>NW_024737097.1:18230900-18348400 GCF_018991925.1 Homarus americanus | reverse complement strand
TGCTGGATATTGATTGTGGTAGTCCTGGCCGCCTCGTTCACACCGCCTTCGTGTAGGTGTCCCTCCCTCCACCCCCCTCCCCCTCCATTCCACTCTGAGGCTTTAAATGAGAAGTCTTACTAGAATCTCCTATGATTGTTTGTCTTATTTCTCTAATCTGCCTTTGTTTTGTTTTTCTCTCTCAATCTGTTCAATCTTCTAAGAGCGTTGATTACGTCCCCCCTTGTCAAAGCTTCTTCAGTAGCGCCTTTAATCACCACCTCTTCTCTCTACCATAGGAACCACACACAAAACAAAAATGAGAGTGGTTTTGTGATTTAAGATTATATGGGTGGGGTGGTTGCTATCAGGAAATGAATTAAAGCTATGTTAAAACCGTATTATGTAGAGAGAGAGAGAGAGAGCGAGAGAGAGAGAGAGAGAGAGAGAGATTATATTACTGACACCATTTTCTGTAATATCTTCCCTCCTCTCTCTCTCTCTCTCACCACTAATTTCATCTCAGGTCCTCAACACCTTCAATTTAATCAGCTATATCTATTTTTCGCGTCACTCTCTACATTTTTTTAATAAATATGACTTGGTAGTAATTAAGTGGAGTGGCAATAACAGACGGGTTATTCCCTCCCCCTCGTAAAAAAAAAAATACATTTTCTGATAAACTGAATCTAGGGGTAAAAACTCTATTGGCTGCGGTGGTGCCAATCTATACACATTCTCTTCAGTCTGTAGTTAACAGGGTTTTTTATTTTTAAGGAAAGTGAATATGGCTGTCACATAGAAAGGAAGAAAAAGGAATTTTAAATTAAATATGCCATTCAGATTTTGACTTGTTAGCAAGATATTGCGGCAGACACTTGGAGCTCAAACAGAACGAAGGTATTTATGGGATTCATTAACAAAATAAGAGTAAAACATTCATGTTTGGATGAGAATTTTGAATCTAGTTTTCATTCAGCCTTTAATAGACCCACGAGACAGGCGTCACTTGGAACTCACAGACAATACAGGAATATGAAGAATTTTTTTAATACGACGCCCGAGAAGGTATTATGTGTATATGACGTGGAGAGCTGTGTCACCGCGGCCGCCAGCTGGAGGCTAAACGTCCACAAGGGGGAGGGGGAGGAGGAGGAGGAGAAGGCTCTCACTTTCCTTCCCCACGATAGTAAATAATATAAATGTTATATCTGATTTATTGTATATTGAATATCAACAGTGGTTTGTTGGGCACGGCAGGAATGGTGAAAATGACTTTTTATTGAACTTCCTGAAAATCGAAAAATATAAAAGTATTGTGTAACTTGTTTATTACGAACTATTCTGCGATATGATGAAATTCGAATACACCCACACACACACACACACACACACACACACACACCAAGCACTAGCAAGGTTTGGCAGCGGACTACTGCACCATCCTCGTCATCGCCACGTCCTGCCACCGGCAGTCCCCTGCCCACCTCGCGCAGTCCGCCACTACAACAAAATTCAGCCCATAAGAGCCCGCACTGATGAATATAAGAATAGCACCATCCCATCTATTGTTAAAATAATACACAACTCCTGATTTATGTACTGTACAGCCCTGTAAATGTATTCAATGCATATCATTATGTATAAATCAAATGTAAGTTTGTATATTTACAGCCACCGGCTGCAACTCTATTAGTAAACCGTTTATTATTATTATTACACACGACCCGCCAACAGGTAACCCTCGACACTGTATAAGCATGAATGACTCTTCGTCTTAATAATAGTTCCTCGGTTCACCTGTGACTTGTATGAGCTGCAAGCGACACCTGTCTCACGGGTATATCAAAGGCTGAATGAAATGTCCAGGTGACCATTTTGCTCCTGAGGTAAGTAAACAGTGGTGAGAAAATTAAGAGGACAATTGAGTGAGTGGATGTAATTGACAAAAGAAAATAAGAAAGGAAATGGGAGATGAGAATAATTTGAACAATGGATAAATGTAATAAATGAAAGAGAGAGAGAGAGAGAGAGAGAGAGAGAGGCACCAAATTTAAGCCTTTGTCTCACGCTCCTAACCTAACCTAACCTAACCTAACCTAACCTAACCTAACCTAACCTAACCTAACCTACCCTAACCTAACATTTCCTAACCCACCAAATTTAACCCTTTATCGCACGCATCTTTCCTGATATCAATAATTCTCACAAAACCTGTTCTTTGCCAAATTGTCTTGAGTAATAAACGTGTCAATATGAACTCCCATGGTTTAGTCACAGGAAACAACCGGGCGCTGTCGTAGCTAATGTTTTCAGGCAAAGGTCAGAGTTTACAGCTGAAGGTCAGGGTCATAGACAAGGGGTTAATGTTAAGGCAGAAATCTCCTATCAGATGAGCACTCCATTGCATGTAGACTGAGAGAGAGAGAGAGAGAGAGAGAGAGAGAGAGAGAGAGAGAGAGAGAGAGAGAGAGAGAGAGAGAGAGAGAGAGAATATGTGGTTAAATTTTTATAAGACTAAAATTGAAAGGTCAAAATGAAAGTTAAGACACGTTCAGAAATCTGGACTCATATGGATTCCCCAGTGAGTTAGGTTAGGTTAGGTTAAGGTCAGGTCAGGTCAAGCTAAGGTCAATATAAGGAAAGATTCATCATCGTATCGAAACAAAGACAAGAAAAAGCGTACATAAAAGACAAAATAAAATCAAGATGTAATGTATACAGCCTCAACAACATCAACCTAGAGAAGTCGACTTGTGAAAGAGACCTAGGGGTACTTGTAAGCCCGGACCTACGGCCTAGAAAACATTGCGTTAATGTTCGAAATGAGGCAAACAGAGTATTGGGTTTTATATCTAGAAGTGTAAGTAACAAGAGTGCAGAAGTCTTATTGCAACTATATCTTGCGCTAGTCAGGCCGCACCTCGATTATGCGGTTCAGTTCTGGTGCCCCTATTATAGAATGGATATAAATTCACTGGAGTAGGTGCAGCGAAGAATGACAAAAATGATTCCGGGACTTAGAAACCTTCCATATCAGGATAGGCTAAAGAAACTTAACTTGCATTCCCTAGAAAGACGAAGAGTGCGGGGAGATATGATAGAAGTGTTTAAGTGGGTGAAAGGAATCAATAAAGGGAATATAGATAAAGTTCTTATAATATAATATCCGAGCAGGATAGGACTCGGAGCAACGGATTCAAGTTGGATAAGTTTAGGTTTAGGAGGGAGATAGGAAGAAACTGGTTCAAATAGGGTGGTGGACGAGTGGAACAAGCTTAGCAACTTTGTAGTAAGTGCGGGAACTCTAGAAAGTTTCAAAAGGAGGCTAGATAGATTCATGGATGATAGAGAGTGGTAGTAACTCTCGACAGGAGCTGCCATGCACAGGCCAACCGACCTATTGCAGACTCCTTATTTTCTTATGTTCTTAATTGAAACGAAAAGGGGAATCGTGTGTCATATTGTCTCTTCATCGTGGAGAGAGAGAGAGAGAGATGCTGTCCACTCATACGCTATTTTCCCCCGTGTCTCTCAGGTTGAAGATAATAATGAGTTTACCCAAGTCAATACGTGTTGTTGTGTTTTATTGTTGTTGCTGTAATTGTTGTTGTTGTTGTTGTTTTGGTTTATTGTTATTATTAATACTGTTGTTTTTGTTGTTGTTATTATTATTGTTGTTGTTATTATTATTGTTGTTGTTATTATTGTTGTTGTTGTTTTTTATTGTTGTTTTTATTGATACTGTTGTTTTTTGCTGTTGCTGTTATTATTTTTTTATTATTATTGTTATTATTGTTGTTGCTCTTATCATTGTTGTTGTTTGTTATTATTGTTGTAGTTGTTGTTAATGTTATTGTTGCTATTATTGAAACTGTTGTTTTCGTTGTTGCTGCTGTTATTATTATTATTGTTGTTGTTGTTATCATTATTGTTATTATTATCGTTGTTGCTGTTGCTATTTGTTATTAATATTATTTTTGTTATTATAGTTGTTATTGTTGTTGTTTATCGTCAAAAGATTACCAGTTTAAAAATTTAATAGTCAGTGTGCTCGAAGCGTAACTCAGAGATTGATGAAAATACCAAGTAAATTTAATTTCAGCATTCAACAACACACGTCTTTAAGCATTAAAATACAAAGGCTTCAAAGTTTTAATAACACACAACAATCTTTATATAGCTTCACCAAAAATCTCAAAGTACAAAAAAAATAGTTTGAGGTTTTTATTTTTATTTATTTTTTTAACTTTTAAGTAAACGTAGTAAATATTAAGGTACCATCACTGTGTTGTTATTGGTCCAGAACTTGAAGGATGAACTTGCCTCTCAGGTAAAGTTTCACCCCCCAAAAAAAAAGTTCTCATTAGTTTGCAAGTTTTAATCAAATTTAATTTATCTTTAAAATGTTGTTCATGCGTTACATTGTATTGTGTTAATTCTATATCTTTCAAATAAGATTAAGAGAACACCGCTGATAAAATACCTGTGTTTGAGTGAGGTCTGCCTGTCAACATTTCACTTTCACCTGGAAACAACCAAGGCCAAACTACTGACTTTTTTAATTGAAATATTTCCGTGAATTATAAGACCTGCATTCACACTTTATTATTTATTATTAATTATATGTGTTACTCTCATCACTAACGAAGCTTTTGATGAGGTAACGAACCGACGATTAGTTGCTGACGGAAGGAATCTACACATTATTTCTGATATTTCGTACATAAGAGTAAACATAGTTACAATAGTCTAAAATGATTGATGGTGAATCTACTTCCCGCAACACACTTCTGTTCAAGTACAAATAAGCCAGATCTATCCTTCATGCTCACTGTGAGGTTCAAAATGTACAAAAACAATTTATTTCAATACTTGCATGTCGGAAAATATATTCTCCAAAATGCCGCCATCAACTGGAAGGCGGTGGCGACACACACACACACACACACACACACACACACACACACACACACACACACCCACACACACACACACACACACACACACACACAGAGGCGGTCGTGGACACAAACACATTCTCTCCGACCTCGAGTTAAAGGTCAAAATCTTTATTCAGACGAACACAATCATGTCGATACAGAGAGGGAGGCAATGTAGAAAAGGTCAATAAAAACGTCAGCTTAAAAGATCAAGATGGAGAGAGAGAGAGAGAGTTCAAGGTCGAAAAGTTCACATTAAGGTAGACCAGTTCTTCGATAACAGTTCCCCCACCAGGCTAAGACAGACAGAGAGAGAAGCAACACCTAAGAAAACAAGGTCACTGATGAGGTAGATATCTTCCCCTCATCAGTACCTGCATCAAAGGTCAAAGGTCAAAACATCAAGAAGGAAACGTTAAGGTCGGGAGGTTAATGTTAAGGCAGAAAATCGTGGGGGTTAAGAAAGGAGGAAAGAGAGAGAGAGAGAGAGAGAGAGAGAGAGAGAGAGAGAGAGAGAGAGAGAGAAAGCAAGCATGGAAGAGGGGAGCTAACGAGGAACCAAAATGAAATGGACAATTAGTAGGAAAATTGACCTTCGAGAGGGAGTCGCTCCACCAGGAAATAGGCATCTGAAAACTGGGGGAAGAAATTGGAATTGAATATTTGCAATGGGAGGGGAAAAATAGGAAGGAGTGGGAGACGAAACTTAGCGAGTAACGTAGAAGTGGGTTTGGTGAATTTTAGGTGTTGAAAGGAATATATCCACAGGTAGAGGCGTTGAGAGGGAACATATCCACAGGTAGAGGTGATGAGAGGGCACATATCCACAGGTAGAAAGGTGTTGAGAGGAAATATATCCACAGGTAGAAAGGTGTTGAGAGGGAATATATTCAAAGGTAGAAAGATGTTGAGAGGGAATATATCCAGAGGTAGAGGTGATTTGAGAGGGAATATATCCACAGGTAGAAAGGTGGAGAGTGGAGAGTGACGGCCCCACTCCACAGGTTGTTATGGAGGCAAAATATCTCCCTACGCCTCGATCAATACCTCCCCAGCACTCCTCCAGGCCTTTACATTGTCAAGAGGTGGAGAAGGAGGGAGGGAGGTACTCAAGACACAACGAAAGGAGGGAAGGAGGGAAGGAGGGAGGGAGGTAGAAGCAAGGTAAGAAGGGAGGGGGAGAGGGAAGGAGGGCGGGAAGTACTCAAGAGGCAGCGAAAGGAAGTATGAAAGGGGAAGAGGAGGGAAGAAAGATGAAGGAAATATATACAAAGAGGGAAGAAAGGAAGGATGGGTGAAGGAGAGTAATGTTTCCTTCTTAATGATGGTGATGTTGATAACCTCCTTCCGGGATCTCAAGTTGACCTTACGAATGACCTTTCTTGACCTTAATTATTGACCTATCTTATTCTTATCTTGATACTGTTTTATATTGACCTTATTGTTGGTTTTTGCTGATCATTCTGTTGACCTTCTTTGACCCTGACCTTACTGTTGAAGAAGAAGTAGAAGAAGAAGAACAAGAACAAGAAGAACAAAAGGAACAAGAAAAAATATAGAAGAAGAAGAACAACAAGAACAAGAAGAAAAAGAAGAAAAAAATAAATAAAGAAGAAGAACAACAACAACAAGAGCAAGAAAAAATAAAGAAGAAGAAGAAGAAGAACAACAACAACAACAACAACAACAACAATAACAACAACAACAAATAGAGAAGAACAAAAACAAGAATAGGAACAAGAAAAAATAAAGAAGAAGAAGAAGAAGAAGAAGACACGGGGAGGATGTAACATACCCTCGTCTCATTGTTTTTATTCCAAGTTTCTTCTTTGTCATCATAAAAAAAAATGACGTTTCTGAGCCTCGGTGTCTTGTCTCTGACGTCAAAGAATTAAAATATGAAAAAGAGCAACACAAAAATACACGGACAAGCTGTAGTAGTCTTCCCCTTTCCCTCCTCCTTCTCCTTTCCCTTCCTCCTCTTACCACACTCCGTTTCTCCTTTCTCCTCTTCCCTTCCCTTCTCCCATTTCTCCTCTTCCCTTCCCCCTCACCATACTCCTACTCTCCCCTCCCCATTCAACTTCCCCTTCTCCCCACACTCCAACTCTCCCTTCCCCTCCACCCACATTCTTACTCTCCCCTCCCCTCCCTTTTTCCCTCTGCCCACACTCCTGCTCATCCTTCCCTCACCCCCCTCACCGCCCCCTCTGCCCACACTCCTACTCCACCTTCCCCCCTCCCTCACCGCCCCTCTCCCCACACTCCACCTAAAAGTAAGAATAATAAAACAAAATGAAAAATAAAAATAAAAAATAAATAAAAATATAAATTTAAGACTAAGATGAAAAAAGAAAAGTAAAATCTGAAAAAAGGAAAAAAATCTAAAAAAAAAAAAAGACTGCCTTAAATATTTGCTAAAGAAAGAATATTGCACCTAAGAAAACAGGTATAATTAATTCTTAGCCTCAGGTGAGTGGGAAGGTCTGAGGAGTAAATAATAAATCAATATTTATTAAACATTTAAGGGATTTTAGAATCAAGGGTTTAAAGGTGATATACATACGTCAAAAGTCTCCAGAAGGTGTGTGTGTGTGTGTGTGTGTGTGTGTGTGTGTGTGTGTGTGTGTGTGTGTGTGTGTGTGTGTGTGTGTGTGTGTGTGTGTGTAAATAATAATAATAATAATTAACGGTTTATTGAAAAAGTTCTGCAGCCCGAAGGCTGAAAATATACATTGGGCATAAATGACTTATTGCATACATTGGTGGTTTAACAAAAGCCTTCATTAGAGAAAGGTAAAGGAACATACAGTGAACATACAGATTAATGTAGGTGTTGAACAGCAAAAACGTAGTGTAGTAACTCCCTCCCAGATGGTGTTAGGAGGGACCTCACGTGGTGTAGTAGTTCCTCACAGATGGTGTTATGAGGGGCTCACGTGGTGTGTAGTAATTCTCACAGATGGTAAGGGCAAGCTTGGCGGAGGGCCTCACGTGGTAGTAATTCTCACAGATGGTGTTATGAGGGGCCTCACGGTGTAGTAATTCCCCACAAATGGTGTTATGAGGGCCTACGTGGTGTAGTAATTTCAGATGGTGTTAAGTGAGGGGCCAATGTGGTGTAGTACCTCACAGATGGTGTTATGAGGGGCCTCACGTGGTGTAGTAATTCCCTCACAGATGGTGTTATGAGGGGCCTCACGTGGTGTAGTAATTCCCTCACAGAAGGTGTTATGAGGGGCCTCACGTGGTGTAGTAACTCCTTCACATATGGTGTTATGAGGGGCCTCACGTGGTGTAGTAATTCCCCCACAGATGGTGTTGTATGAGTGAGGTGTGGTTCCAGGCCTTCCTATCGTAGACGGATTAACACATCGCTGGTAGTTGGGTCTCACGGGCCGTTATCACTGGGTACCTGGGACCTCACTGTGTGAAAGGTCAACTTGGGTACCACTGTTACTGCTGAGTTGTTCTCACTGACTTAAGCACTGTTCACCACTGTTCACCTCTGTTTAACACTGGTTCCATTTCTTTCCTAAATGAAATTGTAACTTCTGGCGTGAACTTGTTGATATTCCGGTGGGGAGGAGGGTTCAGGGGAGGGAGTTGGTATGGGCCAACATAACAGTTGACCTGGCTGTGTGTGTGCGTGTGTGTGTACAGCAAATAACTCATGAAACGTCAACAATCAATGGACGAATGTATGTTGCAAAATCACAATAAATGTCAAATACAAATTAATAAAGCAACTAAAGACATTCCCAAACATCACAACAACAACAAAAAACATAAATAAAACAATAACACAAGAAGAGAGAAACATCAAATAACGAAAAACAACAAAGCAAGAGAGACGTCGAGAGTAACAAGAGAACGAGAGACACTCAAGAGACAAGAGACCGACAATAAAACTAATAGGAGAATCTCTCAAGTCTCAGTGGGAAGAATTCGTCAACTCTTAAAGCAACAGTGGAGGAAATGTTCACACACATAGCAATAAATCATTCAATTGAGGGTTTTCACTCTGGTGGAACGTCAGATTTGTGAGTCTTTAAGAGTGGTGGTGCTGGTGGTGCCTCCCCTCCCCCCTTCCCCTCCCCCCCTCCCCTACCCCTACAACCCCCCCCCCCACCGCCCTTGCAGTTACATCATCCCACGCTGGAAGAGAGAGTAAAGCGGAGAGAACACGCCCACTTAAGGGGATAAAACGAATGGAAAATGAAAATACAAACTACAACTTTCCATCAAGTTCACTTCTGCATTCAATCCCATCAATGATAATGTATTTAGATGCCTAGTTTCAGTAATATACCTACATTAATTAAATCAACAATACATCTACCTTGTTCTACTCACCTTGTGCTGTAAGTAGAACAAGGTATATAAAACAATGTAGGTATAACAAGGAAGAAATATACTCTTCATTATGACATTACTTAAAGAGATCAGAACCACAATATCTACCGAGAAAAATAAATGAAATCATTAAGAATTATATTAAAATTTTCCTTCCATTAGGTTATGAACCGAATGGTATAAATGATGAAGGTCTAATATTGGATGTTTTGCGTTTTAATATAGATCTATTCAACACTTTTATTGGTTGTCAGAAGCGTCTATATTGAGATCTAAAAAAATACTTCAGTGAATAATATTGCACACTACACTTCCCTTGGTTCAGGTATATAGCTTGAGACGTCTTTAATCAGATTTGCTCTTAAGGTGATATGCTTGGTGAGGTGAATCTGTTTCAGTGGAGATGTTATGTTGTTATTTTCCTGTTCTGTATTTGCTTATAGACAACACGCCCACGGTTGTATTATGTTCTACTGTTCTATATTGGTAACGGAGAACACGCCCACGGTTGTATAATGTTCTACTGTTCTATATTGGTAACGGAGAACACGCCCAAGGTTGTATAATGTTCTACTGTTCTATATTGGTAACGGAGAACACGCCCACGGTTGTATAATGTTCTACTGTTCTATATTGGTAACGGAGAACACGTCCACGGTTGTATAATGTTCTACTGTTCTATATTGGTAACGGAGAACACGCCCACGGTTATAAAGGACAACCTAATTACTGAGTCTCCTACCTTTAACACAATCATTAAATTATAACCCTCTTACAATATGATCCTCTTAAAGACAAAAGTTATTTCAGGTTTACAAAGTTGATCAATGATAATATTATTGTTGTCGTTTCTTCATAGTTATAATGCCGCCTGACGATGTATATGTATTAAGGTGCTTCACATTACAACAACAACAACAACAACAACAACAACAACAACAACAACAACAACAATAATAATAATAATAATAATAATAATAATAATAATAATAATAATAATAATAATAATAATAATAATAATAATAATAGAGGCACCAGAGTACATCAAAGACCCTCACACAAGTTTATCTCTCGTGTTCCCTTTGAGATATCTCCTCCTCCCATCAGTTATTCACCAACACTCATTATTCTTTCATATCTCACAATACAACCACAGTACTATCTCTTTTAATACTCACATGTTGACGACTACTGTGTGTGTGTGTGTGTGTGTGTGTGTGTGTGTGTGTGTGTGTGTGTGTGTGTGTGTGTTCAGTGTGTGTGTGTGTGTCTGTGTGTGTGTGTGTGTGTGTGTTTATACCACCAATAGTACATCAAATACTAAGTTAATATAATATCAGTAAAACATAAATAACGTCAGATCAAAAATACTGAAATATTGTGTTTATAAATGTTGAATAAGGCTTTGAAATACTTAATACCTTTTGTTGTATGAAGCACACACACACACACACACACACACACACACACACACACACACACACACACACACACACACACACACACACACTAAAAGGAACTGTTTACATTACATAGTTTGGGTTATGAACTTACTTATGAGGAAAGACATAACTGAACATAAATTAACACGAATGTTGCAGTGATAATTATTGAACATTATTAGCCTTATTTACGCTGAAAAACATCAATTAATTACACCTTTTCTACCTACTGAGTCTGGTATTGAAATCGAGGAGGTACTGTCAAGCCATCGCCTGGATAATAATAATCCGATGTTCCTAAAAGAATCAGTAACACACCAACCACGAGACTCACTTCTGGCTGCGTACCCAAACCTCCAGCGCAAACTTATCGTGAGTGACGTGGAGAAAGTATTTTCCCCCCAAACTTTATCCCTGTTCCCCCCCCCCCCCTAACTGGTCGCACTGGTTGGCACTTTCTTTACCCTTTACTGATAATCCTTGTCGTATGGATTAATTTCCCAATCCACGTATTAATTAGATATTTTTTTTTATTAGCCAATGAGGATTCGTGACACGCACCGATGCGATTGTAACCCTGATGAATATTTGTCTTCTACTTACTCGCCGACCTTTGACCTTAATACGTTCACTGGTATCATTCTATCCTACTTAAATATGATACGGAAGAGATTTTTATTTTATTTTTTTGTTTTTTTTTACATATTTATAAGCCCTTAAGATCTACCTGACCTACGTATTTACCGATACGTGCCACACCTTCTGGAAATATGAGCAATAGGTGTATTGAGACGTAGTTAGTTAAATGGTTAGGTTAGGTTAGGTTAGGTAGCGTAAAATAAGTTAACGTATTGGTCTTGACTAATTTCAAAATGCCAATACCACAGCGCGGGACTACAGTGACCTTGTATAATCCTTCAGTGCAGCAGGACAGGAGTTGCCATCTATCACTGAGACAGAAATTAACGACAGAAACAACACAAACGATATGAGAGAGAGAGAGAGAGAGAGAGAGAGAGAGAGAGAGAGAGAGAGAGAGAGAGAGAGAGAGAGAGAGATCCTTCTCACACAACATTAAAAGTTAACACAAATAAAACTCGATAAGAAAACACACACACACACACACACACACACACACACACACACACACACACCAACTCGTCGACAGGGGTGAGTAGTGCAACATCCACCACTACCACCACCTCTGTCGTTTTACCGAGACCTTAAGAGGCTTTTGTTTCTCGCCTCCAGACCCCTCACAACAGCCACCAGAGACCCGAGCAAGACAGGTGTGGGGAATCAGGGAGGGAGGGAGCGCAGGGAGAACATGTAAAGGGAGAAGAAATGGTAAGAGAGGGTGCAGGGAGGTAGTAAAGGGAGAAGAAATGGTAAGAGAGGGTGCAGGGAGAACATGTAAAGGGAGAAGAAATGGCAAGGGAGAGGGCAGGGAGAACATGTAACGGGAGAAGAAATGAGAGGAGAGGGTGCAGAGAGATATAGCAAAGGGTAAAAGGAAGGGCAAGGAGATAGAGTAAAGGGAGAAGTTAGGGCAAGAGAGAATTAAGGAAGAAAGAGTAAAGGGGGGGACAAGGGGCAAGAGGCAAGGCAAGAAAAAAGAGTAAATGGAAAAGAAATGACAATGATGAGATGGGTGGGTGTGAGAAAATGTAAAAGGGAAGGTTATGATGGGAAAGGAGGAGAGACAAGAAGAGGGTTGGATGTATTTAATGGCATATTTTTACCTTAAGCTTTCCTACGACCTAATTCTTGAGCGTCTCCTTTACCTCAAGCTTTCCTACGATAAGCTTCCCCTACGACCTACCATAAGCTTCCCTGCGACTTACACTTCCCAAGATTTTTTTTTCCCTACCTGAAGCTTATCTATGACGTATCACCGACCCATCTTGGTAAGTTATGTTACTATGTGAAGATAAACAAAGCTGTCTCTCAACCCATTTAGGATCAAGACCATGTAGGGACGGTCTAAACTCTCTCTCTCTCTCTCTCTCTCTCTGTTAACCTATGACCATTGCTCTTCCAACCATTCTACATACCTCAGAATAACCTTTTGATATGTCTCCAATCGATATCTATTCTAAGGAGACTACATCATCATCTGGCCAAATCTCACCTGTTAGAGAGTATTATACCATGTCAATAAGAGGAACTGAAACAGGTATATATCAGGTAAGGAGTGAGTTAGTGTGGTGTGTTGCGTTGTGTTGTGTTGTGTTGTTTTCTAAGGCTGTGTGATCGCTTGCTCGTCAACCTGGGTCTTAAATCCAGTATTCCATTCCAAACTGAGGTGAAAATTGCTTGGGGTGGAGATTCTTCAGGTGATGCGAAAAATTGATAGTCTAAGTTAATATTACATACCTGACACACACACACACACACACACACACACACACACACACACACAGTGATCATCCTCAAAGCAACATATCTTTTGATGTAAAAAACAAAGTTCGAGATTAGAGAAAACTTCCACCTCCCTGGTAGTGTAAGCCTCGAGGTTATGAAGAGATTATGCTGTACTTTTAATGCTGGTTGTCACTCCTGTCTGTCAATCAACCTACCTGTCTATCCCTTTCCGCTCTCCTTTCCCTGATTTATTAGTTCCCTTTTCGTCTATCTTTTTATTTTCCTTTTTTCTCTTTGTCCTTTTTCTTCCCTATTCAATCTCTTTCCCATCCTTCTTCTTTCCCTGTCCTACGTAATATCCATCCGTTTCTCCCTCTCTCCCCTCCTATTCTCCCTTCCCACCTATACAACACTTACTGCCCAGCCTACCGTATAAATAGCCGTATTATAACCCAAATTTAGCGTAAAATACATCAAATTCAATTATATATACGATTACATAAACAATTTGAGAGAAATATATAATATACCAAGCGTGTGAGTCCCGCCTGAAAATGTAAGACACGTTTTCTATGATGGCATCGCGTTTTCAGCATCCACCAATAGGCTCACTTGTATACCTTCGAATCTTAACTCCATTAACTGCACTTTTACTTCTTCTGCATAAACCAATGATCATTCTGAATTTACTATGGATTCTGTATTCTGGTTTCACAAGTATTTACCAGAGTTTAAAAATCTTGGTACTCGGGCATGTACCCTCTTCAAATATCACCATTTGACGTTTACTGTATACTGTTACCATACATATATACATTTACTGTACCGACACGAAATTAAACGCTAATTACTGAACAGAAAAGGTTTACGTTTATCTATCAATTATCTACGCCAACACAATGACCCCCCGTGACATCTATTTGGCGACCTTCCATGACCTTTACATCGTGACCTTCTTTATCACGTTCTAAGGTCAGAGTAATTACACCTCAGCCAAGTGTGTGTGTGTGCGTGTGTAGGCTGGTGTGACTGGGTATGAATGTATGAGTTGCCTTATCTATTATTACTATTACTATCACTACTGCTATTGATTATACACTATTATATACTATTACTTAATCATACTTTTTCTCTCTTGCAAATATTTACCGGAAATTTAAAACAAACAAACAAACATATACAATGAACCATGACCTAAGAACACATCTGGTAACGACACTATGCAAATTTCAATGATATTTTAGCTTAAGTGAACCAGTTAGATGCATTCTGATACTTCCAGTTTGGGTAGATAAGTTTAGGTACGAATTTCTAAGAGTTCAAACCACTCCCCCTCCCCTCCGCCGCCCATACCACCCTCTTACACACCCACCCACACTCCCCACCACCCAAACACACACATTTCTAAGACAGCTTTTGGCGGTGAGATCAACAAGTACTTCCACAAACACAAACTCCAAAGACACGTATTTTCTCTCGCACTTTAACTCATCCCAAACCAAACTCAGGCCAAGGGAGTCATTTCTCAAGGAGGCATCCCTATCAAATGGAGGAACTGGTGCGTGACGATTTCTTTGGGTTTTGATTGGGTGTATATAGAGCCAGCTTTGTTTTGATTGGGTGTACACAGAATCAGCGTTGATTTGATTGGCTGTACACAGAATTAGCTTTCTTTTGATTGGCTGTACATAGTCAGTTTTGTTTTGATTGGGTGTACACAGATTCACCTTTGTTTTGATTGGTGCCGCGAATATTTTGCATACTAAGGGATAATTCAGCGAGCATCTGGAACACTATCTGAAGGAAGGAAGGAAGGAAGGAAGGAAGGAAGGAAGGAAGGAAGGACTGTAATACCCCAAAGAAGTGTTTACACGGGAGGCGTCGAGACTAAGGTAAATAAGACGATGAAGGTTATACGGCCGTCCTCTTCTACTTGATCTACTGGGTGTTTCTTATTGGCTCCTCGGGTCATATACGTCAGCGGGTAGTACTGAGGTGTGATTGGCTGAAGTATCAGTACTGTGGTGTGATTGGTTGAAGTGTCACTACTATGTATGTGATTGGCTAAAGTGACATAACTGTGGTGTGATTGGCTAAAGTAATATAACTGTGGTGTGATTGGCTAAATTAACATAACTGGTGTGATTGGCTAAAGTGAGACTTACTGTACTGTGATTGGCTAAAAAGATAGAGTTAGTGACCTCTGTCTTTGGGCTCTGTATTTAAATGGCATAGATTCCCTGTGTTATTGGTGGATGATTCTTTAGCGTGACAAAAAATAAATGCTTATGAAATTATCTTTTAACTCCTACATCTTATAATATCAATCTTGGTTTTTATTCGAGTCCTTTAAATCAATCTTCGCCTTCTCTTCGCCGGCTAATACGTCTTACTAGTTCTCCATGTGACAAATTTTCCTTACTAGTAATTACATCGACGATAATGGTAAACACTAGTACTGCTGCTTCGTCAATTCAGAAGTCATTATACAGGGCAAAGACTTCTCTTTTTACTAGTTATCTTTTGTTGTCTGGATTTCATTCGTAAATTTTCTCAAGGGCCAGAACCTTAATTAATTTTGCCTCAGGCCTTACTTTTTCTCTATGCCTTCGGGCCTTGTGTGTGTGTGTGTGTGTGTGTGTGTGTGTGTGTGTGTGTGTTTCATGTGTTCAGTCGAGCGTTCTTCTTGGTGAAATGTGAAACTTATCTTCGACTTCAACTCTGTCACTAGTCACTGTCATATTCTCGTTGACCCTGTTGGTCTGTTCCCCCTCGTTGGTGCAGTTAACTGAAGTGGTCATCTAGAACACAGTGTTGAGCTTCTCCAGTACAGAATCCCTCCTCGTACAGGGGCACTACCAAGGAAATTTACGACTCCTCTGGTGAAAATTCCTAACTGGATAAGATTATTTGGCCGCTGGAAGCCAGAGACTATACTCGTACTGACTACCACAATTCTGTTGTTGTGGTTGCTATGGCTGCACTTCTTGTGGTAGTTGTTGATTTTTACCTCTTGGGTCTTGTCCTCTTTTTATACGCGATTCTTCTCAATTTCCTTCCCACACACAAGACATGTTACCGAAGGGTTGGGTTTGCTTCGTTTATTTGAAATAATTGTTGTCATTTCTATTCGGTGATCAGTCCCGGTCGTATGACATTTCACCATTTCTGTGATGAGAATAAACTGTTGACGGCATCATGTTCCTGGAAGTATTGATAGCGTACAGCTTGTCAACAAGTCACACTAACGAGTTCATTATCGTAAGACAAGCAGAATAGTTTAAGTAATACTGTACGTCGTAGAAAGTCACTTTAAGACTTATTATCGTTATTAACACACCCCACACGCTAAACTGTAAACATATGGGGAGAGTGAGGGTCCGGGGATGAAAGTGGATCGATGAACACAAGAGGCACAGCGCAGTGTAATATCTGGAAGGTTTGTGACCAGAAACTAGTTAAAATTCTACAGATCATAAAGGGGAAAACATCAACATTCGAAGGGGAGAGAAAGGCGAAACCAAACAGCAAGATTATCACTGGAAATATGAGTGACAACTATATATACACATTGATCATACAGCAAGATAGATATACAGACAATCCTCATACATTCACAGCAGATGTAAATATAGTATACAATTGGAGTTTTATTCACACATATACAATAATGAAGAGAGATCAAACACACACCAAAAAAAAAAAAAACAAGACTGCCTAAACTTAACTAACCTAACCAAACCCAACCTAACCTAACCTAACCTAACCTAACCTAACCCCCAACCTAACCTAACCTAACCTAACCTAACCTAACCCAACCTAACCTAACCTAACCTAACCTAACCTATACCAAGTCAGGTTAAATCCATCGGTATTTGTTCCAGTTACCGTGATGACGAGGAGTTCCCTAACGGACACTCACGAATAGACACGAGTGGAAAACAGACACACCGGAGGAGACAAAAAAAATTGACGACAGAGGACAAACAGACATGATAAAACTGAGAATCTGAGATATCCTCCAGGCGGGGAGGGAGGAGAAGGGGAAGAGGGAAAGATGGAAAAAAGGGAGGAAGGGGAGAAACAAACGTTGCTGGTAAGTTTGTAAAGTTCTTGTGATTTTTTTACCTGTTCATTGTGTTCATCGTAGACTTGTTCCTCCCACCAGCTGCCCACACCCCCCACCAGCTGCCCACACTTCCCACCAGCTGCACCTCCCACCAGCTGCCCACACCTTCCCACCAGCTGCCTTCACCTCTCTACCAGCTGCCCACACCTCCCCACCATCTGCCTTCACCTCTACCAGCTGTCCACACCTTCCCACCAGCTGCCCACACCTCCCCACCAGCTGCCCACACCCCCCACCGGCTGCCCACACCTGCCCACACACCATCTGCCTAAACCTCCCCACCAGCTGCCAACACGTCCGCCCCACCGCTGCCCAGCTGCCACACCAGCTGCCCACACCTCCCCACCATCTGCCTTCACCTCTACCAGCTGCCCACACCTCCCCACCAGCTGCCCACACCTCCCCACCAGCTGCCCACGCCTCACCACCAGCTGCCCACGCCTCACCACCAGCTGGATGAGATAAGCACCATGAGTCACACGGGTCCGGGGTGAGGCAGACCAGCACACCTACATAATAATGTTAGCGAAGAGCGTTGTGTTGTGTTGTGTCGGGGTGATGGCCGCCACCTCTCTCTCTCTCTCTCTCTCTCTCTCTCTCTCTCCTTTCACAGGCTTCTTCTATTAATTTCTATCTATCACATCTATCTCACCTCTAATCTTTTAAAGTAATACCCCTCATTCATCACATTTTTGTAAATTATTATCGAAAAAAAATATATATTACAGATCTAATATGATGAATTCATAATGGAAGCTATGAACAATAAGCTCGCCTCGGTAACTAACTAATCACTCGGTTGTTAACGTCACAGTAAAGCATCGCGGTAATGATTTAAATGCCACCAATGATTCTCCTCTTGTTGGTGTTGTTCCTTGGGTCAAAAGACATAATATTTGTACAGTCAGGGACAAAAAAGGTTCGATCCCCCGTGGTGAAACTGAGTCAAAGGAATGAGTCTCCGAAATGACTTACCCTGACTGGTGTATCTCATTTGGGGTCGATGCCGGGGGCGAACTTCTCACTCCGACTGTATATTATTAGCCATTAAACACGATTATAATCTCTGTACTGTCGGGTGTGATGGCCATGGTACAATAACCCTTAAGAGGACGAACACCAAGTGCCTGAGGGTGAATAAACACACTCACTATCTGCTCATCAACCCCCCCCCCAAAAAAAAAAAATTTAAATACACAAAAGTTACAGCCATTTCGCAATTATCCACAATCGGCGTATAGCACACAGCGGAAACGACCCAGATTATACCTTCAATTACGTAATCATACTGAATTTCAGCTCTTGTTGTTAAAAAATGAGATGAGGCAAAACAAATAATACACACACACACACACACACACACACACACACACACACACACACACACACACACACACACACACACACAGGCCTGATAATTGGATCGGCCTATTCCTTAACCCAGCTCCTTTGCCCTATCTCCCTTGCTTTTCTCTTGTGCAGTTACATAAAAAAATAAAGTTCTTATTCCACAAATGTCACCAACTTGGGAAAATATGATGACAAGAAGGATAAATGAGCTTGTTAGAAAAGTTTAGTATGATGTGTCACAAAGATCTATGGAGGGAAACAGAAGCCGGCTTTTGATATCTGTAGAGCAACACTTCTATAGCATGAAAGGGAAAGAAAGTTTGTGAGTTCTTCTTTATTAATGTATCTGTGACATTTTGTTGTAACTTTTGGGAATATTTCTATAATAAATGTTTAAATTCTTGTCTCTGTTGGTGCTGTGCTTAGCCTCCTCCTATTCCCCCTTCTCCCTTTACTCTTCCCCTTCCTTCCCTCCTCTTTACATCCTCCTCCTCCTCTTCCTCCTTTTTTTATTACCCTCTCTTTCCTTCCTTTTTACATCCTCCTCCTCCTTCTCTTCCTCTTCCCCCATTCCTTCATATTCATATCTTCAACCTCCCCTTCTTATTTTCCCCCTCCTTTCTTCCTCTTACCATCCTCCTCATCCCTCTCCTCTCTCCTACTGGCGTTCCATTTCCTGCTCCCTCTTTTCCTTCTCCTCACTCTCATTCCCTCCTTTTCTTTCTTTACCCCTTGCCTTCGCGCTACTGGTGTTGCTCTCCCTCTACTCTTCCTCCTCCTCCTTCCCTTACTCCTCCTCTTCTTTTCTCCCCAGTTCCCAGAGTGTATGAGTGAAGTGTTTACCTGGACTGGTCGTGAGGTCAACAGCCTTGTTAAACATTATTGGCTTTAGGAATTAACCAAAAGATCGAGTTCCTAATATTTTATATTTATGTGACCTCTCTCTCTCTCTCTCTCTCTCTCTCTCTCTCTCTCTCAATTGGTTTACACTTTGCAATACAATATTCGTGGTAAACCTAAACCGGCATATCATCCCCATATATCACATTGCCAATATTTTGACAAAACCCCACATTGTTTTTCATGTGCAACTGTATGCAATATACCACGCGGAAAACATGACAATCAACAAGACCTGCAACATTTTCAGTGTTAAGTGCATACCTGAGTGTTATTGCGCTTTATGACTGAGTTTAATATTTACAAGTGACCTGATATGTAATGTTGTGAAGCAAGAGTGGAAGGGTGCAGTTTCACTTTGTATACCCTGCGTGTAAGATGATGATGATGATGATGATGATGATGATGATGATGATGATGATGATGATGATGATGATGATGATGATGATGATGATGATGATGATGATGATGATGATGATGATGATGATGATGATGATGATGATGATGATGATGATGATGATGAGATGACGATGATGATGATGATGATGATGATGAAGATGACGATGATGAAGATGATGATGATGATGATGATGATGATGATGATGATGACGATGATGAAGATGATGATGATGATGATGATGATGATGATGATGATGATGATGATGATGATGAAGATGATGATGATGATGATGATGAAAATGACGATGATGATGATATGATGATGATGATGATGATGAGGATGATGAAGATGATGATGATGGATGAAATGATGATGATGATCTGATGTGATGATGATGATGATGATGATGATGATGATGATGATGATGATGATGATGATGATGATGATGATGATGATGAAGATGATGATGATGATGATGATGATGATGATGATGAAGATGATGATGATGATAATGATGATGATGAGAAAATATGTTGATTTTTCTTCTTGTATAAACCTTTATCTCCATCTTGTTATCTACACTTGCATCACCTTCCCCTATTACCCCCCCCCCCTTTGTTTCTCTCTGTTGCATGATTAATTATCCTTCCAAGTCTAACAACCGTTGACCTTAATCTCGTATACTGTCCATCTAACTACTACTGCATGTCATACTATCCGCAAAATTATTTCCTTGATAATTTACTATCCGTCGAAATGGTCTTCACTGCATGGCTATTACCCGTCTATATGAACCTCTGTATATTTACTGTCTGTTGACCTCACTGCTACAACGTGCCCAATGTACAGTCACCCAAAAAAGTCCTGTCGCGAACCATGAACCCCGAGATTCAGACTCTTGAATCCGAATCATTTATGGACAGAATAATGCATCAGTGGTTTACTGCTTCGGGTTCACGAGTCTGAATCTCGGGGTTCGTGGTTCGCGACAGGACTTTTTTGGGTGACTGTACATGTAACTGGCTCCTCCTGCATGTTTATCACTGTTCGTACAAGATTGAGAGCGTCAGGACACATCCAACCATGCGTGCGACAGTCTAAAGGAAGTGGCGAATCACTCACTCCCCCTCAACACGATACTCACTCAAAATTGGTAAGAAATATATCAAATATCACTTCACCTCTTAACGGGGATTCAAGTTCAAAGCGAAAAGGTGTTCGTCGTTTTCCAATATCACTCTCCCAAGATGCCGATGGTGCATATTAAGGAATGCCGCCACGAGATGGAGTAAAAGTGGGTGTTGGAAGTGTGAGGACGGAGGGTGTAGTGGGTGTAGACTAAGCTGACTGTGGGTGGGTATTGGAAATTCTCGGTACATCTCAAGAGTTTTCTGGAATATATACCTCGAAACCTGGCTAAGGAAAGCGTCGATTACACGTCGGCTTTGACTAAAAATATGTTAAACTTCCATGTTACTTGTGAAGTTCAGGTATTTCGTTTTCTTTTATACTCGGATATTTCATCTTCTAGATTATTCAAATTTCTGCTGTTAAATACCATCATTATTTTTTTTGTTAATCTATTTACATTATTATTTATATATGGCTCAGTGAATATATAAATAAATAACTTTTAAGCTATATGATACCAGCAGATACAGCCATGGCATTAGCAAATTTTTATTCTTAACGGCGTATATAAATTGTTTTAAACAACAGAAGCGCTGATACTGATCTTACAAATAGTTAAAACAACTCCTATGTACGTACACCCCCAAGGCTAAGAGTTGCTTGATTCACGAGCGTCAGGGAGCACAGTTGTTGATCAGCCACAAATATCCTCACATTAAAACAATACGATATACAGAGCACGACACATGTATATCCTCTTGCTCCAGTAATAATATTTTCTGTTACATTACATTAAAACTGGACTTTTCCTCCCTCCTGAAAACATGAATTTCAGCACATACACACACACACACAATTACCTTCTTTCAGTCAGATCAGTTTCTTCTCGGCGACAGAAGATGACAGATCCAGAACGTGAGAGAGTGAGTACAGTACTTACCAGCAGCTGGACGACGAGTCGTTATCAGTGGACACCGACGACCAAGAGCTCTTCCTGGAGCAGGGGGAGGGGGCGGGCAGCCAGTCCATCTCGCCAGGAGGGATACATCCCCCTACACTCTGTGCTCTGTAGTTCTTAGTGATGATGGCACTCCAAGGGTCACTGTTGCTCGAGGTCAACTTGGGAGACTTTGGGGCTGAGGGGGAGGTCTGAGCCGAGCGAGGGGGCATGCGACTTACGTAGGGGAGACAACCCGTAAGCATGGGCGTCTGCGGGGAGCTACATCTACGCCCACACCTCAATACCATGGAGGGGAAGCTCGTGGGCGTCTGGGACCCCTGTTGTTGGGGCGGCAAAAAAGGCGGAGGATTGCGGAGGAGAGAGTGGGCGCCTGAAGAATGGACGACGGCGGTGTGGGTGGTGCGGGTCATGCCGGTAAGGGGACAGGCACCGGTGGCGCTGGTACAAGGCACGGACGGCGAGCGGGTGGCGACGTGATGAGTGCCGCCGCCGTTGGTGCCGCCGCTAGGGCCGCTGGTACTCACGCTGCGGCTCACCTGGACGTTGCGAGGGATCATCTTCAGCTTGATGGGCTTGAAGGGATCTGGATGGGCGAGACAAGAACAGCATGTATGAGTGTGGATGTATGTACAATTCCTCACTACCATACACAATATATCTGTAATCTTTAAGTTCCCTTACTAGTTAATTCTTCTCATACAAACCGTTCAAAAAGTTCATATATCTGCCAGAAAGTATCTTACAGCGGTTCTCATTGTAAAAGGAAAGTAGTTTATTGAGATCACAATCCCTCGCCTGGGAAAGAATTTAACAGAAATTATCATCATAAAAGTAAACAATTAAGTGAAAACACTGGCCCCTAAGACGTACCTGACGGCGATCTCTTGGTGCCAACGTCCATCTGTCTAGGTCTCTCTGGCATCTCCCGCGTTCTCTCCTCCTCACTACTTGTACCTCTGCTCTCAAGCCAGCCAGAACATCTGTTTACCTGCTGTGCTTGATTACCACCACTGCTTACACCTGTCCGAATACTTGCTACTGCTGCTGTGCCTCCCCCAGAATCCCAGGGAGCGTCGCAGTCGCTCTTCAGGAGGCGATACTTCTCTTTCTTGATCTGCAGAAGAAAGCAAATGTAATCCGGGTTAAATGTGTAAGTTAAAGAGCTTATATTGAGGTTATTTAATGGAAGGGAAGGATTACTGAACACTTAAAATTAATGTAAATACTCGTAGGAAGGAATTGGATATCGAAGCGTTAAAGTCATTTCTGGGGTTTAATAGATCATTACTGAATCTTGTTAGGTCGACAGTTAATATGGAAAGAGGATGTTATTGTTTTTATTAAAGAGTATAGGTGTGTTGATGATTTTATTAAGGGTTGGTGTTGTTAATAGGAATACCGTGATAAATTAATTGAAAAGAATTACGAAACTTGTATATATGCTAAGAGTGTGTGTGTGTGTGTGTGTGTGTGTCCAATCGCTTCTACATGTCACCGTCTTGTCAACATCTTTCTTTAGGGCAAATAAGCGACAGTGACGGTAGATATAGGTTACAGTGATGGCAGACAGGTGACAGTGATGGCGGGCAGGTAGGCGGTAAGTGGCAGGCGGTAAGTGGCTAGCGGTATGTGGCTTGCTATTGGTGGCAGTTGGCAATTATCAGGTGGCAGACAACAGGTGGTAGATGGAAAATGTTAGACGAGAAGCAGACGATAGGTGGCGTTTGGCAGTCAAGAGGTAAATGACAGGTTGAAAGTGGCAGATAGCTGGTGGCAGGTTGAGGGTGGCAGGTAGAGGGTGGCAGGTAGCTGGTGGTAGATAACTGGTGGCAGTGCTAGAACAGGAGGATAATAATGTAACGTAATCCTCTGACGTCTGACGCCTCGAGCGTCCTGAGTGTAGCTCTCTCTCTCTCTCTCTCTCTCTCTCTCTCTCACGCATGCTCTCCCCATTTTCCTTCCCTCGCGCTCTCATTCACTCACTCCGTCCCTCCCCTTCCGTAATCTCTCCCTCACACACTCTCGCCTCTTCCAGCCTCAACTTCGCACGTTTTCCCTCACTCACTTTCCCTTTCCCTCTCCCCACTCCTTACCCACACACTCCGATTTTCTCTCCTTCCTCCCCCTTCAATCAAGGTGTAGTACCTCTCCCCCACCCCACATGTTCCTTCTCCTTCCTCCTCCATAACTCTCGCTCTCTCTCTCTCCCTCACCCATACTTAATCTCCACCCATATCTCTCTCAACCTACTCTTCCTCCTTCCCCCTATTCTTTCTCTCTCCCCGATTTTTCCTCTCTCCTCTCTTTGCCTCACATGTGCTTAGGCTTTTCCTCCTCCTCGTTCACCCATGCTCTCTTCCTCATCCACCTACTACTCTCTCTCTCTCTCTCTCTCATTTCTAAACCTCTATAATTAACTTCTCTTCACATTTCCAGGTTCATAAAACGCACATAAGGCCAACTGTCTCATTAAAACCCACACGTAGTTCTTTACGGGAGAGCAATTCCTTATTTATCTTCGTCTTTGTCATCAGCTTACATCTTAAGAACCTTCTGAAGATTTTATTTTTGTTATTTCTTTAACCTAGTCTCATCTTTTTTTCTTTCGTTTAATCTAGATTTTCCTTAAACCACTGAGTACGATATTTTACCCCTTTGAGTACGATGTTTTACCCCTTTGAGTACGATGGCCTAATCCTTAATACGATATCATAACCCTTTTTACTGTCTTAACTCTTTGATTAGGGTTAGGTTAGGTTAGGTTAGGTTAGGTTAGGTTTTAATTTCTTACCTTTGGATAGTATTACCCTTCTTTTATTATATCTGGTTCTGTCAACAATTTATATTTATACGAAGGTCTTGTACAGCCAATCCAAAAAGTATCGTGACTCCAGGCGTCCGAAACAATATGAAACATCGAGTGAAGATATGAAGCCTATATTCAACATATACATGAACGTGTCTGAGGTTATCGTTCATTTTCAAATTCCTTCGGTCCCAGGAGTCTCGATACTTTATGGATAGGTTGTATAAGTCTATGAGAATAAACAACAAATTAATTCTATAAAAATCTTGGAATTTATTTATTTTTTTCCCTTAAGGTATTTTTTAGTAGGGGAAAAAGATGGCACTGGCGGGGGAAATTTCCAAATAGTGTCAACTTTAGTTTCCCCCCACGTCTGTAAATTTGAAAATCTTCCAGCCAATCACAATGTCGTAAATGGACTCTGACGCAGGGAAAATTGCATATCTTCCATCCAATCACAATGCAGCAAATCAACCCCCCCCCCCCAACCTTTCTGCCAATCACAATGCAACAAATGAACCCCTCTCTCCCACCACAGTTGGTCACTGGCAGCCAATCATAATATCGAGGAGACCCAAATTTACTGTATTAGAGGGGAGGAAATGTGAGGGAGGCATAGTGGTAGGGAGATGGGTGGAAAGGAAGTGATGGAAGAAGAGAGAAAAGGTGGAAAAGGACGTGACTGATGCAGGTTGAGAAGGATGGGGAAAAAGGGGGAGAAATGGAGAGGAATAACGAGGAAAGAAAAGGAAATGGTGGATGAAAGAAGAGAGGTAAGGAATAGGAGTAATGGAAGGATATAGAGGAAGGAAGGAAGGAAGGAAGGAAGGAAGGAAGGAAGGAAGGAAGGAAGGAAGGAAGGAAGGAAATAGAACAAGACACAAAGTATAAAAGAGGAATAGGGAAGGAAACAGAGGGAGGGGAGGAAATGGGACTGAAAGTGGGGGAAAATTTGGGGAAATGTCTGGCACACAATGATGACTTTTTTCCCCAGTCACTCGAGGATAAAAGTCAATGAGCTTCAGAACACTCACTCACTTCTTTTGTTGTTTTATGTAAGTTTTTTATAAACCTGGAGGTTGTAAATTACCTCTGTTGTGGGGAAAATTTAGTGAGAGTGGGAGGGAGGAACGACGAAGGGATGTGAGAAAAGTAGGCAGGGAAGGAATGATGAATGAGAGACGAAAGAAGTAAGGAGAGAGGAAGAGAGAGATAATAATGAGGGAGGGAAAGGTAAAATTTTAAAATAATCTTTCCAAATCACTTAATATCTGAACAAGAGAGAGAGAGAGAGAGAGAGAGAGAGAGAGAGAGAGAGAGAGAGAGAGAGAGAGAGAGAGAGAGAGAGAGAGAGAGAAGAGGCGAGCCAGACAGACAGACACAAAGGTAAACATGCAGTAAAGGATTTTCACCAGTCAGAATTGCCATTTCCCGACAGAATCAACAAACAGAGTGGAACATGTTGGTCACTACCTGGTGCCTGAACTGACCAACACAGCTGATTGATCTCTTGGTTACTCATCGCGTGGACAAAAGACTCATCGTTGTCAGGGGTAAAGGGGGGAAAGGGGAGGAGAAGGGGGAGAGGGGTGAGGGTAAGGGAAGGGGAGAGGGGTGAGGGTAAGGGAAGGGGAGAGGGGTGAGGGTAAGGGAAGAGGGGCGGTAGGTACGGATGGGGGAGAGGGGAGAAGGGGAGAAACATGACAGAACTGTTCCTTTATTCCGGGTTAAAAACACTTGGGTCAGTTGGCAGTGATTTTCTCTATATCCAGTTTATGACCGTATCATCCCTATACTTATGGGAATAGCACGTGTCTAAGACAGATAGATAGATAGATAGATAGATAGATAGATAGATAGATGGAGAGGATAAATAGATGGGATAAACATGAACTTGAGAGAAATATAATGAAGATGGGAAAAGACCCTAACCTAAACTAACCTAACCATAATGAGAAAGCAAATACCTAAAACCAAAACAATATCAGTAAAAAAAAACAAGAAGGACAATACAATAAAGTCAAAACAGAAAAAGAGGGAAAAATAATAACAAAAATATGAAAATAAAATTACTAGTGAAAGTAAACACCAGAACCATCACAGCTAAATAAATAAACAAAATCCTCACAAAAACAAGAGAAAAATATTACATAAAAAAAAAGATTAATAAAGAGACGTATATTGATAAAGCAGAGACCAGGGCGAGACACACACACACACACACACACACACACACACACACACACACACACACACACACACACACACACACACACACACACACACTGGTAGGAGGAGGAGACGAGGAATCGGGTCTCTCTATTCATTAAGCTGACTTTGATCTACTAATGTGTGAAGAGTCAAATTCTATGAACTGGATCAAAGGTCAGGATTTTTTTGTTTTTTCCCCTTAGAGAGAGAAAGACATATTGGGACTAAGGTAAGATAGTATATTATGGCCACATGTTTCGCATATATGTCTCTCCTCTCTCTATAGTATTGATAATATATGTGGATTATTTTTTTAATATTGTAAGGGGTATTTCGATTCTTTTTGGATAGATAGATAGATAGATAGATAGATAGATAGATAGATAGATAGATAGATAGATAGATAGATAGATAGATAGATAGACTAGAACAGAGCACAAATCTCAAGAGCCTTTTCCCATCCAGCTTTTTTTCTTTTGTTTTTTGTCTATAACTCTTCCTTTTTAATGTACTTTTTTTTATAAATTCGTCTACGATACTTTTAATATTTTTTTTTACCTGTAGTCACTCATTAAAAGTATTTACCTTTCTTCTACAACTGCTAAAGCTTCCCCTCTCTTTTTTGTTTTGTTTTAACTTTCTGATACTTTTAATTTTATTTATTTATTTTTCTTTTGCCGAAAGTCAGATCTCAAAGTCCTCCCTATTTTTTATCTAATTTCTGTAGCTTCAATATTAATGTACTGTTTTTTTTTTTTTACTTATTTTTTCTATAATAAATCCAGTGTTTTTTCCGGTTCTCCTTGTCAATAGAAACGCCACGCGTGTAACCCTTTATTAATTCACATTTTATTCTTGTTCCTATTAATTTTATTTAAAAGGTGTATTATTTTTTAACTCCAATACGCATTCCTATTTTTTTGCGTTTTATATTATTATTATTTTTATTATTATTATTATTATTATTATTATTATTATTATTATTATTATTATTATTATTATTATTATTATTATTATTAGTAGTAGTAGTAGTAGTAGTAGTAGTAGTAGTAGTATTTTGTGTGTGTGTGTCTTCGTCCCCGGAGAGAAAGTTTGAGGTATATATAAATATATATATATCAGTGATGCCTACCTGTCAATCCAAATGTGACAAAAATGGCTCCTACTCAGTAACTCTCTTAAAGTAAATGACTCGGTGAATTAGCTGTCAGTTGTGGCGTGAGAGTGCACTGTGCCGTGCCTTTAGTTTGTTGGGGCGTGGTGCCATCTTAAGTCATTTTAAAGTTATGGTCACTTTCAATCCATGGAGAAAGTGCCGCCGCTAATGGCTCTCTCGTTCATCTTCAACATAGCTCACCATCAGTCTGTTTCTTTGTTTATCTTTCCTTCCATGATTTACACGAGAAACCATGAGATTCAGGACCTAACCTAACCTAACGTAACCTAACCTAACATTAATCTAACCTAACCTAACATTAATCTAACCTAACCTAACCTAACCTAACATTAATCTAACCTAACTTAATATAATAATCACCTATGGAAATTACTCTATATAGTCAATTATATTACATTAGGATTATTATAGTGACTATTATCATCTTTGTTATAGTTATTTAATTATCTACTAGCCTGAATCAATAATAAACTCACTATCTCTAATTTCAAGCATTATTGGGTTGATCTATTCTGTCTAATGACCGTCTTTCTCAACTGACCACCTGATAATGTTTTTACCGCACTAGGATGGTTTGAATTTTGTTTTGATACCGATGTCTTATCATATACTGTACAGCTTCCCATGTACTTTAATAATATTTTTCTATTGATATCTTGTATAATATTTTGGTTCTTGAGTCTTTAAGAAATTCCTATTATATTTTTTCCTTCTTTTCTTCCTCGCTCTGTAGTCACCGTCAATGCAATACTTATTATGCATACATGGTTCAGGGGGTAGATTAAGTGTGTGTGTGTGTGTGTGTGTGTGTGTGTGTGTGTGTGTGTGTGTGTGTGTGTGTGTGTATGTGTGTGTGTGTGTGTGTGTGTGTGTGTGTGTCATGCTGCTTTATAACCACTGAAATGATCCTAAACATATACAACTTCATTTACCTAAGTTAATGAGAACACATTACTAATTACTCCCGGGTCATTACCTTTCCCCCCTCTAACATCACTTACATCCACCTAACCCTCTTGGACTCCAAAGACATGATCATCACTAAAAAAAAAAAAAAAAAAAAAGTTCATATCATCACTCATTTCACATTCCAATCATCTCACCACAACTCCTAAGATCATCAGACATACGCAAAATTAATAGTGCTATACCTTTAACTCACCTGTTAATTATCTCTCATATGAGCTAAGATCACTGTTCTCTTCCATCATCTCATTACACCTTTCATCTCCACACGTTAGAGATTCGACCCCCCCTCCCTGATTAGCTTTCCCCTCCTGCCACAGACGCGATCACCAGTAATCCCCTTTGTTCGAAAAATCTTCCTCCTTGAAAACCCTTGTAAACTCCCTTCCTCCCCTTGCTCTCCCCTTCTCCCTTTGATAAGCTAGTTCCAAGTGGATGAGGGGTGGGGGGGGCATGGAGGGATGGAAGGAAGGAAGTAAAAGAAGGATGGAGAAAGAGGAGAAAAGGGAAAAGAGAAGGGGAGAGAATAGAAGGTTGGAGACGAGAAGGATGGGGGTAAAGACAAGAATGGAGGAAAAGAGGAGAAGGAAAGAGAAGGAGGGAAAGAGAAGAAAGGAGAAATGAATAAGAATTAAGAAAAAAGGAGGGAGGCGTAGGAGGGGAAGGCGAAAAAAAGGGAAATATTGGAGACGAAAGAAGGGAGTGAGGAATGCGGGAGAATTAAGGAACAGGGGACACAGAGGAAGGAAGAGAGAGAAGAAGGGGAGAAGTTGGAAGAGTACTAATGGAGGAGAAAAAAGAGAGTATAAGATAAAGGAAGAAAGGAGGGAAGACTGGAAAATGAAGGACAAAAATTTAAGAAAGAAGGAAAATGAAAAGGGAAAAGCAGGAAGGAACAGAGTGAAGGGGGAGTAAGAAAAGGGAGAATGGAGGAATCAGAAAAATGAGCATTAATAATATTATCAAAGAAGATAAGATCACCCCCAAAAAATACCTTTCCTTCACTGATTAACACGAAATCCCAGGTGGGAATTGGCCCGCTAAAATCCCTACCCAATTAGCCGAACCTGTCTCTATTACCTGCTTTTCTCGGGACTCCCTAAAAATCCCCCAACTCTCCTCCTACTCCTTTCTTTGACACTGATTAACAAAATAACTAATACTAGGACCTGCAGTATTAAAATCCCTCCCATTCCTTATTTTTTTCTAGTTAGTTGTATTTGTCTTTCCCAGCAATAGACTCTCCTAGGTACACATGTAATTACCTTTCCCACCTATAGACTCTCCTAGGTACACCTGTAATCACCTTTCCCACCTATAGACTCTCCTAGGTACACATGTAATTACCTTTCCCACCTATAGACTCTCCTAGGTACACCTGTAATTACCTTTCCCACCTGGACTCTCCCCAACTCTCACACTTGAACTAGATGACTATAAGATTAATGCTATGATTCATGCAGGATTTATATTGACTTGGAGATGTGGAAAATATTCCTTGTACATATATAAATGCAATAAATGATAAACACACACACACGTAGATCATGTGAGCTGAGGTGTTGAACAGCAGACACGTAGTGAAGTAACTCCCTCACAGATGGCGTTACGAGGGGCCTGATGATGTAGTAATTCCCTGTGAGGGAATTACTACACCACGCCAAGCCCCTCATAACACCACCTGTGAGGGAACTAGTACTCCACGTGATGCCCCTCGTAACACCATCTGTGAGGGAGTTACTACACTACGTGTCTGCTGTTCAACACCTCAGCTCACATGATCTACGTGTGTAAACATTCATCTGTATGTTCACTGTATGTTCCTTCACCTTTCTCTAATGAAGGCTTTTGTTAAACCACCAATGTATGTAATAAGTCATTTATGTCCAATGTATATTTTCAGCCTTCGGGCTGCAAACTTTTTCAATAAACCGTTTATTATTATTATTATTATTATTACACACACACACACACATTCTAGTACAAGTTCCAATTCTATAACATATGACTAGAAGCAACACCAATGCCCTCATCGACCTAATATATGGTACCACAAAACCTCTATTTAATGGACTATATGAAGAACGTCCGTTATATCAAAGGTTCATTAGATGTGAAACCTCCATATAATGAACTATAAAGAGATAAAAATCCGTTATATCGAGGATCCGTTAGATATGAAACCCCCCATCTAACGTTATATAGAGGGTTCACTATACTAACACACACTCAGATAATAATCATTTTGCCGGGTCCCGGAGAACCCAACCTAACCTAACCCAACTCGTCCACCTTATAAGATGTTTTTCTTGTCCTCAATCTTCCCTTACAGTACACAGATTACCTGGAGGTGAGAGGAGGAGGAGGAAGGAAATGAAGAAACCTTTTGTACCTGTGACCTCTTAATCATAAGGTGAGGGAGAGGAGGTAACCCACACAGGTAATTGGTCTCCTGTAAGTGACAAACACCTTAATATTTCACCTTGTGGAGCAGGTGAGATATGGAAGGGGAGGGAGGGGGGGATCTACTAATTGGGATGGGACAATGAAGCGTGTGAGGGAATGTAGAGAAGACGTGAGAGAAACTACAAGAGGAAACAAAGAAGTGAGAAGGATACTGAAACCTGATTAGAGTAAGTGATAGAGAACTGTGAAAGAATCCTCGAGAAAGATTTACGGGACATTGAAGAAGGATATGATGAAGAAGAAGACCTTTTGGGAAATGAGGGAGAGGAGCTCTTAAGGGTTCTAAGGATGACCCGAGGAGATGATGTCGAGCAATTACGACACAGAGGAGGGAAGATTAAATGGAGACCTCTGAGCGAAATAATGCAAGATCCGCTTCATGGAGGAAGAGGAGGTGGAGGAGGAGAGAAGGAGGAGCAGGAGGAATAGGGAGCAGAGGAGGAGGAGGGAGGAGAGGAGAGAGGAGGAGGAGGAGGAGGAGGGGAGGAGGAGGAGAGGAGGAGGAGGAGGAGAGAAGGAAGAAGAGGAGGAAGAGGAGGAGGAAGAGGAGGAGGAGGGGCGCTGAAGATAATATATGGAAGACCTCCAGGAGACTCAAGGGAATTACGGCAGAAAATTTGAGCGAAAGTGAAAGGAGCTCAAGGTGTGTACACAGTATGAAGCAGACTTAAGGAGGACCTAACCTAACCTAACCTAACCAGTTAAAATAAATTGGATGGACCTAATGTGACCTGAAAACCTGTTATGAACGTGATGAGCCCAAGTCATATCTTAAAAATCAGATCTAAGTACAATTTTCTTTCTCGGGATCATGTAAATTTTTCGCGTCATTTAAAAATCATGTTAAAATATCATCTGGTTACTCATAGCCGTGTCAAAATGTCGTCTGGTTGCTTAAAATCATCTCAACACAAAAACATTTCCCAAAACCAAGCCCAAAAAATGTTAGTTCTTCAAAGCTACGTGTCACAGTTCACTCCCATGAAAAGATTATCTCGTTTCGGAATCAGGTTAGCATGTCACGTTACAGTTTAGAGGAGTAAATGAATTCAGGTCAGAGAGTTATTAATCAATATCTTTAAAACGTGCTCGGGTGTGTGAGGGAAGAGGATATACTCGTAATAAAAAAAAATTCCACGACGATCCAGACACGCTCACCTAGATACAAACTTTCGACAATTCAGAATCAGATCCAATTCATTGTCTCAGTGATCCAGAAAGATTGAACCGTAATTTTAATTGCTTGAAATTTTGCCCAGAATAGTTGAAACGTTATTTGAAAATTTATTGCATTCCATTCATTTAAAAAGAAAGCCTCAACTCGCCACTGGGGTTCAGAGCGCAGACAGAAAACTGAAAGGGGGCTCCACAGACATGAGGGCCCGTTAGGGATAGTGAGGATAGAGCACACTGAAGACCAATCCTCCCAACTGCAACGTTAGGCACCCATACTCAGCTGGGTCGACTGGGAGTGCCACATCCAGTCGCTCGCCTTTGGGGTGGGGGTATCGGCAACAGATGGGTCTGGTGTCTCGTACTGTACTGGCTTTAATAGATAATTATATTTGATAGAGAGGAAATTATGATAAAATATACATTGTAAAATCATTCTCTAACATCGACTTTAGAGTTTAAAAGGTGAGACACTAAAATACAAAGAATGGGGAAGAACAAGGGAAGAAATATGATCAAAAATAATATCTAAATGAAACAAACGATTCAGAGAGAATAAAACAAACAAAATAAAGAACACAAGCAGTTAGTAATATATGTATCCTAACAATACCTTTCATAGGTTTCAGTGTGTGTGTGTGTGTGTGTGTGTGTGTGTGTGTGTGTGTGTGTGTGTGTGTGTGTGTGTGTGTGAGTTGAAGATACACTTGTATGTATATATATACAAGTATGTTTTGATATTTCCCCTTCTTGTCTCGCCTTTTCCCTCCCCCTGTCTCACACTCATCTCCCCTTTTATTTCCCTTCACCTCTAAGGTTTCTCTACGAGTTAATCCTCCCCAGACATAAGTTAAAGAATAATAGAGATAAAATAGATATAGACAAGAATTTCTGCCCTTTAAACTTATAAGATAAAACATCGGAATCAAATCTCCCCCAAAAGAAACAAAGCAATCAGGAGGAAATCTGATAAAGCCGAGTTTAAATCTGACTTACGAAAAAGACTCATCCGTAAAGAAAAAAAAAGGAAAAAAGAAACAAAATCCGAAGTAAATGAAGAGGAGATACAACCACAAGAACTAGAGTGATAAACAACACACACACACACACACACACACACACACACACACACACACACACACACTAACAATACTGACCCCAATAACAGGTTGAGGCGTATCGATCTATGGGAGGTCGCTGTCTGGTATAGGAAATGGTCGACAAGAGAAGTTGACCAGAGAGCCGAAGTGTCGCTCCAACCTGGGGAAATGTCACAGCAGGAACACCCAACCACTCAACACCAAGGCTCTACCTCCCTACCCCTTGATATATTCATACGTGCAATGTGCTGAATGCGAACGCTGAATTCCTCTGCCAGTGTTTATGGAATTGGTGGAGCTCGCTTGACATAATTCCCTTTCGATTACAATTGAAGGTTTATTGTTTTTATTATTGTTTTGTTATTATTATTATTATTATTATTATTATTATTATTATTATTATTATTATTATTATTAATATTATTATTATTATTATTATTATTATTATTTTTATTATTATTATTATTACTAGTAGTAGTAGTAGTAGTCGCAGTAGTAGTAGTAGTAGTAGTAGTAGTAGTAGTAGTAGTAGTAGTAGTCGTCACCGTAACCTAGCTCTCGATGCTGCACATAGGAGGAACGAGAACGACAAGATAAGGGCATATGGGGAGAGAATCCAAAACGTTGATCAAGGCAGCTTCACTCCTCTAGTGTTCACAACCTCTGGTGGGATGGGACCAAGTGCAAGATGTTTCTACGCCAGACTCGAGGAGGTGATCTCCGAACAGAAGCAGCAGCCCAGAAGTTTCGTTACAGCCTGAATGAGATGTCGACTGTCTTTCTCTCTCCTTCGGTCGGCTTTGCTCTGCCTCAGGGGAACGAGAGCTTCTGCCCCAAAGCCGACGACAGTTGCAGATATTGACTGTGAGGCAACAGTCACTGAATGCCGCATAGATCTACGGCTCAAATAATTCAACACAGCTAGGATAGCTACTTGTGTATTAGGATATTTAATTTAAGGTAATAAAATGGCGGCAAAGGTGTGGCTATTGGGGGAGGCTGGAGGACATAATCAGAAAAATAAAGTGAAAAAAAAGTGGTAATAGTAGTAGTGCTCTTTTACCCATCACCACTATCATTATCTCGATCAGCAATACTTCATTCAAAATCACTTCCATGTCCTCATTCTCACAGATCACGAGTCTCCTAAGTGTTTACTCCCAATAACGACTGACTGGGCCTCGTTCAGTATCTCCTCCCAGTGTCAGAGATTTCAGAACGTGATTTCATTTCTTTAATGTTCCGCTCACATTCCCAACACACACCTTTAGAGCTCTTCCTGCTTCAGAACCTTACGCACTCTGTCTGATTAACTCTATTGTCAATATTGTAATGCATTGTTTAAGGAAGTATTTTCACATTTAAAGGTAAAATGCTTATTGTTATGTTCCTGCTATGATAACTTGCTTTCTTTTTCTCTCCTATACACCTGTAATGTTATGCTAAAGTGGGATAATCACCAATTTAAGTTTAAAGAGCAACTGATGTTTTTGTCAAATGGGGATAAGTTTTTGTTTTCATGGCTACAACTTAATGGAAATAAATTCTTATATGGTAGAATTTCTCCTGTTTCATGAAAGATCTAACCTACCTTAACCTACCCTACAGCTACAGATTTTTGGCATGAGGAATTTTTTTAAAGGCTGGTTTAGTTCAGCTAATACCAGATTCTTGTCTTCCATGTTAATCCTCAACGATGAAATATGGTAACAGAAATAAAATAAAATATTTCTAAATTAAAGAAAATAAATATTATTTTGGCTTTTCTAACCTGTAAATAAAAAAATATAATAAAAATATATACAGTACAGCACAGTATATCCGATAATAATTTTTTTCATATAAAAAAATCTATATAATGTTGGTTCTTTTAACGTTAAAACTACAAAAAAAATGTCAACTTTGTTCTTCAGGCTTAGAAAAAATAAAAGCGTCGTCATCTTGGCAATTCAAACCTTTACTTTAAATATAGAACTAAAATAACATATATCATCGTAGCTCTTTAAAATATACGCTGGGGAAATTGGAGCCGTCTAACCTATTGGAATATTCAGGGAGGGGAAAAGATGTGGATAAAAGTCCCCCAGAACCTCAAAGCACAAACGTTGCAGGTCGATTAACTGGACTTGTGGACGAAGAAACGGACATAAAAAAAAGACCTCGGACTTGGCTTTTGGCTATGGAACTCAGTAGGCAGGATGGTGAGATGGTGAGATGGTGGGATGGTGGGATGACGGGATGGTGGGATGGCGGGGATGGTTCACTTTTACCCACCCAAGGATATGACGGTATTGGGGATTCTCTCTTTTTGTGTGTTTCTGTGTTTCCTTTTTACAAGTATTTAGTTATTTTAAAGCGGAAAATTGTTATACTCAACACTGACGGTGGGTAAAGATGCATTAGGAACATCCCAAGTACAGTTACCAGACAGTTCTATCGCTTTAGTGTAATTCCATAATTTGTTACGTACTTAAAAGGCTTTAGTCATTGAGGAGCAGTACCGTGAAGATTCTGTTGATCTTTATGTTGTTAAGAATCAGTTTATTTTTCATAGATACTCATATGACGATCTTAAGATGCAACCAGATTGATCAATAGAAATGATTATAAAAGGAAAAGGAGTTTTAAAAGTAATTATAATACAAAGAGTTACGAACACAACACAGCGTTAGAAAATAAAGTTCATACCAAATCTTTTAACATAACACAGGATCACATAATATAACACAGGGTTTCAAAATATGTATCAAAATATAACACAAAATCTGAAAATAAGAAACAAGTGCACAAAAATATTTTTAAAAATCGAGAAAAAAATCGAGGAAAATTTTCATTGCAGTGGATTTCAATATACGTGAGATTTTAATACACAGGACAGGATTCCAAAGCCTTGTCGTGGATTATAATTGTTATACCATCGAAAAAAAGATTCGAATCAAATAATCTCTTGAAAATATCAGGTCACATTTTTTTTTTCAAATTTCCTACGGATTTTCAGTTCTGTCGCTAAACGTAATGGAAATTTTTATTATTTTTGTCGTGTTGTGAGTCTTAAGCCTTTTAAAATCTGTCTTTTCCTTTAATCAAATAACAGTACAGCTACAAGTACAAGCGCAAAAACATTTACAGGTATAGATTAAAGTACAGGTAAAGACTAATAAGTACAGGTACACATATTCCAGTATAGGTACAGATACAAAAACAGGTACAGTAACAAGCACAAATACAGTAATCTCAACATTGAAGAGTAGTGTAGTCCATAATTAGATCGACACCATCATATACAGAACGATATTATAGAAGCACAGTGTTTTCATATCCCCACGCGAGTTAAATTTCATACTATTATCGTAAACTATGGCAGAAGGATATACCCGGATAGTACCAGAGAGAGAGAGAGAGAGAGAGAGAGAGAGAGAGAGAGAGAGAGAGAGAGAGAGAGAGAGAGAATCAATATCTCCTTTCGCCGATGAAAACCATTAATATTCATAAGATAATCAAAGAACATCCAACACACACTCGGTGACCTCTGACGCAGATAACCCACAACCCGCAGGCGACGACGAAGAGGGTGAGAATGTAAACCCCAGGGGCCACATATACTCCGCAGTATAGAATCAAGTGACAATCCATCGAGGTGAAGTAAAATATCATAAACTAGGATCCAGATTCTCATATGTTCTTACGATGAATATTTCTCGATAAAAAAGCTGTAGGAATATATTTAAAAACACTCCAAAAATTTATCTTTACATTTTTGGTATAAGACAATATGACAACGGACGAAGGATTGTGACAACCCTACCTAGACAACAGGAGTCGTAGTGCTCATTCTGAAACTCATCGGATCCTACCGTAAAGATACTTTTTTGGAGTGTGTGTATATCTTGGTTTCTGGTTAACGTATCTTAGTTAACTTAAGCCACATAAGGTTAACTCCTAAATACTGTATCAAAATTACACTGCCACGCCACCATGATCAGTCAACAGTATATGAGGGGATATTTGAGTGTTAGGCCGACACATCTACAACTATTATCCCGTGGCACTTTGTAAACTAGTGTCGACGCAAGAGCATAAAATAAACAAAGGTGTCCGAACGCAAAATTATCTGTGACTGAAATTCAGATACGTAAAATCAGCTGTAAAGTGGCAAACTCCGAACGAAAAATCAGCTGTGTGTCAGGTTTCAAAATAAGGCTGTGTCCGAATTCAAAATAAAGCGGTATCCGAAATTACAAGTGTATGTCGACAAATACAGATGCACCCAACCAGCACACCTGTACAGACACATAAGGGGATAATAATAATCTATAGCATACACGAACATACACAATTACATCTTTAATCCTGTATAAAGAAAAATATAATACACTGCTTTCTGTGTTGTAGCCATCACAGTTATATACAGTATATCCTACATTTTAATATATTTCCTCGATATATTTTGTGTTCATAGAAATCATGAGTCACCCCCTTGTCTAACCATCCATTCCCTTCCCCTCAACTAACCATCCATCCTGTCACCCATCTAATCATCCATTCCCTTACCCTCAACTAACCATCCATCCTGTCACCCATCTAACTATCCATTCTCCTCCCATCATCCATCCATTCATCCTCTTCATCCAATATCTTCCCCTCCCCTTCCTCCCCACACCCAACCATCCACCCCCCCTCATACCTTAATCCAGACACCCCTCAAACCCTGCTCCCCTCACCCCAATTAACCTCTCCCTCAGTTTCCCCTTTCACTCGACAACAAGGTGGTGTCTGCGTTACTATGGTGATTTTTCCCTCACTGACTTTCTCCTCCCAACCTCCTCATCACATGGGATACCCCCCTCTCCCCCCTCGTCTCTCTCTATTTTACCGAGATCTAGATTTTTCTCTTCATATATAATACACTTTACAGCCTTTTAAAACACACACACACACACACACATCACTGGCAGCTTAAAATTCCAATTCCCAAACCTAAACCTAACCTAACCACCCCCTTTGCCTCCCCCACCTGACATAGCTGGCTGGATCCATAACCTTGTAAAGTTAATTAACAGGTCCTCCTACTCTACCCTTACCCATTTACTAGTTATGGGCACTTGTCCCGTCCATTAACTAGTTATGGGTACATTCAGCTCATTAACAATATATGAGTAATTAACGCCTCCCTCCCCTAACAACAGGCAATTAAAGGCTATTACAAGAATTAATTAATATTTCCGTAGAAGTAATTACTGGCCCTTATACCAGGTAATTAACTTCCCTTGATAAGTTAATTTTGTGTCCATTACAACAGGTACTGATCACTATCTTGAGTAAATGTTTAAGAGTAATATTTTCTTGTAATTTATCAGTGATGTTAAAATATACACATAAAACACACACACACACACACACACACACACACACACACACACACACACACACACACACACACACACACACACACACACACAAACAAACACACACACACACACACACACACACACACACACACACACACACACACACACACACATTCTCTCTAAAAAAAATAAAAAAAATACAAACACTCTAATTCTATCAAATTGTTCTGATATAGAAAAAAAATAACACTACATATTTATTATCAATTTACCCGTAAAGGTTACACAAGGGTATCAGACTACAGTTGGGATACAGAACACATTACAATATTGTGTAATTATTATTTTTGACTACCGCATGTTTTATTATATATATATATATATATGTATATATATATATATATATATATATATATATATATATATATATATATATATATATATCGATAAATCACACGGGAAAAGAAACATGGAGCTCCGTTGTTTCCCTTTTCATAATATTATCAGAATATCTTACCAACGTTTTCATTGTGGATCTACATGATATATATATATATATATATATATATATATATATATATATATATATATATATATATATATATATATATATATATATACTGTATTGAGTATATATATTTATGACAACATTTGCAGTTAGTATATGAGAGAAAGACAGACAGACACATATAGATAGATTGACAGATAGAGACAGAGACAGACAGATACATATAAATACATAGATAGATAGATAAATAGATAGATAGATAGATAGATAGATAGATAGATAGATAGATAGATAGATAGATAGATAGACAGACAGACAGACAGACAGAGACAGACAGACAGACAGACAGACGGACAGACACATATAGATAGATAGCTAGATAGATAGATAGATAGATAGACACATATAGATAGATATATATATATATATAGATAGATAGATAGATAGACAAAAAGACAAATAGATAGATAGATAGATAGATAGATAGATAGATAGATAGATAGATAGATAGATAGATAGATAGATAGATAGATAGACACACACATAGATCGATAGATAGAGAGAGAGAGTCTACGCGCTAAAAGTCACCTTTCCTAATATACTAGTGTCACGGCAGAAACTAAAAGCATTAAATATACGTCCAGTTACTAAACAAAAGGCCAAAGGTCATTATATTCAGAAGTACTTTTAGTAATAACTGATACGAATCGAACCTTTAACCCTTCTCAATAAGGTAAATGCCATCAATTGACTTATCCTTTGGTAGTAATACAAACTTAAGTATATGGCACCATTTACATACAATTTAAACACTTTTACATAAGATACAGTATTACTTATTAATATCTATATTATATCCTACGGTGAATATAAACAAATAAACTTCTAACCTTAAGTACAAAAATACAATTCTCATCAGCATTAATTTAGCACCTCAATAAAACAGCATAAAACAGTGTGTGTGTGTGTGTGTGTGTGTGTGTGTGTGTGTGTGTGTGTGTGTGTGTGTGTGTGTGTGTGAACGAGACAAAATACAATACAAAAGACCATTGAGATGTTTTATGGTACTATTCCCTTAATACCATATTAGTAATTTGTTGTATTATAGTGATGTGATATAGATGGGGACCTGTAAGCCACTGGGATTAAATGATCAAGCTCTGAATTATAATGTGTGTATGGAATTAATATATAGTGTGATTCTGTTAGCCAATGCGTATTATAATTGGTGTTGGTATTATCATTATTATCGGTATTATTATTATTATTATTATTATTATTATTATTATTATTATTATTATTATTATTATTATTATTATTATTATTATTATTGTTATTATTATTATTATTATTATTGTTATTATTATTATTATTATTATTATTATTATTATTATTATTATTATTATTATTATTATTATTATCGTTATTGTTATTAGGTATGGCTAGGTTATGGTAAGGTTAGATTAGGTTAGGTTAGGTTAAGTAAGGCTAGGTTAGAGTAGATTAAGTAAGACTAGATTAGGTTAAGTTAGGTTAGGTTAGGTTAAAGTTGATTAAGTAAGGCTAGATTAGAGTAGATTAAGTAAGGCTAGGTTAAATTATGATATAGATTAGGTTAGCTTAAGTAACGTTAGGTAATGGTAAGTCACTGTAGGTTAAATTCATTTACATTACGACGGCCTTGGTATAGTACAAGCGACACACACACACACACACACACACACACACACACACACACACACACACACACACACACACACACACACACACACACACACACACACACACACACACACACACACACACACCAGCTGATGTGATTGGTGGAGATGCTGTAATGACCAACACATCCTCAAAGTATTCTTAACCCATCACGTGACACTACCATAATAAACTTACCTGAATAATAAACCAATGTTAAACTTAATGGATCATAAAATTAACAACTTAAGTTTAATTAATTTTGAGAGCATTGGAGATTTCAAGCATCAGTGTGTATTTGTAGTTCGCGTTAAGCTTGGCGGGATTTTACCTCACAGTCCTCGCTAATGCCTTGCCCTTTGATTGGACACAAACACACCCCCACACGCATACACACACACACAGACACACATTGACGAGCGCTTGCAACCACAGCCGCTAATTGGATTGGCTGGCCAGCATTCTTTGGCCTGGTGGTTGGATAATCTGTCCAACCTGTGTGTCTGTCTGTCTGTCCGTGGTAAGGGGGAAGGGGCAGCACTTTGTATGGTGTTCGTTAGCGACTCATTCTTGTGTGTGTGGAGTTCTCGCTATGGGGAGCCAAACGAGGGCACAGTGTAATGGTTCGCTATGGCTTTTGACTGAAGCTGAAATACACTAGATGTCTCTATAATGAAATACACTAGAGTGTGACTCTGTTGAAATACATTATACTGTATATGACTCTATAATGAAATACACTAGATGTAACTCTGTTGAAATACATTATACTGTATATGACTCTATAATGAAATACACTAGATGTAACTCTGTTGAAATACATTATACTGTATATGACTTTATAATGATATACACTAAATGACTCTATGATGAAATACACTTGATATGACTCTACATTATGGTTTTTAAATTAGAAAACACTAGATATATATTTCTCTCTTCATCATCCTTCCCCATTTACACGGTGAAACAAACAAAAACAGCAAATATTCTAGAAAGTTAGAATATCATACTTTAAAATACCGGTAAGTTAGATGAGTTAGTTTAGGCGTACACATATCCTTAACTGTATGGCCGGCACTGTACTCGATCTCTTTTTACTTCCTCATCTGTATAGTTAGGGACCCATTTACAACTGAGAGTTCCTGGGATCTTAAGTGACCATAAGAAGAGCACTTCATATGTAATTCCATTTATAGCAACAATAATACACCAAGATACAGATAAATTCATCGTCAAAAAATAAATTAAATAAAAATAAATAAATAAATAAATAAATAAATAAATAAAATAATAATAATCTTTCTACAGCTTTCGTCAGACATCCATTAAGTCATACGTCTGTGATAATAACCAATGCATTAACCACACTGCCTCTATAACTACGCATGTCTCTTAACCATATATACGTAAGTTAACGCTCATGAGAACTATTAAGTGTTGCGTATGATTTATCTTATATTTACATCTACCTAATCATCTATTCGTTATCCATGTATCTATCATTTTTTTTCCTTTTATATCTTCTCTTCTTGTATCTACTTCCCACCACCGTATATATTCCTTGTGTGTGTGTGTGTGTGTGTGTGTGTGTGTGTGTGTGTGTGTGTGTGTGTGTGTGTGTGTGTGTGTGTGTGTGTGTGAGCGCTCGTCTTTTTTTAATATATATATGGAAAATTCACTGGATGGGATACATTTTAATTGAATATATGATTTTTTAAGACAATTCAATTTCCTCTGTACATAGTAAGAATCAGGCATATAGAGTTAATATGCAAATAGCTAAACTCCAATCAATATTAACCCCCTTTGAGAGTAATGCCAACCCAGTGAGTACAAATAAACCAAACCACTTGGAGATACTACCAACCTCCTACGATGAGTACGTCTTAACTACTTGATTACAATGATTCACCCCCCACTGAGTACATCTTTACTACTTGAGTATGATGAATCAGCCATTGAATACATCTTTACTACTTGATTACGATCAATCATCCCACTGAGTACATCTTAATTACTTGAGTACGATGATTTAAACTTTTGAATGCAGTGACTTCATCCATCTAATACCATTTATTAACCCTTTGATTACAATGACCTATTCTTAAAGGTGGATCAGTCATCGTACTCAAGGGGTTAACAGGTCAAGCTATTCAAATCTAACCTAACCTAACCTAACCCAACTCTATCATTAAGTTATTTTAATATATTTGTTTACTGTGAGTGTTTTTTTGTCTATATTTTGTTTTGCTACCTCTCTCTCTCTCTCTCTCCCTAACGGTTGGATAGTCCGGCTTTAAATCCGGTTGGTCATCACGCTCGAGTTAAGCCGTCCGCACCAACCAAGAAAAACGAATATACAGAAACAAAACAATAATTACAGCTCACCTAACGTAAAGTAATTCTAAGTGTGTCAGCGAATGGTTAACTTTACGGCTACACTCATACACTTAACGTACAGAAAAGTGTAAGTATTCTAAGCGTAATGTAGTGTGTGTAATAAATTTAAGTATATCAGTGTAGTTAACTTCACTACTTAAAGAGTCTCAGAAAAGTGAAGGGAGTCTTAACAATAAGTAAGTTTAAGGGAGAGATATCAGATAAGTGTTGCTATCAATCACCAACACGTCTCCCGTCCCCTTGTTAGTGACTGAAGATATCTCAAGTTGATGCTTTGAACTGACCGAGTAATGAATGGATATTGGTAGTCTGAGGTTGTGTAAAATGGAATATCAACAGAAAAGTCCTGAGTCCTCCCAAATGCCCTCGTGACTGACTCAAGGTGCACGGTGGTGGTGGGGCCTGGCACTGGCACTGGTCTTGAGCTAAAGCTTTAATGGAGTAGTTCTGGTTATATTTGTCTATTTTTTTATTGGATTGTGCGATATTACGTCTATTGCTTAATATTTTGTTTCATTATTATAGTCGCATTGAAGGAAACCAGATTGAATGCTCCCCACTCTGTGTGTGTGTGTGTGTAATGTATGTGTGTGTGTGTGTGTGTGTGTGTGTGTGTGTGTGTGTTACTAGGAAGAAGATGATGTCTGTTGTCTGGCAATCAGAATGTAATGTAGTGAGACTGGGGCAATCCAAGTGAAGGATGTAGTACACCAGAGTGGTTAACTTTCTTACTACACTAATGCGTTTAGCTAAAGTGTAATGCTTCTAAGTGTGTCAGCGAGTGTCTCACTTTACTACAACACAGTAAAAATAGATACCCGGTAGCAGCGGTTTTATTCGGCTTCCAAGTCGACAGGAAATTGTTTCAATACAACATGTAAAGGTCACCTTACTCTCTGTTGGCTGGGGCCACGGGGACGGGTCGGTAAACAAGAAAAGATAAATAATAATGATATTGACAGGAGCTGTGATGGTGGTTATATAGTGACAACATACTGTAGTTAATAGTGATAAAGTTGATGACAACGCATGTAATATTAAGTACAACAATAATTAATAATGACTACTGTAACAAATCTAACAAATATAATAATATAAATACTTAGTGTTTTTAATATTAGTAGTGGCACTATTAGTAACGACAATAAGAACTTTACTACGAACACCAAGAGTACTACAATTAAATTAATAATAACACTACCACCACTACTACTACTAGTAATAATAATAATAATAATAATAATAATAATAATAATAATAATAATAATAATAATAATAATAATAATAATAATAATAATAATAATAATAATAATAATAACAATAACAATATTAATAATAATAATAAAACTAATATTAATAATAATAATAAAACTAATAATAATAATAATAATAATAATAATAATAATAATAATAATAATAATAATAAAAATAATAATAATAATAATAATAATAATAATAATAATAATAATAATAATAATAATAATAATAATAATAATACTAACAATAATAATAATAATAAGAGCAACAACCTCTACAATAACAAACACTTCAGGAGCCAATATCCTGCCTGGGCGGCTGTGGACTGAAGTATAATTGTCGAACAAGCGGTTTTCTCGTTAAGGGTCATCGTTCTAAGTGCCAATTAGAGTTACAGAATACTCACTTTCCTTCACATTCACCGTGTTGTAATCCTCGTCTCTCCTCTCCCTCCCCTCATAAGACAGATATAACATGGTGTTAGGGTAAGGTCGACTACGTGATCTTATAATATCCTCGTCAACATTTTCATACTAAAGACTAATACTGTCGCCTATTTCAAGCAGGTCAGGTGTATTGTTGAATGTGTCCGAGCTCTTGAGTGGACACATGTACAGTATTACACGAGGGACAACCCCGAGACGAGGTGGACACACACACACACACACACACACGCACACACACACACACACACACACACACACACACACACACACACACACACACACTACGCTTGCGATTCCCTAATATCCTATAAACTCATTCATCAACATCAACAAACAACTACAATGATACTACTACTACTACTACTACTACTGCTTCTACTAAAAATAATAATAATAATAATAATAATAATAATAATAATAATAATAATAATAATAATAATAATAATAATAATAATAATAATAATAATAATAATAATAATAACACTAATCACAACATTTTCATCTTCAACAACATGAACATATACACAAAAAAACACTGTACCTTTAATTAACTTACAAAAATAAAAATTAACCCTTTTAACATAGTACACATCAACCCAGAGAGGGAGAGTTCGCTGGACACTGGTACCCGCTGGATAAAAGAGCAGTAGTTAAGCCTAGTACGGTATGGGCTGTCGAAGGTTTGGTCGACACCCTAACTCACAGCATCCTCACAGCGCACAGCAATTCCCAACCCCGTAGCATATCCCAAGCACAAACACCGGAACGTTCCACAACACAAATAAAGCAACTCTACAGCACAAGCACAGCAATTCAACAGCACAAACACAGCGACTCTCCAGCACAAACACAGCACTTCCTCAGCACACAGCAACTCCACCAGCACAAACACAGCACCTCTTCAGCACACAGCACCTCCCTAGCACAAACACAGCAGTTCTCCAGCACAAACACAGCACTTCCTCAGCACACAGCACCTCCCCAGCACAAACACAGCACCTCTTCAGCACACAGCACCTCCCTAGCACAAACACAGCAGTTCTCCAGCACAAACACAGCACTTCCTCAGCACACAGCACCTCCCCAGCACAAACACAGCACTTCCTCAGCACACAGCACCTCCCTAGCACGAACACATAGCATCTCACCAGCACAAACACAGCACTTCCTCAGCACACAGCACCTCCCTAGCACGAACACATAGCAGTTCACCAGCACAAACAAAGCATATACAAAAGGTAACCCAGCGAAATGACAGGAAGCTGTAAGAATTAATGCAACAGAAAAATTGGGAAAGTGAGGTGGTGAGAGAGAGAGAGAGAGAGAGAGAGACTACTGATCACACACATTCCCGAGAGCGTGGCGCTGCCTACCAACACAACGGGGACCGAAGAGCCAACCTCACACCGGGAGGACCTTGGTAAACATTAACCATCTCCACCAATCACATAGAGTATTGCCTCCTCCCTTGAGTCAACCAGTATTTGAATAAGCCGCTTGGAATCGCCTTAAATTTGACTTCCACTACCGAGAATCAGATGAAGGCCTCTAGAGACCCACCACAATTAAACTCGCCAAGTGTCGTCAAGTGTATAAGATGTTCACCGCCGGGGCGTTCTGTTGAGGGCAGGGATCCAGGAACCATCGCCATCTGAAGTAAAAACGGTTCATAAACTCTTCAAAAATATCAAGGGAGATCAATGGTCCCAGAATTCGTCTCATATCTTGCTGGGTTAAATCGTACTTCATTTCTATTTGTTCGAGTTTATCAAGTTTAAAGGGTACCTGCAGGACTGACACTCACACGGACGGGTATTATTCACATATCCCCCGATGGAGGCGACCGGGTACAGTATATAAACAATTGCGTTTGAAGAGTCAGCTTTAAAGAGCGATATCAGGAGTTCAAAGTTCGCACTGCGATTCCTTTTTTTTTTGGATCTTAGGAACGTAGGTGTTTAAAGACGATGTTTAAGTTCAAGGGTTAAGAGCCACCATGATGCGGATTTTAACACACTGACATACTGTTAAAGTCTTATTTGCATTCATTCACTCAAAAGTTACATCCCCCCCCCCAAAAAAAAAAAACATTAGCATATCATCATCAACCCATAACTATTTTAAAGTCTGGTGGTCCAAGCTGAATAAAGTTAAGGTTTCTCTCCTTAAAACATAATTCCAATGGTCGACCGGCTGGATATTATCTTGCCAAGCTTCAGGCCAGAGTTGATCTATAAGAAATAGTTGATATAAGCACATGCGGTCCAAGGTGAAGGTCGCTTCTTTATATGGGATAATTTTTTGCTCTCGTGTGACGCATATCTCAGTGAATCCACCAATCAGAAGCTGTCGTTCCACCAATATTAATAACAACAGGGACTTGTGTAGTTTAGATGGAGGGGGAGCAGTGGTACAACAACTACATCTCCCTGGTGTGGTAAAATAATCAATCCACCTGAGACGACAAGAGTGTGCATCTCGGCACAACACACTGTCTGACTCAGGCATTGAGACCCGAGTCACTTGATACTCCTCCTCCAGCTCCAACACAAGGCATCTTTTCAGAATCTCCTCCTCCAGTTAGGGGACCTACCCACTATCCTCGCGTTTACTTGGTGAATGACTTTGAGCCTCGTTCATATAACACTCAGGAAATCAAAAACTTCTGAGAATGTGAAAACTTTTCTAAAAATATTATAATTTCGTGTCTTTATGAGCTTAAAGGAGGTTGTATCAGGAGATCAGGGATAAAATCGATATATTTTTTAATTTATCGCTTAAACTTGAACGAAAGACATCTAGTGGGCTTAAAAATGTGCCAAGTCGACTCAGATTTCCTCACGACTCTTCTTATTCTGTACTGATTTTATTCACACACTTGTTGGGTTTGTATCAGATCTGAGACTATTTGGGTTATCATGAGTGACGACGAGATATAGTGCCTGTCACGTGAGATTCATTCACTGAGCTTTTAAAACTTCTTACTGCGTCTGTTTCTGTTGTCTGCCATCTTGCGCCTCCATTTTTACTTTCATTTTTTTTAAGAGAAATATTAATTCTTCCTCCTCAGGATTCAGTTCAATAACTAATTATTTCATTGGTTAGTTAAAATCAATTACCACTGTCATGTCTACGGGATCCACCTTTACCTTTTCATCATCTCCTCTACGGATCTTTAGAGTCTGGTTACTGCGACTATTGACGATCAAGACACAACACCGCTCAAAGATGGACGTTGAACCTGGTCTACGATGGAGCTCAGCCGAAAACTCCAGTTCTGGTAGCAAAGAAGCCGTGTCAGATCTCACATTAATTGAATATTGTTGTTTTTTCGGAGTTGAGGCCAGAGTGATTCAGGCCACACATAATCCTTTATTTATTATTTGTCTGGTATTTTGCATCAACATTGTCTTTGTCCCTAGGCCTATGTTACGAATCTGAATATAAAACTCACACACTATGTACGGCACTTATAACTTCGTAAATATAATTAAATTTAATGAAAGCTTTAGTACCTGTGTCCTCACCTCCTCTACAAGCAGGAGTTGATACAAAGATCAAGCGGGCGAGTGTAATCCAAGAAAAGGTACAGAAGCCATACCATAAATAATGTATAAGCTAAATACTAAAATAATCTTCTTTCTCGACTAATCACACGACATGAAGTCTATAAATAAGTTCATTAAAAGGTTTGGCCATCAGTATGTAGTCAACATTTAAAGAAGATTTGCTCCAGTTAACAAAATATAAATCCGCTGAAAGAAATGTTCCATTAAATTGGCATAAAAAAATTGGATCGTCAAATTAAGCGTAATCAAACCATCATTTTACCAATTCTAGCATTTTTTTTTCATTAGTGAATTCCATGGAAACAGTAAAAGCTGACAGACACTTGGACAAATAAAATCCCGGTTTCAGAGTATATATGTTTTAACAGGAAAAATTAATTGTTATTTTGTCTGGGGAGTATCAGTGTAAACGCCCACCAGCAAAATAACTATTAATTTAACTATATATCTAACTCCTTATATTTTCATCTACTTATCCCCCCCCTTTATCTATCTCTATCTTTGTGTATATCTATATCTAAATAACGTTCTATTAAATCCTCAGCTTCACCCCAACACGATGCTAAAATAAATCCTGAATCTCACTGCTAGATGCACAACTAATGCTTCACTAATGCAGCTATGAAAAGTTTTTAGTCATTCTTGTCTGCTAAACATGATACAAATCTAAAAGCCTTTGCATCAGAGAAAGATTTACACGGAAATATAATTCACCTTCCTTAAAAAAATATTGTCGTAAGGATGAACTTTTTTTTTTTAACATCACAATGGAAAAACAGACTTTAAGAGAGAATAAAAGAGAATTTAAAAAGAAGATAAAACAAGGAATTTACGTTAAAAATGAATAACGAAAAATGAAAAAAAAATAAGTCTCGAGGGAAATTTATAAATAAAATGAAAATATGAACCTGATAAAAAATAAATAAATAGAAGTTTTCAAGAGGAATATATTGTTAACACGGAAGAATGGAATTGAAAACAACAAAAACAAGTAAGATAAAACTAAACATTCAGTGAAGAGGGTGAGGAGACCAGGTATATACTAAAAGATTAACAAAGAGAGTATGATTGTATAAGCCTCAGTGTACGCATTACCTCACTCTAATGTATGTTACGTATGAATGTATTATATCTGTGTTATATATAATGAATGGGAGAGTACGAACACTAAATAAATATAAAGTTTATGAGTATTTATTTCATTAAGCCGAATCATATAGCCTGGTATTATCCGTATACTGTAGAGATGTCAATTCCGTCATCAAGGCCCCGAGTCCCTAAGTCTTAAAGCAGCACAACAACCCTCTTGACCATCACCCTTCTGACAGGTGAAGCCAATTAACCTGTCTCTAACCTCTGGGTGTAATGCGGCAGTGATGACTTTAACACGCGTTAGCACATGTGAGATTGCAATAATCACAGATACAGAGAGGCATCTGTAACAACATCTGTCACAAGACCTGTCACAACACCTGTCAAACACAACACCTGTAACAACACCTGCCACAATACCTGTCACACACAACACCTGCAACAACACCTGCCACAATACCACAATACCTGCACAATACCTGTCACCTACAACACCTGACACAATACCTGCCACAACACCTACAACACCTGCCACAATACCTGTAACAACACCTGTCAGAAAACCTGTAACAACACCTGTCAGAAAACCTGCCACAACACCTACAACACCTGACACAATACCTGCCACAACACCTACAACACCTGCCACAATACCTGTAACAACACCTGTCAGAAAACCTGCCACAACACCTGCAATCCCCTGACCGACCATGTCCTCCATCTATGTTGATTACTCATTTACCCAAGATGATCCTTATAGCAATTTACCCTCTCGGGATAACAGGATAAGCCTATTTGCCAGACCAGAAAGGCAGCTGAGGCTCACTTTTTTGTATCCCTAGCCTCCCACACTGTCCAAACCTCGTGAGAGTCTGATCAAAACATGCGTGCAGAGGCTTACTTTGCGATGTCCAGCACAAAAACATAAATGAAAAATAACAGATGAGTTTTCTTACAGTCTGTAGAATAAAAATACAAAAACATTTAAAATATTTACCAGTACTTTTTTTCTTGTAAATAAATAAAAAGATATTGTATAAGCGTAAACCAGCGAAGAGCATATCGTTGTTCATTTTACAGTTTACAGAAATAAAAATATAACAGCCAGCAGCTAAAATCTCTACTCCCACACTCTCTCTCTTTTTATAACCCCAGATGAACATATCAATGAATGAACTAATAAACAAATTCAACTTTTAATTTAGAAATTTCTGACACAAAGTGATACGGACGAGAAAAAACAAACAAACAAAAAGTCACACATCATGACGATCTAATTTGGTAAAAGTACTGTAAACTCAATTCCAATTTCGTTATACTTTAAAATTCCTTGCCTTTAATTTACGTGACCAAGTGAATTATCGTAATTATGCACTGAAAATTCGTCATCCTTATTCATTCGTCACTGTAGGATCATTCATTCACTAATACTACCTAGTCATACGTCCCTAATTAAAGTGACATTAATTAAGGTAGTTTAATTATCTTCTGAAATGTAATCATACGTCAATAATTATGTCATTTAATCACCCATGTTATATATTCATTATCATTCATTCAATAATCATTTTACATTTATGGATCATTCATTAGTATGGCTAACCAATCATCATCCAATCACAAATCATTAACTAACCCTTTACCAATCAAGAATACGAATAAACTAATCATTCACTCACTACTCATTATCTTATCATTAAGTGTCATTATAGAAGCAACACACACAATAATCTACTCAACACACGATGGTACAGTATTATCATCACTGTACCTGAACCCACACTGTAACTCCCCACAATACACAGTTTGGTATTTTGAGAGAGAGATGAGATGTACCTTTACACACACACACACACACACACACACACACACACACACACACACACACACACACACACACACACACACACACACACACCTATAACTCTACGGATATTACTCAACCAATCAATAGTTTTGGTTATTACAATTTTTTATTTTGTCCCCAATTTTATATTTATCTTACCAATTTTATTATTTTTTTGCACAATTTAAACATAAATATCGTGTGACTCGAAGGAAACATTTATAGGTCACCATCTTTCAGCGAGAGCCAATTTGGACCTCAATCAGATCACATTTGGGGGGAAGTTTGGCCCATGACAAGATCTTCCCTTACTCGACTATATATAAACACCAACCAAATACCTTCCCACTGCCCAGCGATGTGTGTGTGTGTGTGTGTGTGTGTGTGTGTGTGTGTGTGTGTGTGTGTGTGTGTGTGTGTGTGTCTCGCATTATCCGATATCACCTATTGTTACATGACATTAATCCTGCCATTAATTAGTGGCCTGACAACCTCACTCACCTGTACACCATAATGCCACTTACTATTCCCTTATTCCACTTATTATCGTGAATTAATCAACAATATCACCATTACTTTAAAAAAAATACAAATTAAGTACATTTATAGACATAGTAATTATATACAAACACACATTACATACACATTCAAGTGACCCATTTAGTTACCATCTATGTGTTTCAGGGAAGTAAAATATTATAAGTGAAATAACTATAAGTAACTGAACACTTTATACAGACTGACGCCTTTAAGTGTCACAACAGTAAGGTCAAGAGGTCATTGACCCGAGCCGTCTGTCATCTATCCCCAGACTATTTTATTTTTATGTGAAGTAATATGACACACTATCGCTATGTGCCAATTTACGCTAATAAAGTTAAATTGACTTATCATAAATTGTTGGTTATTTCAATTCTCTTTCATATTTCTTCTTGTTCTTCTTCTTTAATCTCCTTCTTCTTTTTATTTCCTACTCTTTCTCCTCCTCCTCTTCTTCCATTTCTTTTATTTATCTCGTATACTCATTTCTCTGTGTTTTTCTCTCTTCCTTCTTCCATTGCCTCTTTGTGTTCCCCTTCCTTCCCTCCTTCCTTCTATCCCGTTATCACTCCGTCCTTCCTTCATTCTGTTTATTCCTCCCGCTTTTCCCACTTACTTTCTATTATTTTTCATCCCTCCTTCCTCCTGCGCCGTCTTTTCCACCCTACGTCCCTCTTTCCCCCAGTCTCTTGTCCTTCCTTCCTTCCTTCCTTCCTTCCTTCCTTCCTTCCTTCCTTATCTTTCTCTTCTTACTTTATCATCAGCAATTCTCCCTATTTATTTTCCCTTCTTCTACCTCCCTCTTATCTTTCCTGTTTTTTCCTTCTTCACTTATTCCCTCAATCTTACATTTTATCCTCCTTTGTCTCTCTCCTTCTTCTTCCTTCAATCCTCCTATCCTTCGGAAGGATTTAAAAGGCCTGAAGTGGTATCGAGAGAAGAAGGAAGAACCGTAAATGATAAGGGCACGACGATAACGGCGGAGAGAGTGAGGAGAGAGAGACGATGATGATGGAAGGGCAAAGAGGAGGGGGGAAAGAATAGGAAGAGGAAGGGACATGGAGAGAGAAAGAGGGGAAGGAGAAGAAGAGGGGGGAGAGGGAGAGAGAGGAGAGAAATAACGATTGAGAGAATGAAGAGAGAAAATATGAAGGCTAGAGAGGAGAGAATGGAAAATGTCAGGGAAAAGAGAGAGAGAGAGAGAGAGAGAGAGAGAGAGAGAGAGAGAGAGAGAGAGAGAGAGAGAGAGAGAGAGAGAGAGAAGAGGGTAAGGAAGACGACAAACGAGGGTGTAAGAAACTAACACTGTGTCGTGTCGAAGGTGAAAACGAAGAAGCAATCCCTGAGACACAAATGCCTGAGACGAGATGTCATAATCTGTCAACAAATCAATCGTCGACGAGCCTCCTTACTGAACTGGTCTGGAGAGAGAGAGAGAGAGAGAGAGAGAGAGAGAGAGAGAGAGCAGCAACAGCAGGAGGAGGGAGGTATGACAGATCGCCATTAGCAGAGAAAAGTAAGGGGTTAGAGAGGTGGTAAATATCGAGGAGAGAAAGGAGGAGAGAGGAGGAGGAGAAGGAGAGGAGAAGGAAGGGAGGAGGAGGAGGAGAAGGAGGAGGGAGGAGGAGGAGGAGGAGGAACAAGGCATATGTCTTCTCTCCTCCTGCACTGAATCCCAACAACTCCTATCGCTCTCTCCATAATAGCCAATCCTCCTCCTACCCCAAGACCTCCTCTCCCCCTCCTCCTCCTCCTCCCTCTCCTCCTCCCCCCACTCCTCATCAGCAACCCATCCTCATAATAGGCCTACCTGCTCACCCACCACCTACTTACCTATACCTACCCCCACATCTATCATTCCTCCCTCCCACCCCTCTCCTCCAATCCCCTCAACTCCCCCTACCTTCCCATCCCCCTCCACAACACTACCGCCCTCCCATCCCTCCTACACACCATCGCCGCCGCCCCCCTCCCACCCCTTCCACCAGGCCGTCATCACTAATAGCACGTCTCGGATAAGAAGCTTTACAGTGAGTCTCTGAACAGCCACTTTTGCCCTGTCCTTTTTCCTGACACGCCACGACACATTCCTCGTTGTCCTGATTCACAGACTGGGGAAAATAGTCATATGAATTCTTCAAGGAAAATCCACCCTCTTTTTTTCCATACTCTCCCTATCTTCTCTTTCAATCTCTTTCCTTATCATTATCCTTCTTCTCTTATTTTGCTTTTCCTTCCTATCCTCCTCTATCCCTTTATCTCCCCTCTTCAACTATTCATCTTCCCATTTACTTTCCCTTACACTTTCACTATCTACCTCCCCTTCTCTTCCTCATCCAACCACTTTCCCACCTCCCTACCTCACCCCCATCTCCATTTTCCTCTAACCCTTCTAATTCCTATCTCTCCTTACTCCTCTCCCTCACCCAACTTACCCTCTACCTCTCCCTCACCCAACTTACCCTCTACCTCTCCCTCACCCAACTTACCCCCTACCTCTCCCTCAACCAACTTACCCCTCTTCCTTCCCACTTCCCTCCCACCTAACCAACCTCTCCTAATCTTCCCACGCCCTAAAGTTCAGCTCCGTCCTTAAATCCCCTCAAACGTTACAGGAATATTACCAGAACGTATCAAATTTCTCCCCCTGTGTTGTCGTATTAACCACCTCCTCTACCTCCTTATACTATAGATTATCCACGTTAGGTAATATAGGTTTCACGTAATATCAGCTTGAAGAAAAAATATTAAATCATTTAGGAGAGAGAGAGAGAGAGAGAGAGAGAGGTTGGTAATAGCAGGTGTGGTGGTAGCAGTAGTGTGGTCGCAGGTGTGTGGTGGCAGTAGTAGTGAAGTAGCAGGTGTGTGGTGGCAGTAGTAATGAGGTAACAGGTGTGTGGTGGGAGTAGTAGTAGTAGTGTGGTAACAGGTGTGTGGTGGCAGTAGTAGTAGTGTGGTAGCAGGTGTGTGGTGGCAGTAGTAGTAATTAATAGTATTGTAGGTGTGGTGGCGATAGTAGTAATGAGTGTGGTAGCAGATTATTATTGGTGGGAGTAGTAGTAGTAGTGTGGTAACAGGTGTGTGGCAGCAGTAGTAGTAATGTGGTAGCAGGTGTGTGGTGTAGTGAAAGTAGTGAGGTAACAGGTGTGTGGTGGCAGTAGTAATGGTAGAGGTAGCTGGGTGTGTGGTGGCAGTAATTAGTGTGGTAGCTGGGTGTGTGGCATTAGTAGTAATGTAGTAACAGGTGTGTGGTGGCAGTGGTAGTGAGGGTATCATGTGTGTGTGAGTGGCAGTAGTAGTAGTAGTAATTAATAGTAGCAGGTGTGTGGTGATAGTATTAGTGTTCCTATGAGTGTGGTGGCAATGTGTAGTAGTGTGGTAGCAGGTGTGTGGTAGTAGCAGGGTGTGTGGTGGCAGTAGTAGTGGTGAGGTAACAGGTGTGTGGTGGCAGTAGTAGTAGTGACGTAGCAGGTGTGTGGTGGCAGTAGTAGTAGTGAGGTAACAGGTGATTGGTGGCAGTAGTAGTAATGTGGTAGCAGGTTTGTGGTGGCAGTAGTAGTAGTGAGGTAACAGGTGTGTGGTGACAGTAGTAGTAGTAGTGAGGTAACAGGTGTGTGGTGACAGTAGTAGTAGTAGTGAGGTAACAGGTGTGTGGTGGCAGTAGTAGTAGTAGTGAGGTAGCAGGTGTGTGGTGGCAGTAGTAGTAGTGAGGTAACAGGTGTGTGGTGACAGTAGTAGTAGTAGTGAGGTAACAGGTGTGTGGTGGCAGTAGTAGTAGTGAGGTAACAGGTGTGTGGTGACAGTAGTAGTAGTAGTGAGGTAACAGGTGTGTGGACTACATTAACAAAACATCAACACACATCTCTTTATCTATTTATGTCAACAACGAGAAGTAAACACAAACACCAGCTTTCACAATTTAATGACGAACAAATATGTCATCCTTTCATGGTACTGACTCAACATCGCCCGCGACTACTCCAACTAGACACTAATATTTCCAAACCGAAAGAATCCTTGTTCATGTCTTTCCTAGCGTTGTTGTGTTGTGTTGAAATCTAGTGAAGTGAGTTTTCTGGGTTATAAGTCAAAATACAATTTCCAATACGGCAATTGATGCGTTTTAGTTTAAATTATAACCTTAAAGCTGTCAGAATACGTCCAGCCACCAACACCATCTACTCTAAGGTGAGTTTAACAGTGACGTAACGAGAGGACAGTGTTTGGAATATCTTGGTTATATACCGTAATTAAAAACCAACTCTACGCCTCTGAGTGTGTTTTTAAGTTCATCATATAGTGTCTATTTAAGCATAGATAAATACATAAAGCACTACAACACACTACCTTGATATATGAAACACCATAATATCAGTTGTTCTTATTATGTGCCACAGTCCACCACCTTTACATTCCAGCAACAATGTACAGATGATGAGCGATATTCTAGTACAACAAATCGCAACACACACACACGCTGCTACGCCTTGTTTGACTCCTCCCCCCCCACCCCCCCACCCCCTTCGCCACCAGATCCACCTTCCCATGAGTCTCCCAGAACTATTGTTACCACCTCTTACATCAACTCTTTTGAGCCTTGAGAACAATGCAGCGCTATGACAAGTTCCCAGAGGGTCGTGGGTGCTGTTGACAGGACTACTTGGCAACAGTGCTTGTGACAATGGTGCTCGAGGAATGTTAGTGTCGACAATGGTACCCTTGGCAAACAGTGTGCCTTTAACACATTGGTGGTCTTGATAGTGGTGGTCCTCCTGGCGACAGTGGTACAGAGGTGCTCGAGAACAACGCCTCTGACAATGGTGCTTGACGACAGTCCTTTTAACAATGGCGCCCTTGACAAGCGGTGCTTTTGACGCACTGGAGATCTCGACAGCAGTATAATGGTGCTTAGGAACAGTGATTCTGACAAAATTTCACCTGATAGTGGTAAAATGGTGATTGGTAACAGTTTTTTGACAATGGTGCTTTTGGCAATGGTTCCTTTTTGCAACAATAGCGCTACGAGTGGTCTATAGCGACAATGTTCTTGAAGTAAGGCTTTTTATAAATAGATTTTATCTCTGCCTCAACGAAGAGTATAAAAAAAATTCATGGAAAAAATGGGATACTTTTTCCTAAGATTCTACACACACACACACACAAACACACACACACACACACACACACACACACATAACCCCCCTCACACACACACACAACCCCCACACACAACCCCCCCACACACACACAACCCCCCACACACACAACCCCCCCACACCCCACCCTACCTCAACCAGAGTGAATTATAGAACTTTTGACGATTATAAACCTTTCATGTCTACCGCACACAATTCTCGCTCTTGAACTCTTACAAATTTAATGAGGCTGGGCGCGACAGACCCACTCGTCACTATATACTGAGGGAGGACCAAAATGACTTAGCTGGTGCGGGGTTAAGGTGAATAGTTGAACAGGTCATCATTCATCTCCTGTGGCTTCTGGTGTCTGGCTAGAGAGTAAGAGATAGAAAGGTTAAGAAAGAAAGAAAGGAAGAAAGAAAGAAAGAAAGAAAGAAAGAAAGAAAGAAAGAAAGAAAATATTATCAAAGAAGAAAAAATGAGAGAGTGAAGAAATAGAGATAGACATTAAGAGTGAAGAGAGAGAGAGAGAATAAAATCAGAAAAAGAATGTTTATATGAAAGGAACCTGTGATTGCTTTTATAATTTTAATTCGGTCGTTGTGAATATATAATGTGTGGGACATTACATAAAATTTGTCAGGATTTAGACCACAATCAACAACGTATTTAAGTTATATTTTCCCATTACACACACACACACACAAACACACACACACACACACACACACACACGCGATAAATACCAAAATAAAATCTTCAGAGTTTTTACTATTGAGTCATCATTTAAAAACATCTAATTGTTTTCATCCTCAGAGCTTAAGTGTAACATGAATAGTTTTTTTAAGTAACAAAATTTGAGACAGAAGATGAAAAGGAAAAATATTTACCATGTTAAAAGAACACAAGTAAGGAGACTGAAATATCTAAACCATTAATAAAAAAACACCAAAAAGTAATGTCCAAACGGAAAAAAGTAAATAATAATAACAACAATAACAGCAACAAAAACAACAACAACAACAACAACAACAACAATAATAACAATAATAACTATAATAACAATAATAATAATAATAATAATAATAATAATAATAATAATAATACAACAATAATCTATCCCAGTACAGTACATGTATAAGAGTTAGATTTACATATAATACCTGAATAACAAAATACGTGAAACTATTAACTCTACTCACCAATTAAAAAAGACATCATTAATATTCCCTCCCCAAAAAACCTGTTGTGCTGGAACGTTATCGCCTGTGCTTATTACAGACACTTCACTAGAGATGAGATTAGACACTCCATGATTTTTCTGGTCCTTCTCCCACGAGTTTCTGCTCAGGACTGAAAACATTAACGCTGGCATAGAAGGGTCACGCTGTAATGAGTGTTTTTTAGCGACAATAACACTGGTTGTCATCATTAATTTCTAATATGTCACTCCAGTCACGTTACCTATTGTATAATATCGAAATTAATTATGTATTTACCTATTTGAAATATTACCTTCGAATTAATGTTAAGTCATTATATAAAGGTACTGTTTAATCGGTATTCTTTTTAGGTCAAAGACTACAGTAAGTTGCTGCAGATCTAAAGTAGTGCGTTAGCTGTGAGGAATTACAGTATATATGGATAAAGTTAAGAGAACCTTCTGCTCCAACGATTAGTCTGTGATGATAAGAGTACTACATGTTTAGAAACTTTTGTACAATAAACAAAAAAGAAGTGGATCTTAATGTTCTTATTTAAAACAAATTTGCAGCATAACTTAAACATATCCACTAGAGACAATACTCTATGTAGAGTGCGTTCAATCAGACGTGGCGTCACCGCTGCTATGACAACGGTCGTTAATCTGCTCTCATTGACTGGCTATTAAATCCCTGATTATTCTCCACTCTATCTGGCGCAATAAATATGACAAGGGCCTGTTTAAATCTTCATTCGGGACACGAGGTAACAAGCATTTTGTAATTCAAATACAATTTCTTTTACTTCTAACACTACTGTAATAGAGGTAAAAACAAGTTGTAGTGGCGGGATCATTGCCACTACACTAATCCTGAAGGTCTACAGTAATAGTAGTACTCAAAATAGTAGTGGTAGACGTAGAGATGATATTAGTAGTAATAATATTACTACTACTTCTGTAACTACTACAGTACTTCCTGTACTGGTAGTGGTAGATATGTAGAGGTGACAGTTACAGTACTACTATCATTACTACCACCACTACTTCCAGTATTAATAAAGATAATACCTCCAGAAATGTTGGGAACACTCAGTGACCTGTCTGCCCAGGATTCTCATCGTCAACAAACAATTGACTCTGTACACACCCCACCCCCGGAAAAAATTATATGCAAATTTTGAGTAAATAATGCCAAATCTCAAATCAATGTCTGTAAAACTTTAAAACCAAATAAAAAAAAATCGGCTCGACATCACAGACAGATACATTCACTGACAGACAATATAGACGATCATGATACTCAACCCAAAACAAAACAAAGAGTAAAAAGAAACAGATGAAACAAAACCAAAACATGAGACAGCAAAACAGCTCAGGCAAAAAATACAAATCACACAAAACACAAACAGGATAAAATTAAAAACACGACTGAGCGAAAAAAAACAATATACCAATCGTATCATCAAAAGTTCCTCTTTTTTTTTTAACTTAAAACGGAAGAATACCAAAAAAATGATGTGACCTATACGCGGAGGTTGGGAGGTCAAGAGGTCAAGGTTCACTCTGGGGGTCATTTCCGTACTTAATTACATGCGCTAATGACGAGCGGAAGTATTATGCTGACCTGGGATTAAATGTAAATAATTAAACATTCATAAAATTACTAATATTACCGTAAGAGCAAAATGAAATATATTGTAATAAAAACCAATAGTGACAAAGGCAATAATAATAAAAATAGTAATGATAATAATAAAAATAAATAAATGATAATAACTATTTCAACAAGGATGGTGATCTGACCTGAGTTACACATCACCGGTAAGGGAAACATCCAAGGATTGAAGAGGAAATCTAATCTATTGTGAATCTGAGGAAATCATTTGATATAGGATATCCGTCAAATCTAATTTCTGCTGGATGGGCCAGTTCAGAGCTCAATATACAAATAATACTTCACTTGTCAGGAGTCAGACAGGACCTCCAAGTGAAAATAGGTGACACTACCATGACACCACAAGGACTTAAACTAGACTTATTGGATTTACACACAAAGTCTGCTACTTGGTCATACTAAGGCAATTTATGTGAATGAAAAAGTAAATAAAATTCACTTAGGTAAAAATCACTTTCATTTCACATTTACAGGAAACGGTAGATTTGAAAGGTCTACCATGGTAACTACTAAAAAAAAAATAGGTTTTTCTCGTGTATTTTGTGCTGTTTCAATCGAATCTGACCTTCATTGCCGTCGCAAATGAGCCATTATGGAGATAAAAACCCCAATTACCAACAATATTGGTTGCACAAAGAGGACAAGGCTTTGAAGTAGAGGGAAATTGTGGAGTAAAAGCACACAAAAACTGTCGAAACGAAACTTAACAACACCTTCTAACCCTCGTTGTGTAAAAAACTTACCTTAATTAACAGATGCTGGAGAATAAAATGATGCTATGAAGAGGAAGTGTTGGAGTATAGTCTTGTAATCCTTGTATTCGCCCTGGAACATTCAGGAAATATTGTCGGTAATGTTCCTTTCTATTGCCGACACGAAACAACGAACTCTTGATGTCCTTCCACAATCGTTCTATATTTTGCGTATGAACGTCTGTAGCACTTCACAGAGGTTGGCAGAATACCACCATTAGCCTTAAAAATGTCAATGGCAGCGGCTTCGTTTTCAAATACACGATAAATGGTTTGCTAAGCTGAGATAAAACACCAGTGCAGAGAAAGTCATCTTGCGACTAGCCGTCCATTAGCCAAGGCCAAGGTATCAAATAATTTCAAAATTTGGAGCATGCACAGGAGTATCATGTAACACCGAGAGCAACTCTGATTGGCTAGACATAGTCACGTGACACCAAAAATTAAGGCGTTTGCGCATGAGTCAGGTGGAAACAGTGTTCCGCCAATAAGTAAGTTTTTGAATGAAACTGAAGTCCAAAATACTCGAAAAATATAAATTTGCGACGGAAACGTAAAAATGTTTTGTTTTCCTCTATCTCCCTATATAAACATAAATATGAAATTCCTTAGTCGAAAGCGTACGCGCGAACCAGTGATGGGAAGTACAGTACATACAGACGAGCGAACCAATGACAGGAAGTACATACTGACGAGGGAGCCAATGAAGGGAAATACATACGGACGAGCGAACCAATGATGGGAAGTGCTACAGTACTGTACATACGGACGAGCGAATCAATGACGTAAAACCACCCAGTTCAAAAGAAAACAGAACTAAAAAACAAAACAAAAAACATCGAATTAATCTCATTATATAAAACATTAAAGGATTTGCCAAATAAAGTAGTTAGTCTCTTAATACGACTACGCAAAGGGAGATTAAGTATCTAAAAATACACCCACCACATTTTACACTCCTACTCTCTCCACGTAAATAACCCAAACACTAATAATATTCCCCTAGGTACTAAAGCAGATATGATTATTCACAATACCCCTGAGGATAAAAGAGACAGAGGTAAGTAAATATCGTCTCCCTCAAACCAAGCGATCAATTCCTTTGTTGGTAAATGCTGGTAAACAGTCGTAATTCCTAATATGTCAAGAGGCTGATTCCAATATACCATGTAAACAAAGACCAAGAGTATAGTGTGGATAAGGTAAAAGTAAAGAGAGCGGTATCTTTAGTGTTTATATTGAATAAGTTCAGGTAAATTAACGTTAATTTTAGAAAATGAGTACAGGGGCTTATATCACCGAGCTAAGTAGGTGTGGGGATTAGTAATAATTCAAGAATATGTATATATATATACCTAATTATGTTATTACCTTTTCCAAAATGTTAATTACAAGAAGGCCTAGAATAATACTAGTGAGACTAAAGCTAATAATAATAATAATAATAATAATAATAATAATAATAATAATAATAATAATAATAATAATATTAATTTATCACATATAATTTTAATAACACCAACAGGACGTGAGAGAAAAATATTCAAAAAGTGATAAGCAGAGGAAAGGATGAAAGAAAAAGAGCAAAAAAAAAGATAAAAGAGGAAGACAGAAAATATATCCCCCCCAAAAAATTATAATCAGAGGAAAAGATGAAAGAAAAAGTAAGATTGAAAGGGAGACTTCCTTTTGTTGTGCCCTGTGCTGAACGTCTGAACACCTCAACTACTGTCAACAGTTCATCCCCCACGGCAGCGTTGGTCGATTGGGTCTGGTATAAGGTAGAGGGAAGCTATTTTTGCGTCGTACAAGTAGAGGGAAGATGAGGACCTATTCTTGCGTCGTACAAGTAGAGGGAAGATGAGGACCTATTCTTGCGTCGCACAAGTAGAGGGATGCTGGTGACCTATTCTTGCGTCGTACAAGTAGAGGGAAAATGAAGATCTACCTATTCTTGCGTGGAACTCCAGAACCTTATAAGTGCTCTGGGAACCTCCGCATAATAGTCTGAGGACTCACTGTTCCGAAGGTTAGAATGAGCTAGACGTTCGGACCAATGAACCATCGAATCATCAAACCACCAATCGAATTCTTCGGGATCATTTCTAGTTAAACACTTCATTAATGATAGATAGATATTTACATATATAGAATTACTAGCAGACATAGATAAATGGATAGACATAGACATATAGACAGACTTTTGTACATCTATACTCACCTAAAAAAAAATTGAATCATGGTGGAGACTGGTCGAAACCCAGACCCCCAATACGTAAATATCAACAGAGATTCACGTTTTAAAAAGCACTGTACAAACTCTGAGGTTTTTGCCTTTCCTTGAACGGCAACTCTTACGTGAACAATGACTCTCCTTGTTTTATACTGGACACTGTCAGCTGTAAACAATGTCATCTGGAGTTCATAAATCTTCTCAGCTAGATATACATCATCTCCTTGCTTTCTCAGATCTTCTCAGCTCGATATATGTCATTTCCTTGCTTTCTCAGATCTTCTCAGCTCTATATAGGCCATCTCCTTGTTTTCTCAGATCTTCTCAGGTAGACACATATCTCCTTGCCTTTTTTAGTTGTTTAATGCTTTTGTTTGCCCAGTTCATGTCATGCTACAAGGAGGGGGAATTTTCCTATTTTTGTTGTTTTCCTATTTCCTGTGAGTCTTCCTGTTTTGTTTTCTCAGTTCCTCTCAGCTACAAAGACAATCGTCCTGTATGTATTGTTCTCCTTGCTCCTGTCAGCTACAGACAATATATCTTCCCGTTTTCCCAGCTCCTCCCAGGGAAAGCACAGATTCTCCCTGATTAAAATATCTTGTTTTCCCAGTTTATCTCAGTTGCAAATAATGAGTCATCGTGTTTAAGGCTTATTGTTTTATCAATTTCTCTCAACTGTAATCAATAATCTTTCTGCCTGCATTCCTTCCTTCTTTCCTTCCTTCCTTCCTTCCTTCCTACCTTCTCAGTCGACACCGTCACCACACAAACACCAGCCGCTAAAGAACACAAGGTGGTATCTACCCCTTGTACAGGTGCTGTTCTCTACCCTACCTGCAGGTAAGGGGCTGCCTGCGTCTCACATATGTAAATGAGACGATAAATGAGTCGGAACTCCCTTTGTCTCTCAGGTATGATCAAGGTGTGTGTCAGAGACGCCACTAACAGCGGTGGCGGTGCTTCTGACTAGGGCCTGGATGAGGTAAAGGCGTGGAAATCAAGTATGAATAATCCTGATGTAAATGAATGATACACCAAATGGGTAATGAGCCCGATTTAAATGGGTACTGATCCAAAATGGGATATGCCCCAAGAGGATAATGATCTAAATGGGCATTGATGTAAATGTATAATGATCAAAATTTACTTACTACACTCCTTAACCGACGACGTCATAACCACGAACGTAATAGCCAGTGACGTCATAAGCAGTGACGTCAGTGTATAACCCGAGGAACAAAACGTCGGCAACCTCCACTCTGACATAACCCGAGGAACAAAACGTCGGCAACCTCCACTCTGACATCAGAACTCCCTGCATCACACACACACACGGATGCCTTCATTTTATGCTATCCGTTTATCTTCACTTATTCCTTCCCTTCTTTATTCTCTCTCTTTTCTCCACCTTTTTTCCTCTTTCCCCCTCAACCTTTTCTCATTTTATCCCATGTCTCTCCCACATTTCCTCACCAGTTCACCCTCCCTCCCTCGCTCCCATTTCTTGGCTATTCTCATTCTCATTCTCCTCTACCTCTCCACCAGCCTGACTTTCCTTCCACACTCCCCCTCCTTACCTTCCTCCCACACTCCTCCTACACCTCCTCACCTTCTTCCCACACTTTCCCTCCCCCTCCTCACCAGTCCTCACCTTCCCTCCCAAATCCCCCCCCCCTCCCTCCCCAAACAACTGCCACAGCAAATTACTAATGACATCTCTCACTCCACTTCCCTGGGGAGCAAAAACCCTCACGTATGTTTACACTGTCGCCAGGTGCCAGGGGACCAGGAGGCCGGTCAATAAGAGATGACGATGAAATGTTGCCAAGAGGAATGAGAAGGGAGAGAGTAATGATACAGGTCCTAGTACTCTCTATAAGAATAAACAAGCATACATCTCCTACTATTTGAGAGTGTTTATTAGTTAATGTTTTATGCCCAAAATATAAAATAATCATCTAACTTATGTACTGTAGTAAATCTTACGCGCAGACTTACATGCTAAGGTAAACAATTACACACACACACACACACACACACACACACACACACACACACACACACACGTCTGATTTATGGTAAAAAAGGAAATATCCACTAAGAGCAGCGAGGCATGGTATATTATCTGTTATTATAAAAACACTTCCTTTAGGTGTGAGAATCCATTTGGAGAGAGTAAGACTCCCAGCTGGCTCCTAAAGTCGATATTAATGACCAGAACAGTGGGTCACGCCCCCGGGTCTGCTGTGGGTACTGTGGGTTGTGAGATGTTTGCTAGTGTGGGTTTGGTATGTCTTATTAGAGCACCACTGTGGTTTTTTGCTTACTTTTTGATAATTGTCTTATACACCACATCTCTAATATCTTATGGTGATAGGTAACAAATTCTCGGAAATATTTATCATAATTATCATTCATTTAGTTATTGTTATGCCGGCCTCAGAGACAAAAGGCTTCGTAAACAATTATAACGTAATTAGTGTCGACCAGAGTGTGTAAGGTCCTGGACTCAATAATAGACAACACAATTGCATCTCATTGATTAGTAATCATGTATTTTGCAACGAACAAGAAAGGTGCAATAAATTATCTATTCCAGGTAAAGACAATATTTTACAACAAACAACAAGGTAAGAGTAAATAGCGGATGCGAAGTGTTGCATCATAAAACGTATTTTGCACTGAACAACAATACTGTACTAAGAAACTTATGTAAAGCACAGCAATAAAGCATGTGCTCAGAAAGAGAGTAAGGAATTATTGAGGAGAAACAATAAAGTGTGCTGCAACGAGCAACAAAGTACTAACAGATATTGCAAAGGATAGCAATAATCTATAGTTCTGCCTCGAACACAATGTTACCTCACTCAGCTCTTTGTGACGCAAACGACTACATTAGAACCATGTTATATATTTCCTTAATTGGTGCTGTGCGAACGCAACTATCTTGCTCACTTTAGCAACGACACAAAAATTATAACCAACATTACATCGAAATTTCACCGAGACTCTGACGTAATTAGATACAATCTCTGTTCTTAGATAAGAGAAAATAAATTAATGTACGAATCTTTGCACGCCCGAAATTTGGGGAGTATTGTGGTCTGACGTCCGTCAGTTAACTTTCTGGTTTCTGAGACATAGCTCGAGTTCCAATGAAAATTATATTGGATAGGTGTAGCTGGGACTTTTCCGACTGGTACACGCAGCGTTATCAATCCATCCTCTCCGTGAGGTGTGAACCCCGAGAGTATCGACTAGAATCCGAAGCCTCTGAGTTACTCAGTGAGAAGTGAGGTGTATTATGGGCGCTTTTCACGTATTACATACACAAAAGCAGCATGTGGGCACTGCCACGGCCAAGGTCAATCACAGAGGGTTTACAAGAAGTCTTTGTAAAAAGATTGAGTGATTATCGCGACATGTTTTTATGCCTGCGAAGTATATTAAAAATATTTTCGTCACCACTGATATTAAGTTCACACACACACACACACACACACACACACACACACACACACACACACACACACACACACACACACACTGTATCAGTAAACTAAAGCATGTCTGTTAAACACACTGTATTCTTAAACAACCCTTGAGCGCCCGAGTCACTCACCTGGAGGACATTGTTTGAGACGTGTTCGATGCCCCAAATTGTTTTCAAGAATTCTAATTAACGGAAGTTGCGACCGGGATATCCACCCCGACCTCAGGGCTAAATACTTTCCCTCTCTCTTCCATGTTCCTCCCTGCCTTTCCCTCCCTCCTCCATGCTAGTCCCTGCCTTTCCCTCTCTCTTCCATGTTCCTCCCTGCCTTTCCCTCCCTCCTCCATGCTAGTCCCTGCCTTTCCCTCTCTCCTCCATGTTGCTCCCTGCGTTTCCTTCGCATCCTTCTCTATTTTGTACGATATATTCTTCCTTCGTTCTTCTATACCTTTCTTCGTCTTTTATACATTCCTAATATTTCCTTATCTTCTGCGGTCTTCCTTTACATTTGCATACTTCTTTTGTTTTCCCTTCGTTTTCCTACGCTCGTTTTATGTCATATATGCTCTTCCTTTAATCCTTTCTACATATCTTTATCATTTTTTTCCCTTTGTTTGTTTTTTTCCAAATTCGCCTTCCTTTGTATTTATCTTTTTTTCACCCCCGTTTCTCTACACATTTCTCATCTCCTTGTGCGTTTCCATTTTTTTTTACTTTCTTTTTATCGTTATTCTATGCCTTTTTCTTTGTCTCTGTTTACTTTCCTTCGTTTATTGTTTTATTTTTGTTATTTCGTTACTGTATTCTGTAATGTTTATTCATATTTATTTTATTTTCACTCTATTTCTCTGCTCAATCAGTCAAGTCTATAATCCGTTTATTTATGCATTTCTCTATCCTTTACGTCCCCCCCCTTGTCTGTTTAAACACACACACACACACACGCACACACACACACAGTCCAATAACAATATTTCTTTAATCTCACCCCATTCCCTGAAGACCAATCATTGTATATCTCTCATAACCCCCACCACTCCTGTCCAATCACCGCGCCTCTTCCATATCATCTAACCCATCTCTCAACCAATACCGTGCTTAAATTAATCACTCTTGTATTTTTTTTTATAAGATGAAAATTGACAGTCTTGTAAAATTGATATAGCGTTTGTAAAATTGGAACATTCATTACAAAATTGGTATCGTCTGCAGAAAATGGTGAAATTGAGTTAGTCCTGTTTTTCACCTGTCTCGAAAAAAATGGAAATGGAAATAGAGTTTTATAAAAGAGGGATTTTGAAGGAAAGGGGTAAATCAACAGTGAAAATTGGGTAAGTCTTGGACGATATACTTGCGAGTAAAAGCGATAGGGTCTTGTAGAGATGTATGGCATCAAGAAAGGGATAGCACAGTGAAAAATGGGGAGAAGAAACAGCAGTGACAAACGCAAAATAGGGAAGGTAATGGAATGGGAGGACCTTTTAAAATTGGGAGAGGTACTGTGGAAGAAAGAGACAAGAGTGAAAATTGGAATGATCTTAAGGCAACAGTGAAAATTGGGATGATCTCGAGACACCAGTGAAAATTGAGAGGACCTTGTAAAATTGGAAGAGATCCTGAGGGAAGAAAAAGGAAACAACAGTGAAAATTGGGATGATATTCAGACAACAGTGAAAATTGGGATGGTGTTGGCCCAGCATGTGTTGATCCGGGCAAAAGCTCTCGTATGTGACAACCCGCCCATGAAGCTGTAACAGGCGGTAGGGCGGTGCACTTTTTTCTTCTGATTGCCAATTAGGATGCTATAATTGAGAAACCAGATAGGGAACGAGAGAGAGAAACGAGAAGAGAAGTGAGGGGGAGGAGAAAGGAGAGACAAAGAGAAAAATAAAGAAAGAAAGAGATAGTGAGAGAGAGATGAACTGAAATAATGAGTGGAAAGTATACAGAGAGAGAGAGAGAGAGAGAGAGAGAGAGAGAGAGAGAGAGAGAGAGAGAGAGAGAGAGAGAGAGAGAGAGAGAGAGAGAGAGAGAGAGCAAGAGACAAGAGAGAGAGAGAGAGAGAGAGAGAGAGAGAGAGAAGAGACAGAGAGAGAGAGAGAGAGAGAGAAGAGACAAAGAGAGAGAGAGAGAGAGAGAGAGAGAGAGAGAGAGAGAGAGAGAGTAAATAAAATACACAAGAGGGAAGAAGAGAGAAAAATTAAACGAGAAACAAACGAGGTAGCAGAGTTAAAGAGAAAAAGAGAGAAAGAAAGATAGGATAGGAAATAATCCACATTTATACATCCACACGTGCATTACCTCTTACCCCTCTCCCCCCTCTCTCTCACCTCACTCACACTCCCACTTCACCCTTCCCCCTTTACTATTCTAGCTCACACTTATTTCTACTCCCTCTCTCTTTCCCTCTTTCTTTCCCTCTCCTTCCTCTCACGTCCTCTCCAACATTATCTTCTTATCTTCATCTTCTTAAATTTAAAACACACTCCCCACACTCTCTTTACCGCGTCCTTCCTCCCACTCCTCTCTCTCTCTCTCTCTCTCTATCTTCCCTCGACTCACACACACAAACGCCATCTCTCTACTCCTTCCTTCCTCTCACTCCCTCTCCCAAGCATCGAAGTGAGTGGGTTTTTATTCGTATTTTTTTGGTTCCCTGACTTTTCCATTGAAACTAGGTAGAGGTGAAGAAAGTTTTCCTACCCTGAAATTCTACCACAGAAGGGAAGTTGGAAAATACTCTCTCTCTCTCTCATGTACATACGGGTACCTTTTTTTTGTGTGTGTGTGTGTGTGTGTATCCCTGACTCACTCCCGCCTCTCATTAGCTCTCTATTGTCATTACATACTCACTATGCATTCAGCGTCTGTCAGGTGTGTTCCCCTGTGTCTCTCCAGTTATTGTGTTTCTCCATGTCTTAATTATTCACTCATCTGTTGTCAGTCTGTTCTCATTTAAAGTTCTCCCTTCTCTTTCCCTTGTTGACTTCCTCTCCTCTTTCCTCTTCACACACTGCTCGTTTTCTCACTTTCTTTCGCATTTTCCCTTCTGCCTTACCTTTCTCTTCCTGCCTTTCTCTCTCTCGGTTTCTCATCATCATCTTTCCTTTCTCTGTTCTTCCTTATCTCTCTCTCTATCTCTCCTCCTCGTTTTATCTACCATTCATTTTCTCCTTCCTTCCTTCCTTACCCCTTTTTCGTTCCTTCTTACTTGCTCACCTCGTCTCATCTCTGCTGTTCCCCATCTTCCTCCTTCTTTTCCTCTCAATTTGCGTTCCCTCTCTTGGACCACTTTTCCTTACCTTCTCTGTCACCTTTTCTCCCACCTCCCACGTCCCACTACCGTGTTCCTTTTGCATACTAACACATCTCTCACTTCACGACACCACCTCAACCACAGGTCAGGATATACCCCTCCTCCATCCCTCCTGCCCCTCGACCCCTCCTGCCTCCCTAGTGACCTCACAAAACTCGTAGAGGTCGTCCTTAAACCCCTCGGATATATGCTGTAAGACACGAGGGACGAGACTTGGCTTGTGAGGAAGATGTTTGAATTTTTGTACTTTAGAATAAATCATCTTACGTTGTAGACAATGGGGGGAATCTATTTTAGTCGACGCTGAGGTTTTGCTTTCCAACGAAATGTATGATGGTTGCTACATGTAACACTTCGCCCGGCACAGGGAGATGGAGGGGCACACCTGTATGTCATTTCACTGTTATAGGTCTCATAGCTCGACGTCTTTTACTCCAACGTTAAACTGTACTGTAGAGTGGCACACCTTCTCAGGCCCAGTTAACCTTACCAACCTTTTTTAATTTATTTCCTACTTGTCCCATGTGAACTGAAAACCCTGAATATACTCCAAGCATTTTGTTGTGACTTTTGGTGAAAATCACTTGTACCGTAAAGTCTGTTGAAGCCATGAAAGTCTTCACCTTAGATTTTGGTGAGTAATTCTAGGAACTCAGACGACTCCCTGGGACACCGTAAAGATTCTCGGTCTAAATCACATTCAAACAGTGAAAATCCTTCGAGGGTTAGGTATTTAAAAAATATATTTTCTCCTCTCCAATTACTTACGGGATTCAACACGTTTCATAATCGTTCTCACACTTCTCTTTTCCCATCTGGATTTAGTTTGAGTCAGACGACGGAGCTATGTCATTAATAAACGGTTATTCTATTGATATCTTAGGATTTAGAAGATACTGAGAAATTTGCTTAAAAATCCAGATGTTAGCTTTTGAGTTATTAATGCAGGGAGGTAATCTTGTGGGGGAACAGACCTCTTGGGGGTAAGACCTCCATTCAGGCTTTGTGTTGTAAGGCTCGACTGAATGAGGATCCCTGGAGAGTCTTGGACAAGTTTGTTTACCTGAAGATGGTGCACCTGTGTAGCTCTAAGTCATTTTAACAAGATTCCCCGCAAGATGATATAAGAGTTCGTATGTTTAAAGCTACATAATGGAACGCAAAGATTTATCTGGGTAACCACGACGACGACGACGAGGTTAGGTTAGGTTAGGTTAGGTTGATCTTTGTCTCATTATAAAAAAGGGTGAGATGAAAATTAACTCATCATAAAAACATCGCCAGCATGAGCAGAGCAGTCAGCGGAACCTGGCGTTATTCACCGGGTCTTAATGACACGCCAGATGACACGCCGGCCACTCACTCCACGGCTGTCTTATTATGGTACAAAAGCCTTAGAGCTGGAGGGTGAAGCCGCAACCTGCTGTCTTTAATTAGGCTCCCGGATCTCACCTACTGTAAACACACAACACTGTTCAACTTTCTTTCTTTCTTTCTTTCCATTATGTATCCTGCAAGAGAGCGAATTTGGATATTTTCTTTCCGGGAAAATAGCAGGAAAAAAGAGAAGACGTCTAGGGGAAAAGTGAAAAACAAAAGGAAAGAGAAGACTAGGGTAGATAGATGCCAGATTAGTGTCCGTGTGTTAGAGTGCCAGAGTGCCAGAGTGCGAAGGGCCGCGTAAGAGGCACACCTCACTACCCGATACACTGGTGGCGGAAAGCCACGATCAATATGGCACCCTAGGGAACAGATTCCACTCCTCCCATTCCTTTCCCTCCCATTAACTCTGGCATTCCATTCTATTTCTCAAGGTATTTCCATTTCATCTACCTGTGTCCCTTCCATATAAACCTGTCTGACTGTTCCTTCCCTCTCCTTTCTCCCTATTCATTACCCTGTCCGTAACTGCTGGGTAAGCGATTTTACAACAATGTTTCCTATCCTTACTGTCTGTTAGTCTACCTGTCTGTCTGTTAGTCTACCTGTCTGTCTGTTTCTAAAATAACTCGAGAACGGGTTTACTGAATTGCACTAAATACTATAAACTATTGGTGGAAATCACGGCTAAATTGACCTAGTGTTTTCATGGTGATAGTTTACACAATGACAACAGATGGGGTTTTTCTCAGGTGTGGAATAAAACGCTAACAAGAGGCAGTCTCCAGCAACGACTAGTTTGATGCGCTGGGTTTGCTACCGCTCTTGGGAGGTTTAATTTACTTTCCTTCTTCCTCTTTCCTTCTTCCTCTTCCCTTCGTTTGAGTCGTCTTATTGAATTTGTCTATGTCCTATTTTCTTTAAACAAACCTTTTCCTATCCTTCATCTCATTTCCTTCTCTATCCACTTAACACTTTATCTATCGCCCTTCCATCCCTCCAACCATGATTCCTTTCCTTTTCCCTCCCTTTCTCCCTTCCCCATCCTCTCCCTTCCTCCCCCCCCTATCCTCTCCCTTCCTCCCTCCCCATCCTCTTTTTTCTTCCCTCCCCATTCACTCCATTCCTCACTCCCGATCCTCTCCCTTCCTCCCTCCCCATCCTCTATTTTCTTCCCTCCCCATTCACTCCATTCCTCACTCCCTATCCTCTCCCTTCCTCCCTTTCCATCCACTCCTTCTCTCCCTACCTCCCTCTCCATCCACTCCCAATCCCACTTCCACCCTACCTCCATTTATCTCCTTCCCTGCTTCACTCACCATCTCCCTTCTCCATCTACCTTTTCTCTTTCCTTCCCTCACTCATTACCTACCCTCTCCCTTCATTTATATCCTCCCCTTCGTTACCCACCTACTCCTCTCCTCACCTCCCTCCCGTTTCCCCTTCCTTCCCCACCTACTCCTCCCCTTACCTCCCTCCCGTTTCCCCTTCCTTCCCCACCTACTCATCTCCTTACCTCCCTCCCGTCTCCCCTTCCATCCCCACCTACTCCTCTCCTTACCGCCCTCCCGTTTCCCCTTCCATCCCCACCTACTCCTCTCCTTACCTCCCTCCCTTCTGCCCTTTCCATCCCAATCTATCTATTCCTGTCTCCCCATCGCACCCAGATACAGCACAAATTGGCTGCAAGATTGCTAAATTGACGGTATTGCAGAACGAATTAGACAGGGCAGTGAAATCCCAGCGTCCCCAACACACAAGTACAGTACGTAACACTGATCCCACTCTCTCTTTGACCCATAACCTGAATTTCGTTGTTTACATATGTTACATTCACTGACAAGTTTCAGTTAATGCTTGATGAATCATTTCTATTTATTTATCATTAAAAGGGGGATTTTGTTACAAACTGACAAATGCTTCCAATGATTTCTATGATATTAGGTTTTTTTTCTAGTGGAATATTATCATAGAGATTAGTTCACTAAATTACCATAATTCTCGAGAAAAAAAATATTATTTTATGAAAGTGAGATTGTAAAAAAAAAATAATGACAGCTAAAATAATTCCTACGTGATCAGTTTTGTTGAGTTAAGATGGAATTTCCCTCAAAACCAGTAAACAGTAATACCTAAAACGTCAAGAAATGTATTTTTATTATTTAACTTGGACTTCAATCACAACTGGCGAACGGAACAAAAGTATGATTTCGTAAAAGTTTTTCATCATTTCTTTTTATATTAAAATGGAACCACACGATAATTTTAGGAACACATGTCACAGTTACACAGGAATTACTGGTAATCTGGGTTGGGTAATTGGGTCAATATTGGCAACTGCCGGCCAGGACCCCTATGTGTACTGCAGCCTCTGAAGCCCGATATACCTGTGTGAGGCTACCTGTGTGTGACGCCATCTGTATGTGACGCCACTTGTGTATGACGCCACTTATGTATGACGCCATCTATTTGTGAAGTCATCTGTGTATGGGCCACCTGTGTGTAATGGCACCTGTGTATGCGAACTCCCGTATATCAACTCATTCAGCATATACATTCCCATCTGCGTATTATCCCGTTTATAAAGCTGTGTATTAGTACCAGATGGATAAAGTCAGGATTATGCATGGCGCTAGCTGGGTTAATTCGGGGTTCTGTATCGGAAAATATTGAAGTTGGGTTAATTCTTGGTTCTGCATGACACCAGCAGCTACATAGGACAACAAGGAAGCTGGTGTCCTTACTGTGTAATGTGTAGTATCGCTCAAAACCCATTAACGCGAAACTTCAATAACCGCTAAAAGTGAAATTCATCCCATAGACATGACAGTTGGTTAGAAGCAGTGTGGATACAGCACACTGTACGTATATACACCTAAGATCGAACCAGCGAACATGGAAAAAACGAAGCGAGAATTGTAACCACTCTACCGTTTCATCCCTCGGTAACTGTGACACCTGTTAATGACGTCACTTTCATCGGTAACACCTGTCTTGTCACTTGAACCCTTGTATTATTAAGATACCTGTTACTAAACTGCTGTACGAGCCAATATCTTCATTAAATCAAGCCTAGTCGACACAAATTGATCACCTGGTCTTAATTGGGCTACCTAGAGTTAATCAATCCTTTCAGGTGTGATCAATGACGGGATCTTCATTAATTAGCACGCAGGCTCGTGATGACCCCCCCCACCTGGCAAACAATGTCGCGTTCAGTCATTTTTAATTTCATTATAATTTATCATTTCACCACTTATCAGCTCACTAGCCATTCGGGCAGTTGGTCCCTTCTTTTGTGACTTTGCTGCGAACTTTCTTGTACAGGAGGAAATCAGAGTACAAGGAGGAAACCTGTGATGTTTTGTTGGGTCATATACTGGATAACTTTTCCCACGTGTGACACGGGCCAGTACTCGAACACACGCCGTACTAGGTGAGATACGCGCGTTACCTCTGTACTGTAAGAGGCTGTGGAGGTCCAACACTGTGTACAGCAGCCTAAATGAGAAACGACGACGTGTGTAAACAGAATTGTGCTCATATAAAAAAAAATCTAGGATTAATAACAAAAATAAAAATGAATATAAGAACAACAAAAAAGAACATCAATAAAAAAAACAATCTTGTTAAATTTCATAAACAATAATATTTATTCCTTTTTAACCCAAACTACTAAAATAACCCCACACCTAAACGTAGGAAGAAAAAAAAATAAGAGTAAAATTTTGCTCCCTATACCATAAACTCAATACACAAATTACAACAATAGAACCAATTTTACACCTCATGTATAGCTTATATAGTCATCCAGTCTACACCAAGATCCCTGAGATAACCCCCCCAACCCCTCCAACCCCTCCTCCACCCACCCTCCCAACCCCTCCCTCCACCCACCCCTCGTCTCACCTAGACCCTTTCCTGGCCAGACTCAATTTCTATCTTCTCCACCAGCGCCAATCAGGTTCAACATCAAGGACTCTGGGTACCTACATTCATCTCCAACTTCCATTTCCTCTCTATTGAAACTAACATTGCAGCGGGATGCCCATGGAACTCCCTCAACACCCAGCCTTTGCTCCTTGTATTTACCCCCAGCGTTCTTTTCCTACGTGCGTACCTTAGAATTATTATTATTATTATTATTATTATTATTATTATTATTATTATTATTATTATTATTATTATTATTATTATTATGAGTAATAGTAGTAGTAGTAGTAGTAGTAGTCGTCACCTAAATAGTTATAATAACGTGTAAAAAAAAATGGGAAAGGGATTTTTTTTTCAAACTAAAAATATTCCACGGATCTTTCTCATCTAACGACCTAACCTAAGAGATTTGGAATCATTTCAACAATAAAATCAATCCAGCGGCGGTTTTTTTTTTTTTTGAGCGAGCAGCGGCGTTTTTTTTTTTTTTACGTGGCCCTCCATTTGTGCAGTTTCATTCCTCAGGTGTAGTGGGAAGCCTCTACGTCGCCATTACACACGATGATCAAGCAGCAGGAGGAGGAGGAGGAGGAGTTCAGTCATGGAACTCCCCTAAGCTCATACTAGATCATCCCATCTGTACACATAATAATATATCGGTGCATGAGAGACAGGACACAGGACACAATATCAGACATGACCTTTGAATATGAGGTCAAAGCACAAAAGAAATGTGCCGGGGATGAATAATATAATCCCCTGACATTTTATACGTGTCAATAACAAAGATGGGAAAAATGTGTCTGTGAAAATGCACCGGCAAGATTGAGAGTGTCAAATGGCTTGGAAAGAAAGGTCAAGTGTGGAGAGGAACGACTGCCTGGTGAAATGCCAACAGATCATAGGAACAAAATATGATGAAGAAAGAAGCCAATGTATGAGAGCTTCACACTTGAAGTAAATCGGCCCAAGCGTTTTGAGGAGACCGGAAGTGAAGCGGCGAAAGGAATATACGTGAACGAAGAATTATCAATGTTACAAGACGTATATAAGTTTCAGATAAGTTACGACAACCAGCGTCTCACATAAACTATCTATCATACTTCACTGTGCAGCTGAAATGATTATATGTCACTTTTACCCTGACATACTGCCAGTCAACTCAACTCATGGCAGGTGAAGCACTCAAGGTGTAGCCCTAACTTTTTAACATTACCTCGTATAACTCCTACTAATTTCCAAGAAAATTCAAAATGCAAAGAAAAGTTTAACTACAAGGTCAGTGATACAAATTGGCTGCTACATATTTATAGCCTACTTAGGGAGCCAATACCTGACTCAACACTTATAAACCTAACAACAGCAACAGCGACGGTGTCTATATTTACCTCATAATTCTCCCCCTTGATGCACTTTACGCCATTAAATCAAGTATCATTATAAAGGTAACAATAGCGGAAGAGAGGCCACTCAGTTCACAAGAGGGACTAAGTCCACACAAGAGGAGCACTAAGGACAAACAGGAGGCCCTAAGTCCAAACAGGGGCCCTAAGGACAAACAGGAGGCCCTAAGTCCAATGAGGAGGCCCTATGTCCAAACAGGAGGCCCTAAGTCCAAACAGGGGCCCTAAGGACAAACAGGAGGCCCTAAGTCCAATGAGGAGGCCCTATGTCCAAACAGGAGGCCCTAAGTCCAAACAGGGGCCCTAAGGACAAACAGGAGGCCCTAAGTCCAATGAGGAGGCCCTATGTCCAAACAGGAGGCCCTAAGTCCAAACAGGAGCCCTAAGGACAAACAGGAGGCCCTAAGTCCAATGAGGAGGCCCTATGTCCAAACAGGAGGCCCTAAGTCTAAACAGAGGGCCCTAAGTCCAAACAGGAGGCCCTAAGCCCAAACAGAGGGCCCTAAATCCAAACAGGCGGCCCAAAGTCCAAACAGGAAACCTTAAGTCCAAACAGGGGACCCTAAGTTCAAACAGACGGACCGAAGTCCAAACAGGGGGCCCTAAGTCCAAACAGGAGGACTTAATTCCAAACACGGGGCCCTAAGTCCAAACAGGGGGTCCTAAGTCCAAACCTAAGTCCACACAAGGGAGGGGGGGGGGGCAGGTACACATGTGGCAGACACATTATGAAAAAAAATAAAGGAGAGGAAAACTTTAAGCAATGAGGAATATACTGTATGTCGATACGGTAGACCAACTCCCCCTTCCCACCTCTACCACACCATCCTCCTACACCCCCCCACCACATTTAGGGATCCAAGCCAAACCAGATAAAAAATTACATGTATCGTTTCCAAAATATTAGATAGATAGATAGATCAAACTTTCATGGATCCCCCAGCTAATTGCATTTGATGAATAAATACCCTAGCGCTACATGGGGGTTAGGTTAGCATTAAATTTAACCTTTAGTTGAAATAAACTGGGGTGTCTAATCTTCATGTGATCCACATTTGTATATATACCAGTTCTATCCAATGAAGATTTTTATTCACCTCGGCGAAAAATTTTATATAGTATTCTTACCACGTTAATATTATCCCATATCCCTTCTACCCAGTTGAAATGTTTACATGAGAACTTTGCGAGCCAAAAAAAAAAAAAATTATGTAAAAGTAGAATGGAATTTGTGAGAGTAAACTAAAATATCAAAGGAGATAAAATGATGCTGGAATTAGGAATGAGCAAGGTGAGGTATGCGCTGGTGAGAGGCGAGAGATGGGTAACAGTGAGTGGAATGGGTGGAAAGGAAAGGAGTGGGATAAAAGGGGGTGAAACGGGAGAATAGGAGAGTAAGAGGGGTAACAGGAAATAAAGTGGGTGGAAAGGGAGAGGGAATGTGGTGAGAAAGAGCCGGGTGAGAGGAAAGTGGGGAGAGAATGTGATAAGAAGAAAGTGCGGTGGGTGGAAGAGACAGGAGGGTGGAACAGGAGGAAGTGGAATGGGAGGGAGGGAGAGGTGAGGTATGTGCAGTAAGGGGTGAGAAGGAAAGATTGTGAGGGTGAGTGAGGTGAGAGGGAGAAAGGGAGAGTGTGGGTGAAGCAAGCAAGAGGGAGTGAGGTAAAAGGAGGGAGATTGGAAAGTGAGGTGAAGAAAAAGAAAGTTAGGTGTGAGGTAGAGGGAAGGGAGAGGGAATTAGGGTAAGGGAGAGTAAATTGGAAAAGAAATGAGAGGGAGGAGTGAACGGGAGGAGAGAAGGTGGGTGAAGGGAAGAGAGAGAAGGGGTGGAAGATAGGAGAGTAAAGGGGAAGAGGGAAAAATAAGGGTAGGGAGTGTAAGAACGAGGGGATGAGAGATGGAACGGGGATGGAAAGGGAGTAGACGTGAGGGAGTAAGGGTGGGAGTGAGAGAGATTGGAGTAGGAGTGACGGGAGAAGTTGAAAAGGGAAGAAAAGGATTGAGGTAGGGATGAGAAAAATGATTAGGAGAGAGAGAGAGAGAGAGAGAGAGAGAGAGAGAGAGAGAGAGAGAGAGAGAGAGAGAGAGAGAGAGAGAGAGAGAGAGAGAGAGAGAGAGAGAGAGAGAGAGAGAGAGAGAGAGAGAGAGAGAGAGAGAGAGAGAGAGAGAGAGAGAGAGAGAGAGAGAGAGAGAGAGAGAGAGAGAGAGAGAGAGAGAGAGAGAGAGAGAGAGAGAGAGAGAGAGAGAGAGAGAGAGAGAGAGAGAGAGAGAGAGAGAGAGAGAGAGAGAGAGAGAGAGAGAGAGAGAGAGAGAGAGAGAGAGAGAGAGAGAGAGAGAGAGAGAGAGAGAGAGAGAGAGAGAGAGAGAGAGAGTAATAATAATAAAAAAAGATTAAGAGAACGAGAAGGACGAAGATCAGAGAAGATTTTAATTGGGATTTTATTACTTCAGGATGTCACCAAATGATGCGATCACATTCCTGGAAGAGAAATTTATAATGGCGCTGACATCAGGACGATTAATGAACAACTCCAAGAAATAACTGACCTTTTTTTTCTGAACGAGGGACATAAGTTTCAAGACGGATATTAATAAAAGTTTCTCAATAAAAAGGAAAATCATGAAACGCGCAACCGGAATCGGTCTTTTGGAATTTAATCGTAAGCTTTCAAAAGACTGACATCACAACGCACAGTGAGAGGATGGCGAGATATGAAAGTTGGCATTTGACTGGGAAACATGCTGCTAAATTATAAGGCCTTTAATTTTATATTTCACGATTTTATATATTCATTCTCTAATCGTTACAGTATCTAATAATTGAAAAACATTGCTTAAATTATGAATAATCATTTATATACATAACGTTAATAAATCATGGTGATTGATTTATTTATTTGTAAAAACAAAATATACAATATTTGCAAAATCAAGCAACAGGCACAACGCAATAACATGTGACCAGTGTACACGTGAGTATGAATCTATCAGGTTCAGTTATTCTCGTGAACTGGTGCAGTGTAAGGTGTCCCTATTGGTTGTTTGAAGATCTAGTAATTCACCAAAGTTAATGCTTGTATAAATGAAAAATTATAAACGGATATATATATATATATATATATATATATATATATATATATATATATATATATATATATATATATATATATATATATATATATATATATATATATATATATATATATATATATATATATATAGTGGTTCCAATTAATACTAAGAATTCACTATATTTTGATATATGCACAAAATAGAGTAGATAGGGTCATATCAATGCTAGGGTGGCCAGAGGGAAGCTAATAATTTATTACACAGAGGACGCAGTGACAATGTACAGTATGTACACTTGTACAGTATATACTCTGATATTGTGTAAATTTCAAGAAATATGAATACGGTATATATGTGATTTAATTAATATCCCTGTGTGCGAATCCATTAATGAAATTATAAATATTTTTTGGGCAGAACATTCTGCAAAAGGATGTGGTGCGCGTTAGGTCGGTGGCTTTAACTGCTTACATCAATACAATGTTTATGCACTGCCCATTACAAATCTGCCCTCTCTTGATATAGCTTCATTCTTCTGAATTACTAGATAATTAAACTGTCATTTTGTGCTGCACACACTGTGCTATACTGATATAATCATCGCCAGTTTTCAGGTCAATATAGTGGAGGTCATCTGCACGGCCGATCGCTGCCACCATAATTATTCTTCTCTACCTTCACGTGATTTAATTATTCTAAATTACTAAACCATTAAAAAATAAACTTAGGTGGCATACAATTTGCGTCAGTACGTCAAACTAACAAATTTAAATTTATTCTTCTACTGGAATCTCTTTAAGCCCTAAGAATTAAGACCAAAATAGAGAACCTCCTCACCCGACTTCCAAAAGGCTTTTTGTGCTAATTCCAATTGTCTGTCCGCGTGTTTGTATCATTAATAGACTACGTCTGTCGGTGTCACGTTGTCTGCTTTTTTGAGTAAGATTAGTTAGGTTTTTTTTTTTCGTTTTAATAGATATGAATTACTAATTTCATATGAACTCTGGAAAAACGAAAAGAGGGATAATTTAATTCCTGGGTAGTAATAGGTTATTCTTAATGTAAAGAAACAATTTCTCCTCATCACAGTCTCTAAAATAACTTGTTTAGGTCTACAAGAACATTAAAGTATAACCTAATATATTAATAGTCATGAATGATTACAGTCTGTTTACTAAATCATCATCAACATGGAGTGTGACAATTTTCAAAGTGTTGTCTAAACTTTGATTAGATATTTTCTTTTATCCTACATAATTTTAGGGTATTTTGGTGTTTTTTAATTTACCTAACCTAACCTAATCTAATATGACCTAACTTGACCTACCCTAACCTAACCTATAAAAAAAATTAATCCCATAATAATGATAAAAAATCCGAAATACCTATTCGGATAAAAACGAATAATAATAATTTTTTTGAACTACTGTACTATAATATATATTCCACAGAGAATATCACACAATATATATTTGAAACAAGGGATTGCTTATTTTGTTGTTTTTTAAATGATAAATAACCTCATTTTGCCAAAGCCACATAACATAGCGGCCTGTGTGAACTCAAGGGGGATTTTATACCTTGTGTGGACTGTGATTAGATTTTCACTCGACCTAGAGTCCTAGATCAAGAGTTTATTGATACGGTATAAAAGTTCACTGAGTTTAGATAACAAATACGTTTAACAATGGCATGCACTGCATATTAGAGGTAATAACTAATAGCATTAATGACAAGTAATTATCATCATGGTCTCTTATGAAGACGGGAGAGGTTTAGATATGACTATAAACGGACTGTAGGGGCACCACCGTCAGTGGCAGACTCGAACATTACGATTAACTGGAAGTGATCCTTCCCTTTATCCATGTGTCCATGGTAACGAGCTAACACATAAATCATCCTCTAGTAAACGAATAATAGACAATAATTACGTAACAAAATGTATGCAAAGCATAAAATCTTGAAAGGAAGAGAAAAATAGTTTACTGTACTCACGCGATATCACACTCGTGGTCTGCGTTTCCAGATAACTAAATCTTTAATCTTGAACTGCAGCGTCGAAAATATTTTCTTCCAAACCTTAATGAGTTCCGAGGGGAATGATGATGGCTCTTGTTGCCTATTAGAATCGCCATAATGCTGATAGATTACGAAAATTCACTAAACCAACACTAAAATCACGGAGGCAGAATTTTAAATGGACGCTTTGTGCACGGTAATGTCATTTATCCGAGTGCTCTACTTGGCCTTGACTTGGATGACCTTCTATAAGTGATTCTTAGTCGTTAGTTCTTAATTTTATAACAGCGTTTTTTTTTTTTTCTTATCAATACTGTACATACACCAGCATGTTAAAACTCATTAATACGCAAATCATTGTGCACTCTACTGTGATAATTTAGGCCGAAGCTAGTTGACAATCGTCCGTACGTTCTTTCATTCTACTTTGTGTTTTCCAAATTTATAACACTTTCTAGAAACGATTTTCATTTTATTTTATGCACGTCGAAGTCTCAAAATTGTAATGGTTAAAAAATCCAAAGAATACGTTGATATTATTATTTTCACTTCGACGAGTATAAACAATACTGACAGGCAGAAATTGAAAGGAGGGAGAGGCATATTTCGGTTGAATTTATTGTTTTTATTGCATTGTGGGCATTCTTCTACTATCTTCCATGGCATACAATTAGTGTGTAACTATTATTTGTTTCAATAACTCCAAATGGAACAAGAACTTGTTTGTCTTCAGATTTCCAAAGGATCCAGATAAGTGAGTCGTAGATCTACTTCTGTTAACGTTGACTGTTCATTCGTTTTTAGGGTTTCTTTATTTAATGCAATTAGTATTGATAACGACCCACTCGCTGGAATTACTAGTGACCATCAGATTATCAATCAGATTTATAAAATGAGCGAAAAAGGTTTTTGAAGATAATACTAAATCATACGAAGTTGGAATACTAAGCTGTTTGATAACCTTTTGTTTTACGGTTTTAACATACGAAGGAAGCATTTCAGTCTCACGAGCTTGTTGTTTATCCATTTCAGCACTTTGCTTTTTTTTCCGTAGATTCAAACTATACCATTAGAAGAATTCGGTCAGTTGTTTTACCATGTTAATAATTCGGTAATTGTACAGTATCGTTTGTTCTAATATTTCATACCTCAGTGAACCAAGTTTAAACTCAAGATAAACCACATCCGTAACTTGTCACATATTTTATTAATGTTCCAGTTGTTTGACGAAACTTGTAAAAGCATATTGCAGGATCACAATATACCGGAAAATCACAAATTACTTCTCGACTGCGGAAACAGAGCTGAAAATCTTTGAATGTGGAACATGTTTTACGCTTTTTCTGACGCTTGAATATTGCTATACGGTAATTTCTTAATCCAGACAAAATACAATACACAGCCTGCAGTGCTTAATAAGTACGTAAAGTCCATGGCGTTAGATTTTGAGAAAAACAGGTTTGAGCCCAACGGAGGAATATATCTCCATAAATAAAATATTTTTAATACCTTGCACACACACACCATTCAACCCAAGCCCTTAATTTGGTTATGGTTCGTCTAGGATGGCATAACGTTCACCCTTAGTAACAAAACTCTTGCATCTCTCAGGATATATGGATTGCACTCTACTCGTGGTTGTTGTTGAAGAGCCCCATCCTTACCACCCTCTCAAGCCTAGCACCTACGCCTCAGAGCTTACCTTAGTCCATTATTCCTCACATAAGTAACCCATCCAGGGGGCAATCATTGTAGAAAATTGCATTCGTTCCCCAAAGAAAACCACATAACTGCATTTCTGTCGCTTCGGAAAAGTCACGCAAGATTTTCGAGAGGCAAATTGTATCCCGAGTCAGCTTTCGTTGCCACCTCGACACGTCACTCCCGTCACCCAGGTGTTAAAAATGTTGCCACCAATATCTGAATGATGTAGTGGTAATAACAGAGTCAGAGAGTATTTGCTGGGAAATAATGGTGGTGGTGGCGGCGGTGGAGTCAGTGGTAGTGGTGTTAATAGTGGTGATTATGGTGGTGCTGATGGTGTAGGTAGTGTTAGTACTAATGATGTGATGGTGTAGGTAGTGTTAGTACTAATGATGTGATGGTGTAGATAGTGTTAGTACTAATGGTGTGATGGTGGTGTTGATTGTGCTGCTGGAAGCGATGGTGGTGAAGGCTGGTAGTGGTATTCAGCTATAAACAATATTATTACAAGAATTCATCCTACTAATGTAAGTTATATAGAAAAAAAATAGTTTCTCTGTAGATAAAATTAATATTACATTTACCTGATCCAAAACAAATCCATTAAATCTCGAATGTATTAATAAAAGTTTCATTTCTAGTCATAAATTTTCTTTGGTCAGTATTCATCAGGTGTGGGACTCAGGTGTTTTCATTATCATCTCTTCATATTTTACCTTTCCAAGTATTGTGCATCTTGTCTGATATAATGAATGTAATAATAATAATAATAATAATAATAATAATAATAATAATAATAATTAACGGTTTATTGAAAAAATTCTGCAGCCCAAAGGCTGAAAATATACATTGGACACAAATGACTTATTACATACATTGGTTGTTTAACAAAAGCCTTCATTATAGAAAGGTAAAGGAACATACAGTGAACATACAGATTAATGTAGGTGTTGAACAGCAAACTCGTAGTGTAGTAACTCCCTCCCAGATGGTGTTAGGAGGAACTCACGTGGTGTAGTAGTTCCTTCAGATGGTGTAATGAGGGACCTGGCGTGGTGTAGTAATTCCCTCGCAGATGGTGTTATGAGGAACCTCATGTGGTGTAGTAATTACCTCACAGATGGTGTTATGAGGGGCCTCACGTGGTGTAGTAACTCCCTCACAGATGGTGTCATGAGGGGCATCACGTGGTGTAGTAATTCCCTCACAGATGGTGTTATGAGGGGCCCGACGTGGTGTAGTAATTACCTCACAGATGGTGTTATGAGGGGCCTCACGTAGTGTAGTAACTCCCTCACAGATGGTGTCATGAGGGGCATCACGTGGTGTAGTAATTCCCTCACAGATGGTGTTATGAGGGGCCCAACGTGGTGTAGTAATTCCCTCACAGATGGTGTTATGAGGGACCTCACGTGTAGTAATTCCCTCACAGATGGTGTGATGAGGGACTTGACGTGGTGTAGTAATTCCCTCACATATGGTGTTATGAGGGACATGTGGTGTAGTAATTCCCTCACAGGTGGTGTTATATGAGTGAGGTTTGGTCCCAGGCCTTCCTATCGTAGACGGATTAACACATCGGTGGTTGTTGTTGGGTCTCCCGGGGGGCCGTTATCACTGGGTACCTGGGACCTCACTGTGTGAAGCTTAACTTGGGTACGACTGTTACTGTTGAGTTGTTCTCACTGACTTAAGCACTGTTCACCACTGTGCACCTCTGTTCAACACTGGTTCCGTTCCTTTCCAAATGAAATTGTAACTTCTGGCGAGAACTTGTTGATATTCCGGTGGGGAGGAGGGTTCAGGGGAGGGGGTTGGTATGGGCCAACTTAACAGTTGACCTGGCTGCTCCGAGAGGAGCGCCAGGTACGTCTTGACCCTTCGGTGGTCAAGGATGTCCTGTGTGTGTGTGTTGGGGGGCACAATAACCTCTACTAGTGTCATTATGTCTGAAAATACTATACAAATTATACACTAAAATTTAATCATTCAGTCTGACCGTCTTAACCTAGATTCAGAAATAACTCCAGCACTCCCCCACATATGTGATTACCATCTAAACAGGTAATTGATTATGGCAGTTTAAGCCCCAATTAGCTTACCCTCGAACTACGTAATCTCACCATTAGTTTTACACTGATCAAATTTCCACGCTTTTGCATCGACCCCCCTTCACCACCACAAACGAAGAGAATCGCCCCACGAGTCACTCTTAACTGTAAATCCTGATTACATGACAATTTTCAACATTTATACAATATCCCTGAGCCGCTTTACCATCCCCAGGTTGATCCTCTCTCTTTATAATGGATAAACGTCTCTAAATATTCTACACAATAGGTTGCAACTCCTTATTTTACTCTGGTGTTCAAGGACCCAACTCATTGATTATTATTATTAATATTATTATATTTATTATTATTATTATTATTATTATTATTATTATTATTATTATTATTATTATTATTATTATTATTATTATTATTATTATTATTATTATTTATTATTTATTATTATTAATATTAGTTATCATGATTATTACTTTATTATTACTCTCATCAAAATTATTACATTGTTGTTGTAGTATTGCTTTATAATCGTTACTGTTAGATAATTAAAATTAATTTAATTATTATTGTCATTGAAATTTTAATAGAATCATTATTATTATTATCCATTGATGCAAAAATTGAAATAAACATCAACCCATAAAACTTCAGTGAAAAACAAAACAATCAAACATTGAACGAAACATCACAGGTGATGCGTGATGCTGAAACCTTCTAAATAATGCCGGGGATAAAAACACAAATTTCACCGAAACTGGGAACACTTTATTTCTATCCCGCACGCCGCATCACATAACAGCATCTCGGTAGAAAAAAATCGAACTCTTGTGTACAGCTCATTGGAACACTTAACGATGGTGGAAGAAGGAGATGGAAGAGAGAGGAGGGACAGAGATCTAGGTGACAGATGCTGGAAGAGAGAGATGGAAGGGATAGAGATTGATGTGAGAGATGCAAGAAAAATAATGGAGAGAGAGATGAAAGAGAGGGAGGCTTAGAGATCCAAATGAGAGATTCTGAGACAAGGGGATTGAAGAGAGGGAGAGATAAGAGGTACAAATGAAAGTTGATGAGACAGAAAGCTGAGAATAATAGACATATGATAAAACTGATATCAATAATAATGATAACAATAATAACAATAATAAAAATAATGATAATAAAATAACATAATAAAAACTAAAAAAAAAATTACAGGATCTACATAATTCATAAATCTTTCACTAATTGTCTTGGTTCCTCATTAACACTCATTTAAACGGCTTCATTACACCCCTTCCTCCACAAAACACACACACCTATAAAAGCCACCAATTTAAAAAGAAAAAAATAGTGGATAATGAACCTATAGTCGAGGATAACCCCCCCCCTCCCCCCACCCACATACACACATAATGTTTTCCTTGATGATATTAAACTCCTCAGAGTCTTTAAATTAATGACCCCCTCCTCCTCCTCCTCCTCCGTGGCCTCCCTCTCCAAAATATAAAAACTTCAAAGGAATATTGATCAGAGACATAAGTTTTCCTTTTATTCTTGTATTTTGTTTTCAGACGTGTCCCTTTAAGAACTGTGCAGCTTTGAACCCCATCACACAGTTACCCGAAGCTTCGAAATTCTGAATCCGAGCTGTATATGAAGGGCCTGGAGGGCAAATAAGGAGGAAGCTCTCTTATACATCAGTTGGTAAGGTGTTAATTGTTGGTTTGATGAAGCTTTATTATTTCACCTTCTGTTTAAAATTTTGGTCTCTCTCTCTCTCTCTCTCTCTCTCTCTCTCGCAGGACTAAATGCGACTCGGTAAACATATTTTTCCTGTTTAATAATAACAAGCGTTGGGATAATCGTTACTGCTAACGGGTGTGTTTCCTGGCCAGTCAAACTCTAAAAACGCGCCGGGTTCTGTATATGATCCAACGGAGAAAACAGGATAGAGGATTGTATAACAGCAGAAAAGAGAGATAAAAAGATAAAAAAAAATAATGATTATAAAGAGGAAAGGAGAAAGACAGAGAGAGATGAAAGGGTCATAGAGAGAGAGAGACATGACGCTCAGGAAAGACGTGTATTCAGTCGATAGGTTAAGGAAGAATAGAGAGAGTTCTTATGGTAACACGACTGGTTGGTTAAGCTATCTACGACTACCGGAACTTGATCATTAGCCGTAGATGAAAGTAAACGTGTTGTGCGTTGTTATTTATTTATTTAATATTTAATTTTGTATCATCTCATAAAGTTGCTGTTTAAATTGGAGGTCTCTCTCTCTCTCTCTCTCTCTCTCTCTCTCTCTCTCTCTCTCAACTAAAGGCATGGAAGTATCTATAGTTAAAGTTATTGCATCTAGTTGTTATATATTTCATGATCCGGTGATGCTGCTGTCAACATTGTGAGTGCCTCCCCCCCCCCCACATCTGTCTGAATTATATCATGTAACACCTTCCCACTCGAGCCACTGGTGTCCTTCATATCCTGACCTCCGTGTGCAGATGAATCTTGTTGGACTTGACAGTAAAATTTGATAGTACTGTGAAGTTATGCCTATATTGAAGGTCTTTCTCTCTTTTCTTATATAGCTACAAGTTCTACATCATATAACATTGGAACCTTGGAACCTGACCTTTGTATCTAATGTGTTTTAGTGATCCAGAGAATTTTTTATTATTTCAGAACATTGGTGTGTGTGTGTGTGTGTGTGTGTGTGTGTGTGTGTGTGTATGTATCTTCCCCCGTCTTCACCACATTCTACTACACAGCTTCTCTTCATGCAAATTACTTTTTATCTTCCTGAACTCGCTGACCTTAAGGCGTACATGAATATTCAACCAATTGTATTGTATCTGGCCATTTTTTTTTAGGTGTTGTAAATCCCTATGCTTGTCAGGGTGTACAGAAAGAGCACATTGAATTCAGTGGGTTCGTGGCAGGTTTTCACGAGTGTGTTAAGACCTAAAGAGCAACGAGATGTGCCAGATAGTGTTGTTGACGAGTCCATATATATACAGAGTGATCCAGGGAAATATTTTGTCGTTTTGTTGTCGTCTTTTCGTTGTCGTAGTAGTAGTAATAGTATAGTAGTAGCTGTAGTAGTAGTAGTAGTAGCAGTAGTAGTAGTAGTAGTCTTCTTTAAACACATCCAACGAAGCCCGTGTTGACGTCAGTGTTCGAGGATTCTGGATGCGGGGACAGCGAGCCTTCTTCGACATCAGGATTAATTCTCCCATGGCCGCATGTCACCGTAACTTAGCTCTCGATGCCGCACACAGGAGGAACGAGAACGACAAGATAAGGGCATACGGGGAGAGAATTCAGAACGTTGATCAAAGCAGCTTCACTCCTCTAGTGTTCACAACCTCTGGTGGGATGGGACCAAGTGCCAGATGCTTCTACTCCAGACTCGCGGAGGTGCTATCCGAATAGAAGCAGCAGCCTAGAAGTTATGTTACAGCCTGGATGAGATGTCAACTGTCCTTCTCTCACCTTAGGTCGGCCTTGCTCTGCCTCAGGGGAACGAGAGCATCGGCCCCAAATTCGACAACAGTTGCAGATATTGACTATGAGGCAACAGTCACTGAATGCTGCATAGATCTGCGGCTCAACTAACTCAACACAGCCAGGGTAGCTACTTATGTATTAGGATATTTAATTTTAAGGTAATAAAATGGAGGCGAAGGTGTGGCTATTGGGGGAGGCTGGAGGCCACGTTTAAAAAAATAGTAGTAGTAGTAGTAAATAACAAGGGCTGAAATCTCTATCCCGGTTGAATCAGAGACGAAAAATATACGAGACAGCGAATTATTATCGTGTTCCCATGAAGGGTGAAATATTTCCTCAGTGAACATTGCAAATGCTGTTTTGGATTCCTAGTAAGTAAATAATTTACTATATCAGCCAATGAGAGTCGCCATAACTACGGAACACTTTTTAACTCCTACAGCCTTTCTTCCTGATAACTAACAACGAAATACTTACATTCTCAGTGAAACAAACACAACCCTTCTTCATTAACACTAAGAAACTTAAATAACGTTGAGTAACTTTAAAATTTGGTAGGTAATTAAAATGGCGAGGATAAACACGTCATCACCTAAAAGATAATAACCTTCATTAATTAAAACCAAACCTTTTTTAAAATGTCACAATTTTAATGACCACACACACACGCACACTATAATATCTTAACCACGAACAAACTAACAATTGTAATTTCTCTAACATAACAGCTTATAGAGCCACTAGTCACACACACATGGCTGGAATGCTCTTCATAAGCAAATCAAAGATTCTTCCTTCTCTAGTTTCACTTCAGATTAGCAAATGAGTATGAGAACATTCACTTCATCTCTTACACTCTAATAACAATTTGGTTTCCAATTTCACATCTCAGTATCCTCTTTAATAGGCTGTAATAGCATCTCTTTCCCTGACAGACTACTAAACCCTATTTGTCTTCATCTTCACAACTCGGTCGCCTCTCCATTTTTGTAAAGTAATATCTCTCCCGGTGATGAACAAAGACAACCTCATCTTCAATTTCATCCTTTACCAGCCACTAAGGAGGCGAAAATACTATCAATAATCTCTCATCCGATTTTACTACCCAGTAACTTCCTAAATAGGCGACAGTAACCCCCTCAGGATACAACACCATCAGAGGTCAGCGCCCCAGAAAATACTCATCGCCCCCCATCCCCCAAAAGAACCGGAGGGGGGAGGCTTCTAGTCAAGCCCGGAATTAGTCGACCAGCCGAGGCCTTAACACAATCGGTGGAGCCCAAGAGAGGAATACAAATCTATTAAAGCCTGTGGATGGGATGCCTTAGTGTTACGGAACAGTGAAGGGAGGGGAGACCAGCGGTGATCTGAGAGTATCTGTGTTGGATGTGTAAACAAATATTTTGATGGGATAAAAATGCGTAATTGTATTAGTTTCTTAATAATGAAACTTGCAGCCGTGATGATCTAAGGCATCTGTGTTGGATAAGTAAACAAATATCCTGGCCGGTGAAAATATCAATGTTTATCTAAAACATTTAATGATGGTGGCTGTGGCGATGATCAAAGACACCTGCGCTTGGTGGGTAAACAAACACCTCAGTCGGAAATAAGAGGCTTCATTATTTTTAACAATTTACTGGTAGTTAATTGGGTAAGCAAAATCACAGTGACCTGATGGTTGGCTAAGTTGGATTAATAATTTTCTCAGATGGATGCATTTTATAATTGCCAATATATTGAATTTTTATTTAGTATACCCTGACTCTTGTAGGAAAGAACTGCCTGACTCGTACAAATCATAAACCCTGTGTGACGAAGTCCTCTTAGGGATCAAAGGGAGTGCGGAATATGCTCTCTGGTGGAAGTTATCGCCCGTACAGACTACCGCCACAAGCTACTGCAATGGTTATTATCAGAGTGAAACTAATACGGATATGAATGAACGCATGATTGGCAGTTGTCAGTCTACATGAGCGATCGCTTCCGTCAGAAATAGTTCCGCACTGTCTAAATTTTTCTTCTTTTTATGCAGTTTCCTTCCACACACACACACACACACACACACACACCACGTCAAGCCCCTCATAACACCATCTGTGAGGGAATTACTACACCACGTGATGCCCCTCATAACACCATCTGTGAGGGAATTACTACACCACGTGATGCCCCTCATAACACCATCTGTGAGGGAATTACTACACCACGTGAGGTCCCTCATAACACCATCTGTAGGAATTACTACACCACGTGATGCCCCTCATAACACCATCTGTGAGGGAATTACTACACCACGTGATGCCCCTCATAACACCATCTGTGAGGAATTACACATTCACACCACCAAGTCAAGCCCCTCATAACACCATCTGTGAGGGAATTACTACACCACGTCAAGCCCCTCATAACACCATCTGTGAGGGAATTACTACACCACGTGATGCCCCTCATTACACCATCTGTGAGGGAATTACTACACCACGTCAAGCCCCTCATAACACCATCTGTGAGGTAATTACTACACCACGTCAAGCCCCTCATCACCATCTTGAGCTACACCACGTGATGCCCTCATAACACCATCTGTGAGGGATATCTGTGAGGGAATTACTACACCACGTCAAGCCCCTCATAACACCATCTGTGAGGGAATTACTACACCACGTGATGCCCCTCATAACACCATCTGTGAGGGAGTTACTACACCACGTGTCTGCTGTTCAACACTTCACTGTACATGACCTACGTGACCTCCACTGTAAACTGTATGTTCACTGTTTGTTCCTTTACCTTTCTCTAATGAAAGCCTTTGTTACACCGTCAATGTATGTAATAAGTCATTTATGTACAATGTATATTTTCAGCCTTCGGGCTGCAGAACTTTTTTCAATAAACAGTTAATTATTATTATTATTATTGTTATTATTATTATTATTATTATTATTATTATTATTATTACACACACACACACACACACACTTAATACAACTGACAGCTAGCTACGGATGACTGAACCACTTTACATCTCGTTTGATCTCTGTCTACCAGCCCAAATAACAGTTTGATGCCAGCTTAAAGTCACAGTTTAGTCTTTGAGTAAACAACTCGTTAGCTCTAATGAGAAGTGACCACAAAAGCTAAACAGTGATCCAACTCTGTTGAGCAAATGACAGGAAGCGAATGTGATGAACGTGTGTAAGAGACCTTGCGTACCAGAGGGGCGTATCATCCAATATGGCGGTTTTGAGTTATGTTTACCAGGATCTTCCACAAGCTTCTCCACGTGCTGGACAGGCCAGAATGGTGAATATATGTCTTTCTGGTCACGAGATTCCCTTTATCTGTAAGGGTAACACTCCCAGATAGAAGCCGCCAGAATGAAAACCTGGCGGAACAAAGGGGCGTATGATCCACATCATTCTCCACCAGGCAGCTCTGCCAACCAATCACCCCCTGGCTTAGTCAATCAGCAGCAAGAGGGGCGTTTTTGCCGATCGTTTTTCCTATTGAGAATCAATTGATTGGCTGTGTGTCGTATTTCTTGCATTTTTGCAGTTCCTAGAGTGACCAGCCTTCGCCGAGTACAGTACGAGGCCGCAGACGAAAGCATCATATTGAGAAACGTGTTACAAAATAGTTTGACAAAAAGGCCGTCAATACGCACCAACCAGAAGAGTTTAGCCTTGTCATAGCCTTAAGTAGAAATTACACAGGTCAGCTACAGATCAATGAGGCCAAGCTTAGTGATTTGGAGGCTCTTCCTCCATACATAGTACAACCTTCACACCAGAGATTATGTGGTATCAACAATCAAAGGTCATCCCAGGTACAAGGTGCTGGTGACGATCTTGACCCTGATGATACCTGATTTAGAGCACTTGAGGTATTGATCATATATCAAATGTACTGTACTTCCAACCCATCACATTTATGTCACACACGCACAAACACAAACACACACAATAAAAACACCTTCACATACAACACCATCACAAACACAACACGGTCACAACTACAATTAACCAGAGAGGAGAAGGAACGATTGGTGGCCATTATGGAGTACATTTAACGATCAGGTCTAATTGGTGGTTTGATTGTCTGTTTGTTTAATTGAGTTGCCTTTGCGCCCCCCCCCAACTCACTCACTCCCAGCTTCCGGATAATTGATTCCCATTCAGCTCGTAAATTCCGGATAAATGAGTACCCATTTCAGCTCCTAAATTTCAGTAATTGTGAATTCTTTTGATTCCTAAATTCCGGATATTTGAGTACTCTTTCACCTAGATTCCGGGTAATTGAAAACTCTCCTCTGAATTCCGGATAACTGGGTACTATCTCACCTAAATTCCGGAAAATTTAGTACTCTTTCACCTAAACTCTGGATAAGTGAGTACTCTCACCTAAATTCCGGATAATCGAGTACTAATTTACCTTCTGAATTCCGGATAATTGGGTACTCTTCCAGTTCCCACATTCTAGGAGATGTTTGAGTGTCCTTTCTCTCCTATACCTTCCCATCTCCGCCTCTTCCATCCCACTATCACCTCTCCCACGACCTGCGCTCCTCTCCCAAACCTCTTGTCTAATTGCTAAGTGATTTGGGAGATTCCTGGAACATACATTCATACATACATACATACATATACGTACCTGTACATACACTTATATGCATACATACACACATGCATATACATATATGTAAATCCACTTATACATACATATTATATACATCCATACTCTCATATACATGCAAATAAAAATGGAGACTTTATTGCTTTAGCGGGAAAGATTTCACTTAAGTAAATCCTCCTGTACATCTCGACGTGGATAGTATATCTCCTATTACTGCGTGTGCACCTGGAATATACCTGCAATTTCCCTCCTCAGGTGAGCGTGAATGTTCTCCCAGGTACAGATATCCAAAGGTTCATGCAGGTGTTATAATAATGCATCAAACTTATCAATTTTAACTAAAACACAAAAATCATATAAAAAAAATTACCGTGAAGCATTATAAGTATTTGTTTAATTAATACCAGTTTAAGGTTATCAAATTCATGTGTAATATCTTTGTTAAATTTGCCTCCTAACTGACATTAACTGGGGTAAAGAGAACGTATAACAGTGAACGCGAAATGAATTTATTTAGTCAAGTAGCTATGTAATTTTGAAGTTATTTTTGTGCATTAAATTTAATGCTTCTTGCATATATTTATGTGTTCCATTACGAGGACTGTTGTTCTTGTGATCCTCTGAGAATTTTGACCGTGGGCCTCTGCCAGATGTGACTCAGGGTGTATTTTTTTTCCATCTCTTCATTCCAATAGTTTCAGTTAATGAGGAGGAATTCATTCTCCCTGGATGTTCAACAACAAAATTCCTTTACCCAAATTCCTTTGCAAAAAATTTACACAAAAATTCATATAAATCTTTTTTTCGTAAAAAAATCCTTTATGTAAATACATGTCGTGACGTAATTATTTTACAGAAAAAAAAACCATTTTCATTATTACAGGGAATACAAATGTTAAATGTATTTCACTAGTCATTTTTGGCGAAGACAATGAATTATGTTTATATCACATATGTTAATGTTTATAGTGCACACACACACACACACACACACACACATATATACAGTATATATATATATATATATATATATATATATATATATATATATATATATATATATATATATATATATATATATATATATATATATATATATATATATATATATATATATATATATTTTTTTTTTTTTTTTCATAGATCAATGAAAACGTGGATAAGATAAATCTTGATAAAATCACACGAGGGAAGGGAAACAACGGAGCACCTTAGCTTTCGTCTTTATTCAAGACATCTTCAGAGGCAACTGAAGATGTCTTGAATAAAGACGAAAGCTAAGGTGCTCCATTGTTTCCCTTTCCCCGAGTGATTTTATCAATATAATGTTTTCGTGTCTGTATAACTTCAATTTGTATAATAATTTTGTTATAACTGTTGAAAAAGTCGTTTTTGAGGGCGCAACGGGTGGCCCAATGCTCACTCTGCCTCACTGACTGCTGGGTGTTTTTGGGGGGCGTGAGGAATGTTTTTTCAAGAGTGGCGTGACGCAGTCAATGACCAATTCCTGGTCACCTCTGTTATGTCTTCCCACAAGGGGGAAACACTGTTATAACTAATCGATATTACTCAAATTCTGAGCCAAATATCTTATAACATACCAACTTGTACCTTAGCCCAGTACACCCTCAAGAATTTAATTGAGTCAACGGACGAACAATCCCAAAACTTTATATAAAGATGCTGTCCCGTCATAGTTAAAACAATAAAATAAAAATTGGCGAGAATATACTACGTAATACACCTCACAGATTTGTATTAAGGAAAAAACTAATATTTATGCCTTTTCTTTTTATCGAGCCGTACCTGCTATGACACAGGGTGGCCAGAATCAAGAACAAACACAGACTTTCCCCTCATTCGATGTTATTCTGCCATGGTGTTCCCCTTCCTTCACAAGATCCTAAAATACCTACTAAAGTTATCTGGTTCATCACTGTCGCTGCACATAACCCAATAACAAAAACACTATCTTTTCCAAACCTGTATTTGCTTGTCGTGATGTCACCATAATTGCGCGCGAGTTTGTTTACCTTGTCTGTAAAATCCTAAATGCTTTTCGTCCTTTCCAAATTCGTCCTCTCCACAAGGCCGAGATTGCTGTTATATTTTCGTTATAAAAGTTGTGCCCATCTTTTTTTATTAATATATTTTCTGCCGTTCCCACGAAAATATGAAAATTATATTCCATCATTTCCAGATTCGTGTCGTCGCTGGCCCACTAAAAGACGTTTCTGCCACATACAGTATATGACACAAATCGTCCTCTGAAGAAATATTACTTGATTGGCGCCAGAAAACTCTAACAGGAATGAATTAATTAGTAGGCTGTTCATTAAATTATTTCTTGGGGTGTTCGGTAACTTATTTCATGAGTAGTTAGTTGTGCTGTTAGGTAATCAAACACTGCAAATTATTATTGAAGGTATCCCATGACTTGCTACTGTGCCCACGACTTCAACTGTAACTTGTGACGTGAGTGTTCAGTTCTACCAGATCCAACAGTACTGACCACACATCAAAAACTGCTCTAGATAAATTAATAGTGTTGAATTTATGTACGTTAAGCACCTACTGTAACCTAGAAGACTGTGTAACTGAAATATAATTACAAGTTACTGGAATGATAATTATCTTTTAATGAAGTTAATATTTTTTTAGTGTTTGACGTCAATTTTTCATTCATTATCTTATGCTATTGATCTTCGTGAAGGTTTGCTGCCGCTGTTCCGCCACACATATAGGAAAAAGTCGACTAAAGTTAACAAAAGACATACATATATCGATAAATGTAATAAGATAGATAGATGGGAAGATTGTTAGATAGATATTGACTGAATTATCTATTAATTAACTGATTAATTTCCTGATATATTGATTGATTATAATCATCAAAAGAGTCACCTACGGACGTCTTATAGCAGTGTTGACATAAATGGAGCTTCTCAAAGGAGATTATGGCTTACCTCAACCATAACATAAAGACCAATATCTGAAAACCGTGAAATAGCTCCATCCAGATTTCGTGCATTAAGTCAGCCAGATATTGGCCCTCAAAAATCGAACAGTGAACACGACACAACATGGTGGGTTGTGGGGCCTGGAGCAACACCCGCCAGCTCCTGATGGAGTTTAGCACCAGCACATAGTTTAATTCTTGAGGGACCCCGCCGTGCGTTCTGGTATGCCTGCCGGGGATGTCTGCACCCGAATTCTCAAAGGCTTGTGAGTTAGATTATTTTCTTCCTTTCTAATGTGGAATGAGTGAACATGTCCATTATCGGTGTAGTCTGAGTGCAATTTCAACGCTATTACATTAACCCTAATAAACTGAGACTTAAAAACCAATATGACACAAAATACAGTTTCCACATACAAGTTTGATAATTAGTGCAGCCTTGTAAGTACACTAGATGTACAGCATATGAGAACTAATTTGTCATGAAATACTTCCAAGGAAAATAATAGTAAAGTACTCAAATTATAATGATATATATCCTCGAGTGTATATATACTGTATATATATATATATATATATATATATATATATATATATATATATATATATATATATATATATATATATATATATATATATATATATATATATATAGTGTATTTGAAAATAAACAACGATAGTCACAACCCAAAATAAAATATCACATCACTCGGTGATATGATTCCTAAAAGTACGATCAACATGATTGTTAACAATTTAAATGTATGAATTCAATATAGATACGAGTCAGTACAAATGCTCGGGGGCCATTTTTTTAAACTAATGGTGGAAATTGCAATTCGAAAATGAAACGCAACATTAATGTATCATGCTGTAAAAAACACCCGTCTCTCCCCTGCCCCAAAAGTCGTGTTTACGTCCATTATTCAGAATATGTGGGATCGTACATCTTATATACAAGCTTCAGATACATATGATCGTGCACCTTCTTTTATTGCACATAGTCTCCCGCTGTATAGGATTGCACACCTCCATCTGAGCTTCTTTACAAAGGTTTTTAATCTCCACCACACTCCCTCCCGCTCTTACCGCTTCCTCATCCCCACTGAGCGCTCTTGACCTTCACAGAACAAGATCAAATATGAACTAAAGGGTGCCTATGTCTAGCACGTCCTGGGAGACCTTCACCTCTCTCTCTCTCTGTTGAAGGAGACATTGGTAGGGTAGTTAAGTGACAGGAAATTTGAGAGACGAAGTTGGTAAAATGTCGTGTCTTGTTTGTCGGTGTCAACAGTGTGTTTTCGCGACTTTTCTTTGGAAGTGTCGCAAGTGAGAGTTGTGCTGGTATATCGCGGCTGCTAGTCACGGGGATCCTCTTAATGTTGTTTGTATTTCTCATGAGCGAGTTTGTATCTTGCTGTGTTATTTGTTTGCTTCTGATGCTTTTTTTATTAAGATTATGATTACTGCTGTTATTGTGTCTGACATTCAAATATATCAGGGAAAATATGCTTCTTGAGCCTCCTGATGCGGTACACAGTTCCTCTTACACGACTTCCATGCCAGATTGAATCCAGGGTTCATCTCTTTTTTTTTCCTCGTGTGACGTTAATTAAAAATATATAAACATCTCAGCAAATATGACTTCCAGACTTCCAGACTCTGCTCAATGGGAAATCGGTGTTTATTTTTTGTAAAAAAAAAGTATTCCACAAACGTAATTATACAAGCACTATACTGTATATATATGTATATATATATATATATATATATATATATATATATATATATATATATATATATATATATATATATATATATATATATATATATATGTGTGTGTGTGTGTGGATGACCAAGCCCAAAATTTGCATATGAAGATTACGGACGCAACACGTTAATCACTTCTGACCTTTAGCGACCTTGGCAAAAATGTCCAAGCCTAAATTAAAAAACTAAAATTTTCACAGACTCCTTTACTTTATTTTTAACTCCGGACTGATATTACTTTTCTAATAACGTGGGTCACAGTTCATTAGATCTTAAGAAAGAAGAGTTGCAATTACTGCTAATTACTACAGGTAATATATTAAAAAAAATCTATCTCTTCCTTTTTTCTGTTTGTCTGTCTCTTTCCCTCGGTTCATTTGTTTTACCTCTTATCATTTCAAGACATGAAACCTAGATCTCGAAATAATCAGGAAGACTGCAGACAATTTCACTTATCTACCAGAATCAGTTTAATTCGTCAGCTCAGCAAGAACCGTAACAAACTTTATAATTTCATGTTTTCAATGTAAATATAATTAGGATGACCACAAAGAGACGAATCAGAATTAGGAATATAATTTTGGCTTTGACCAGATATTACCGAGTCCTTAATCAATATCTTGTGACTCGGCAGCTCAGTGGAAACAGAATTTGCCTCGCCTCCGAATGGTTACGGGTTCGTTTCCCAGCTACATTTGGAGGCCTGGGTTTCTTTCTTATACACCCAGCCATAAAATGAGTTCAATATTGGATGCGCTGATTGATGATGGAACACCGCTTTAGTGGACTAGCATCCTATACCAAGGGAATGAGGCAACCTATACAACCTGCTGAAATATAAGACAATTATTCTTGGACTGACTGACTATAGCATCGTGCCAGAGAGGGTGAAATAAAACACTTAGCTGTTGGGTGATAATGAAACAACCTCCGAGTGGACTAGCTGCTGAATGTTACGAATTAGATCATACTTAGGTTGTTCGCCCACTCTCATATCATAACAGTAAAGTTTGTAAGATAAAATGGAAAAAAAATTGCTTCCTGCCATTTGGGATACAAGGGAAGGGGCTCTACCAATCTCTCTCGGTCAACATATTTTATTTTATTTTTTGTATGTTTTCTTTCTTATATCTATGCTTAAAATTTGTATTATCTCTTTTTTTATTCTTATTTCTTTTTTTATTCATCTTAGTCAGTCAATTCTTATTTTCTTAATTATGTTATTATCTTATTTTTTTACATTTCTTCTCTACTGATTCATCTGATATTCTATCTTGACTAAATTATTTCTTAATATTGTTTTAAATTTCTATTATTTCATCTGATTTCCTCTTTATATTTGTATTCACTTTTTCATAAATTTTATCTTACTTGTTTTTCTCTTTGGCGGCCTGGAACTTAACTTTTAGTCCAGGTCAATCCATCTTTATATCTTGAAGGTGAACTGAGACGCTACGGGGAGTGGTGGCGACTTGCTGTATGGGTACGTATATATATAATAAAACTCACAGCCTCTCTGAAAATCCACTCAAAACAGCCCGCCATCACATAAACACACCTATCCCAATAATCACACTCTCAACCACACTCTAAAAACAAACTATAAAACCTACACATACACGTCACTAAACATTTCCTCAAGCCAAAACAACGAACACATACAGTACCTGCCCAACGCTCTCGCTAGGCTCGCATATAAGCAAAAAAAAAACAGCATACACCTGATAATCATACAAACAAAACCATGCAAACACCTCCCAATCATACAAACGCACGTACACCAAACATATAAACAAACCCACAATCCCCCCCCTCCCCAAATACCGCCATCATATGAACACATTTAAGAAAATATTCAATTACTCCAGGGTCAATTAGGACAATTAATTATCAAAATTTCAACATTTCGACACAGATCCTGATTCAGCATGCTTAGGACGACCTACAGATATACTGAGATTTTAAGAAACTTAATTTTTCATTCCCCCAAAATTGCAAGATATACCAACTCACCTTTAATAGTCATGTACACACCATATAGACACCCACAACCACCTCCATACTCATTCTGTGTGTGTGTGTGTGTGTGTGTGTGTGTGTGTTTAATATATGGGCATATGCAGGGTTAAGCGTGAATGAGCAGGACTAGAAAAGGTTGGGGAATAGTAAAAGAAATATGAATCGAGGAAAATGAGTAATTATGTTAATACAGTGAGAGAGAGAGATTATAATCACATCACACTACAGTATATAAAACCAACACATCGATACATATCAATAAAATAAAGTTCAAAAATCCTACTTTATCTTCCCCACACTGACTTCCCTTGTAACTCCCGACCACGCAACCCAACCAACATCCTTCCTTGTTTTGAAACCTTAAAATAATTTGGCCCTAAAGTTCCCCCTTCTCCCTCCCAAACTTTTGTCCTGTTGGCTCTAGTGAATTCCACACACTACCACCTCCCAGAATCCGCGGCATCAAGTTTCCCCTAGTCTTTTCCCACTCATCACATCCTCCCCTAAATTTTCCCCTAACCCTCACTTTTATATCACAATTTGATACATCTCTTCCCCAGAACTCTTCCCCATTTCCCATACTTTCATTCCATCCCATAAATGCTTTTTCCCCTAAACTGTCCCTATTGTACTTTTATTCCTAATTTTAATCTTTCCCCTACATTATTGCCCCCCAAATTCCTCCCTAACTTTCCTCCTTTAGTCCCTAGTTTTCATTCCTTCTTGTACATCATTATCCCCTAATAATTCCTCCTTATCTTCCCTAGTTTCATGTTTCCCTTTAAATTCGCTTCCAATTTCAACTTTTTTTTCTCCTAAAGTTGCAGGGAAAATATAATTTTCTCCTTGCTCAATTGTCCCCCTTCTAGTTCTCTCTAATTCAAGGACATTTTCCTTCCTTCGTTTAACTTCTCTCTCTTTTTCGTTTTCTCGTTAAAAGCAAAATCCTCAGTTATCTCTCAAGTTCGTATTCTTACCCCACCTTCAAAATGTTGTTGTTATTGTTATAAGATGAAGAGGAACTAACTCCTCCTGATCATTAAAGATTAACTCAGGTAGTCTTGACCCATATCGTTGCGTCTAATTATGGTATCTATAAATTATCTTCACATTCCTTCAATTTTAAGATCCCCTTCAATAAAGTTTTTTCTATTAATACGATGAACTAGATATAACACCTGGTCCAAAAAGTTGGTATTCTTTGTTAAGCAGTAATACAGGATGAACTGATGTGAACCTATCTTACTATGTACTTTGTTTACGAAATGAGTTTGATGAGGAATAATTACATTTTAGGTGTGTTTTTCAGTCGTTTTTTTAGCTGTGTTATTTTATATAGGCTAAGGTATCAACTTATTTTTTGTAAATGAAAAAAAAGGAAAGAAATCACTGTAGTTGTACTGTAGATAATCTTTTTGGGGGGATAAATATTCAATTGTTTCAGTTTCAATATGGTTGATCCTCTCAATACATAACTCACCTTAGATCTGGTGTGGGGGTGAGCGTCCTCCATCTCCTCCATCCCAAGGCAGGAGAGGAGAAGCTTAGACACGAAGATCCTGAATGAGATAATTGTGAATGGATCTTGAGGGGGACGAGTTGAGCAGCAACAGGTACCCCTCTGCTGAGCTACCAGAAGATACCAGGTGAGTAAGGACACAAATGAATACCTGGTAACCAGTAGATATGGTTCCAGGTACCAAGAGCAGGCGTTGATTTTGGGTACAGTAATCAAAGGACCGGTACCAAAATGGAATGATCCATGGAATAGGGGTGCTATCCGAGGACACAACGAGTCCTTATTGGTGCGCATTCATCTTGTTGGCGGGTGTTGGCTGAGTCACAGACGTCCTGTTGCATGTTATCCCGTTCACTCTCTGTCCCAATACTATTTGTTAAAAGTATAACAATATTACTGGTTAAATTCCACCAATGATAAAAAATTCAATTGAACGAGACCTTATTTGTTTGTAATGAAACCACACTACAATTTGAGTCGGTAAGAAGGCTATCTGATCACCGTGTTTACAAAACTATATCACATATACACACGTTTCTGTATTCACTAATTACATTAGCCCATTTTTGTTTCAATGAAAACTATTACAAAGACCTTTAAGAACACGAACAAGTAACTATGTTCTGATAGCAACCTCATAAGAATATTAGTTTTTACCTAACATCTTTATATATCACTTAATTTCACTAAACACGCACTATGAATAAATCTATTGACGAATATTTTCTTTCACATTTTACACAGACGCAATATCTGCCGCGATCTCCGAAAAGAAAATCCTCCTGAGTGGTATTAACGAAAGCAAGTCCCGACCGGCACTTTTGACACCTGTTGCTCTCTCTCTCTACACGACCGCTACACTGACACTCCACCGCGGGAGGAGACCAGGGAGCAGCACCACCACCACCAAACACGCGGAACATACAATAAACCCACTAATACATCTTACTGTATTATTAACGTACAGAATCCACAGCGAGAGATTTTACACGAGATATGGTAACGATGTTTTATTGGGGAGGAGGATGCGTTAGTCAGGCAGTCAGTCTCTCAACTATCAGCGCGAGAGACTGTCGATGTGGTGGTAGCGTCAATGAGGAGGGAGATTCCGACTCACACCGCGGGTCACAGCCGCACGCAAACTGACACGCCGAGGGACACACCAGGGCATACGGGAGAAGTCGCCGTGACGTATGTCCTCTCCCTCTCTCTTGCTCACTCTCCCTCTCTCACTTCTCGCTCTCCTCCCTCTCTCTCCCACGCGCGCACCAGGTGAGAGCCGGGAGAGGAGAGGTGAAAGCGGGGGTGGACTGAGGAGCTAGTGAGGAGGAATAAAAACGAAAGAAGAGACAGAAGGATGTTAAGGAAGATATTGGGAATAAGAGATGCAGGTAAATAAGGAGATGAGGGAGAACGAATGAAGATGAAGGAGAGGGGAGCGGAATAATAAAGATAATAGAGACGGAATGAAGGGTAACCGAAAAAAGGAAGGGGAAGGAGAATAATGAAAATGAGGGAAAATGAATAAAGGTGAGGGATAGCAAGTGATAAAGCTGAAGATGTAAGTGAGAGAGGAAGAATAAAGGTGGTGGAGAAGGGAAAAAGTGGGAGAGAAATATTGAAGATGGAGGAAATGGAATGAAGATGAGGTAGAAGGAATGAAGTGAGAAGGAAGGAATTGTGAAGATGGGGAAAAAGAATGAAGGCTAGGGAGAAGGAATTAAGACGACAGAATGAAACAAGAGAGAAGAAATTAAGACGGTAGAGAAGGAAGTTGGAGGTTAGGAGGGAAGAATGAAGATGATGGAGAATGAAAGAATGAAGGGAAGGGATGAAAATAGTTAAAGAGAGAGAATGAATATTAAAGCCAAGGAGAACGAATGATAAATGTGAAGTAGAGAAAATAGCATGTAGACACACCTCGACAGACAGACAAACGCACTCAGACATAAATGGCTAGACATGCTAGTAGAAAAGACACACACAGAGGCAGAGAAAAAAGATGGACAGCGAAAAAAAAAGACCAAAAAGCACAAAGAAAGAACAAAAAGAGAAAGCATATATAAAAAATTCCCACAAATCAAGAACAGAACGTCAACAGGCGATAAAGAAGAGAATTGGTCAACATAATGAGAAGTGATACGAAGAAAGTAAAACCAAAGACTAATAAACAAAGAAAATGGAACTAGAGTGTAAATGCCGTGGGAACAACGAAAATAAATTGACGAAGAGGTAAATTGAATTGAAACAGTTTATTTAGCCAGATACACAGATACAGGGAGGATAATAATAACAATATTAACATGACTGAGCCAGTTGAGAACCTGAGCTCTCTTTTAGGCACCTGATATATACTATACAATTATTTCAAGGAAGTATTATGTAACATTTAGTAATATCTGGAACAGTACAATAGCATGGTACTAGAGAAATTACACAGATAACAAGAGCTGTAGCTGGAGAATGACGTTGGCCAGTCCTTATATACAGTACCATGACTCGGATGTTAGCCAGTGACCCATCTTCAGTTATGTTATTATTATTTGGTGTCACATTTTGCGTCATTTTCTTGCACCACTTTCCTGATGATTGTCTTTTTTGTTCTGTGGGCGCCTTGTCACACTCGCATATAGTGCCAGAACACGTTATTTCACTTTCGTCAACTACTAGTTCTACTTTGCTGTCACTTGGAGTATGACGACCATATAGCTATGATACAATGATATGAGTTATTAACGATTTCACCTCCGTTGGTGAGCTGAGGTGATTCGAGAGACCTACTGTATACGAAACCGACAGGGCTGTCCATACTGTAGATGTTTCATGTGTGGACTTGGGCGGATCCAAGAATATCAAAACAGAGCGGCCCAAGAAGTTGTGGGTGAGGGCGATCGGTCACGTCTCTGTTACTTTTCCTTTTCTTTTATTCTCTTCACCAAATGATCGACTCGTTAGCCGCTTGGGTGATCGGTCACGTCTCTGTTACGCACTATTGGCAAGTACTAGGCATGCACCGGCTCCTGATGTACCTGAACCTGCTCCAGTGTCTTGAAAGAGCTCACACTCGGTGCCGTCACAACACTTTCTAGTAGATTGTTCTAAGAGTTCACAGCTCTCACTCCAAAAAAGTTTGCCCTCACAGTTTTCTGGACTTGTGGCTTCTTCAATCTTGAGGTGTGACCCCTTGAGGTCAGGTCGTATATAGCGGAGGTAGGCGTGGCTTAATAGTTGACCTCCGAGACAATTGTTTGTAGGGTAGGAATCCTCTACACTTTAACGTAACTTAAGGTTTTGGGTGTTAAGTGTTCATCATGTGCATTTTCCTTGAACCAAGACGTATTTTATAACCGTTATGTTTTTACCTTTATTACTTTGAACGCCTTATTTTGTGCATAACGGGTACTGTATGTGTTGCTGGGGTTGACAAGAGTCGGTGGCCAGTGCAGACAGCCTATGACAGGATGAGGCCAACAAGGAAACTTCACTTGGATCACAGCTAGCATAATCCCGAATATCCCAGTGGTAATCCATCCTGCATGTATCAGTCTGAAGTATATTATTCCCGCTGAGAAGATGAATACCAAAGTGTCCTCTGTTGTAAAGAGGGTTAACAGGTATATTATAAGTAAGTGACAAGAGGTTGTGACGGCACCGAGTGTGAGCTCTTTCAAGAGAAGACTTGACCAACACTGGAGCGGGTTCAGGTACATTCAGGAGCCGGTGCATGCCCAGTATTTGCCAACAGTGCGTGACAGAGACGTGACCGATCGCCCGGGCGGCAAGCGAGCCGATCTTTTGGTGAAGAATATAAAGGAAAAGAGACGTGACCGATCGCCCAAGCAGCTAACAAGCCGATCAGTGGCGAAGAGGATAAAAGTAAGAGGTAAGAGTGTGCCATGGAGTACTGTCAAGTGTGTGTGTGCCCAGAGTAAATGGGTCCGACTAATTACCCAAATGTAGCCGCAATGAAGTCAAATAATGGTCCTACATAAATAAATCGGACTGCCAATCACTTCTCGACCAGTATTTGGTGTCACAAAGTAAAAAAAAAATTGGAAAACTTAATTTAATCTGAGTTAATAGATGAGTGCATGTACCTAACCTAACCCAACCTAACCTAACCTAACCTAACCTAACCTAACCTCGACTAGTATTTGGTGTCACGAAGTCACAAAAAATTGGTAAACTTAATTTAATCTGAGTTAATAGATCGAGTGCATGTACCTAACCTAACCTAACCTAACACAACTCAGATTAAATTAAGTTTACCAATTTTTTGTGACTATGACACCAAATAATAATCGAGAAGTGATTGGCAGTCCGATTTATTTATGTAGGACCATTATTTGACTTCATTGCGGCTACATTTGGGTAATTAGTCGGACCGGAGTAAATTTACACAAATATCAGCTTTGTGGCAGTTTTTTGGAGTGTAATGAAGTATTATTATAAATGATAATGAAATTAGGTGGTGAAGATTCATTGGTAAATATTCGTCCATTGACTGTTTTCAGGTTTTGGTGCAAGAATGGGTATATTTGTTTGTTGACGTTTTTCGGTGTATTACTGAAATCTGACCGTCATTTCTTGTGCAAATTGAATAATAAAATAAAATTAAAACAATTTATGATATTATTGCAGTTTCGGGCAATACGCAGCTGACTGTTTTAACCTTCCCCAACCTTTAGATCTCCTTATTTGCAGTATTCCTAACTCCATTTCAACCAGGGGACAAAGAATAATTAAAAATAGGTTAGGTTAGGTAACTTGGGGGAGGGAATAATACACCACCGACTGTTTTAACCATTTCCAACCTTTCGATCTCTTTTCTGGGAGTATTTTTAACTCGATTTCAACCAGGGGGCAAAGAATAATAATGTCGGCATTTTAAAGTTTTTCATACCTGTGGGGGGGGGGATAACTGTAACGCGGGTACATTTCCACAGAAATAAAGGTCAAATTTGATTAAACCACATCAAAATACACAGGATAAACTAATTTCTAAACTACTAGGGCATATTGGCCGAAACTGCAATTTTACCCAATTTATAAAAGAATAAAGACCTAAAAATTAAATGTATAAAGAAGGCAAAATAATTATCCCTCCACCCCCTCCCTCCCTCCACATCGGTGTGCAGTTTAGTTATGTATTTTAATTTGGTATCAAATTGGGAGAAATTAAATGTGGTGCTGTAGGTGGTAATTCACTGAATTTGTAACAATCTTTTCAGAGAAACTAATAATAATTCTTGTATACCTAATAACCATTTTAGATTATAATTAATTTTGTTCTGTAATTTTCATTGTATCAATATAATTATGTGTGAGGTAGGTAGGAACAAGTAATTATTTCACACATACAATTTTTTTTCTAGCGATAACACAGGATTTAGCAAGTGAACAATATTATTTTTTGTGTTCTGAGTGATTGAAGTAAACTACCTAACCATTTTTGTGAATTGTTTTGCTTGTGAGATTTCACAAAAGATTTAAATAGATAAAGTTTACTTGAGAGTTAGATAAGAACAACAATTATTAAATAGGGCAATAATTTTTAAGTGATAACTTGTGATTACATACAATAAATGTTTTATGGTTCAGTAAATTAATAATAATACAATGATATCCCCATAAACCAGAACAATTGGTGCAGATCACTTCCGGGAATGAGAGATTTTCAAGTAACTAGACGACTCTCAAAGCCGGAAAATATCTCTCATTCCTGGAATTTTTTGAGGCATTTTCTGGGTAACGGAAAAATGTTCTCAGAAGTTCCAAAAATTGCCCATTACATCATCTCTCAAACATGGAAAAATATCCCTGATCCCCATAATTTTCCGGGTAACGGAAAGATTTTCTCGTAATTTCCAGAAAATGTCCTTGATTTTCATCTCTCAAACCCGGAAAAAACTCCCCCATTCCCGGAATTTTCCGGGTATCGAGAAAATTTTCTCTAAATTTTTCTGAAAATGTGCCCTAAGGAAAATCGTTCCCAAAGCGGAACGATTTTTCAAGAAATTTTAAATTCCAGCAATCAGAGAGTTCCGAGTTGAGGGATTTCGGCTAATGGAGATATTACTACAGTACTGTACTGTATTAGGATTTTTTTTTAATTTAAGCCAAAGCTACCTAACTAATTTTTTTTTTTTTTAGAATACTGTATTAATTTATGATTACAGAAAGTTTATACAGATACTTTCAGGAATTATGATATTATTGCCAACATAATTCTTCTTTTGTGTACTTTGGTGTTAATGCCATTGATACTTACAGATACAGTATTGTGTATGGCAAATGAGTCCATATAGAGCCACGAGTGTTTGTGCAAAGTGGTTCACTCCTGATATATCACCAGAAGTGTTGTATACAGGTTATGTAACGTTTTCTTTGTAAGATTTATTGGTAGGTCTTTAAGAAATAGATAAGTAGTGTTTACGTTATCAGTTGCAGTCAAATTTTTCATCATTGAATTTTTTTTTTTTCACAAATTTATTGTCATAATTTCCAATGTTGAATACAGTACAGTATATGTTTTGTTTAGCTAATGATTTAATGGAGAATACACGTAATGTACTAGTACTTCAAGTGTAAAGTACCTACCTTGTCAGTACAGCATGCCCTGACAATTTGCGAGTTTTTAAATTTGTGGATCTCGATTATTCGCTGATGACACCTTGGATATGCCCAAGAATGTCTAAGGGTAGTTTTAAAGTTGCTGGCATTTTTGCGGCCGGGACAAAGAGCCATTCATTCTAGAGACAGTAATTTCTTTTACCTGTATTGTATATGTGTGTGTGTGTAGACACACACACATAAGAACAACATAAGAACATAAGAATGGAGGAAACTGCAGCGGGCCTATTGGCCCATACTGGGCAGTCCCGTTTACACCCAACCCCTATTGCTCATATAAGCATCCAACCTATGTTTGAAGCTATTCAGCGTATTCGAGTTAATGATGATATTTGGTAACTTGTTCCATTCATCCACTACTCTGTTTCCAAACCAGTGTTTACCTATTTCCCGCCTAAATCTAAATTTGTCTAATTTAAAACCATTGTTACGAGTTCGCTCCTGGTTGGATAGTTTGAGTACTTTTGTAATGTCCCCTTTGTTTAGCCCTGCTTTCCACTTATACACCTCTATCAGGTCGCCCCTCGCTTTACGTCTCTCGAGGTAGTGCAAATTAAGATGCTTTAGCCTGTCTCTATACTCAAGGTTCCTAATGCCCGGGATTAGTCTTGTCATTCTCTTCTGAATTCTTTCCAAGGATTCTATATCCATTCTGTAATACGGTGACCAGAACTGAACTGCGTAATCCAGGTGTGGTCTCACAAGCGCAAGATACAGTTTTAGGATGACCTCGCTAGTCTTGTAACTAACACTCCTTTGTATGAACCCAAGTACTTATTAGCCTTGTTACGAGCAAAAACACATTGTTTACTTGGCTTGAGGTTCCTACTTACCATTACTCCTAAATCTCTCTCGCAGTCGGATTTCTCTATGGCATCGTTGTTCATCTGGTATCTGGTTTCCCTGTTTACATCTCCTATACTGAGTACTTTACATTTGTCCACATTGAATTTCATCTGCCATTTTTCAGACCATTCAAAAAATTTGTTTAGATCTTCCTGTAGTTTTGCTGAGTCCTCGTCAGATTTAATAACACGTCCTATTTTAGTGTCATCAACAATTTACTTATGTTGCTGTCTATGCCGATATCTATGTCGTTTATGTATATAATAAATAATAATGGTCCAAGTACTGAACCTTGGGGAACTCCACTTGTGACGTTGCTCCAATGGGACTTAGTGCCGTTAATGCTCACTCGCTGTTTCCTGTCCTGTAACCACGCCCTAATCCATTTAAGGATGTTACCTTTGATGCCATGAGCTTCTACCTTTCTAATTAGTCTTCGTGGGGACTCTGTCGAAGGCTTTGCTAAAGTCGAGATATACCACATCATAATTGTGCCCCTCGTCCACCGATTCGAAAACTGATGAAAAGAATGTTAATAGATTAGTTAGACAAGAACGTCCGCTTGTGAAGCCATGCTGGGAATCATTGATCAATCAGTGCTTCTCCAGGTGATTTCGAATAGAGTTTGAAATGATTGCTTCCAGTAATTTGCCTACTATTGATGTTAGACTGATTGGGCGGTAGTTAGAGGATAGTGATCTATCCCCCTTCTTGAAAATCTGTATTACATTCGCTATCCTCCACACACACACACATACATACATATACATACATACATATACATACATATATATATATATATATATATATATATATATATATATATATATATATATATATATATATATATATATATATATATATATATATATATATATATATATATATATATATATATATATATATATATATATATATATATATATATATATATATATATATATATATATATATATATATATATATATATATATATATATATATATATATATATATATATTACAATACAGGTAAAAGAAATAATTGTCCTAAGGGCAAACAATAAAGGGAATTCTGTATAAATTTTTTGCTGCGGTAAAAATTCCCCACCCCACCCAGTCAGCAAATGTTATTCTTGGATTTGGCTATTCTTGACCAATTTGAGAACCTAACCCCTGCGAATTTGAAGGGCATGCTGTATTTGTTATGTACCGTGTTTAATTTGCATGCTAATGCAGGATATACTTTCAGCATTGTATTGATTGTGTTTGAAGACTTTATGGTGATATCGACACCTAGTGAGTACAATCTATGAAAATTTATTGTGGATTACAGTGTATGGCCTCCAATGGACGAGTTGTCGGTTGGAATTTTTTCGTAAGACGCCAGGTTAATGGGTAAAGAAAACGCTTAAATTCACTATTGTGATGATATTTTAACATAAATTGGGCCAAAAGGTGTAAAAAATAAGGGTTAAAGTTGCCAAAAAGTCACGTGATTGGTTGTGATGTCACTGGCTGACGCGAGCCGCCGAGAGGGAGCCTGGAGGAAGCCAGCTGTGGTGTATATGTTGTTACCAGCAGAAATACAGGACTTGGGGCCATATACAATGTTGATATACACAGGCATACCTTATTTTTAGTTAAAAGAAATTACTGCTCAAGTAACACCGTTTGTATATACTTACTGGGTGCCAAAATGATGCAAAAGACCGATAACTCCAACAGGGAAGTTTTTATCACTGTTCTCTATTTCATGTCTGGAAAATGGATGTTTTCGTCACTGATGTGTGTATTTAATGTTGTGGAAAGACTAGGGACAACCATGGCCAGGGGATGGGCTTGAGATGATCAGATGACAGATATAATTTAACGTGCTTCATAGCTGGATGGCAGAGTTCTTGATAATACTCTACAATCATAAAGACATCTACTTTTGGTATATTTCTTTCATCTGCCTTTATAAACTCTGGAAGTAGTTGTCCAACCTTCTCAGCTGATCGGCTTTGTAAATAAATATTATTAGATAATTAATTGTGCTTTACTGTGCAACACAGTAATGCTATTTTGAATATATAAATATTACTAAGCACATTTCATAGTACTGTACAGAATAAACATTCCAAACTATATTGGTACAGTGGTCCCTCGGTTAACGAGCACAATCTGTTCTAGAAGGTTGTTCGTTAACTAAAAAATTCGTTAACCGAAACCATTGTTTCAATGGGTTTTGGGGTAATTGGTTCCAGCTCACCAAAAATTGCCTAAATTCAACAAAAAAGGTAGAAAAGTACACTTACTTTGAAGTGTGTATGTAGAAGGCTCCTGGATGATGATGATGGGAATTAGAATGGGGGTGGAGGAGAAGGGAGAAGAGAAGGCATTGGGGTGGAAGAGAAGTCACCCCATGGCGCTATTTTACCCATAACATTTTAGTTCTCTTGGTGTAATTCAACATTATTTTCTTTAAATCAACACTGCATTATATATTGTCAATATGTAAAATAAATTTCAAAATGACCAATAATTTGTTTGCAAACACAGAAAAAAAACGTTTAGTTGAAGAGAGTCTCAAGCAAGATGTTACCTCCACTGAAAAGACACAAAGACTGACGCCGTATGGTGTGTCGAGAGGCTGGATGGCTCGCATAAAACTAGTTTCATTACCTTCAATTATGTTCAATAATTGTTAAAATGACTAAAAAATTTAATATTAAACTTTTAAAATTATTGAATAGTATAAACTTCTTGATACAGGTATTTGCTAAAATGGTAAGGAATTTAAGCCCTAGAACCGATTACTGTATAGGCGGACTAATACTACAGCTGGTGGACCGCCAAATGCAAGCGAAAACATGTTCAGGTCGGCTCGTAAGAAACTCGTTAATCGAGGGATTGCTCGTTAACCGAAGTTAAGAATCTTATGGAAGGTAACTCGTTAACCGAAATCTCGTTAATAGAGGCGCTCGTTAACCGAGGGACCACTGTATTAAACTTTTAAAATTATTGAATAGTATAAACTTCTTGATATTTACTAAAATAGTAAGGAATTTAAGCCCTAGAACCGATTACTGTACTGTATTGGCGGACTAATACTACAGCTGGTTGACCGCCAAGTGCAAGCGAAAACGTGTTGAGGTCGGCTCGTAAGAAACTCGTTAACCGAGGGATTGCTCGTTAACCGAAGTTAAGAATCTTATGGGAGGTAACTCGTTAACCGAAATCTCATTAACCGAGGCGCTCGTTAACCGAGGGATCACTGTATTACAGTATTTTGGTTTTGGTCATCTGGGGAACCTTAAGTTTCTAACTATGGGTTTAAGTACTTTCAACAATAAGACACATTATCTCTATGAGATTTCTGTCTCAAAGCATTTTTCAATCGCATAAGAAAATGCTGGTCTTAATTTAGGTTAGGTTAGGGTATGATAAGTTATATTATAAGTTATAAGATTAGCTTAACATACACCGGTAAAGGGGGAGGGGGGTAGTAACTCAAAACTAGTGATTTCCGATAGAAATGAAGGTCTAAATCGTTCATAACACATTGCTAACCATCAGAGAAACATAGTCTGCATGTCTAAATACAGGAATGACCAAAACTTAAAATTTACCCAATATAGCCTATCTCGAATCTAAGCGTCCAAATACTTATGGTAGTTAAAGTAAAATTTTACCCATTAATTAATATAAATGATGATCTATCCCAGTGGTTCATTAGTGAATCATCAAAACAATAACAGCACGATGTTGTCTTGTTTACCTAGCATCAGGCGTTCTCAAAACAATGTCCAGACAATGTCATTACGTCTAAATTGACTCGTATTTCCATCTAGTACTGATATACTCTGTAAATGCATGGAAAAAATAGGTAAAGAAAGAGAAAGTCTACCAGGTAAGAATACATGACAGCTGAACTGGTGTGAACATGGGAGTTTTTTATGTCCATTAGAAAATAGGAATGATGGAAACTGCAGTGGGCCTATTGGCCCATACTGGGCAGTCCCATTCACACCCAACCCTTATTGCTCATATATCCATCCAACCTATGTTTGAAGCTGCTCTTCATGGCACATTTCTTCACTTTCGAAATGTCCATGACTTAGACCATAAAAAGCCACCCTTAAAACTTACCTGAACGTGGCATTTGGAGTCTGAAAAGGCCATCCTTTCTACTATCACCGACGGCAGCGGTGAGTTGGTGGCCGGTAATAAAGTCACAGGAAAAAAAGTCACAGAAAAAAAGTCACAATTTTGGCTAGGAAAAAAAGTCACAGGAAAAAAAGTCACAATTAATTTATGGTGGCCGGTAATAAAGGCTAGGTTAGGTTAGGTTGACATATTAACCTTAAAAAATGTGAGAATTCGATAGTTAACTTTTCTTTTTTTCCTGTGACTTTTTTTCCTGTGACTCTTTTTCCTGTGACTTTTTTCTGTGACTTTTTTACCTGGATTCGGTGAGTTTGTTGGAGAGCGTCGTCTGCAGGGAAGGTGGTGATGTCATTGCAAATGGCAGCCCTGTTTCTAGAGAAATAAACTTATCTCGACTATTATAGCAGGACTTTAAACTTTTATTAAAAATTATATATGCCGTATCATTCTACGATTGTGGCAGAGTGTATTTCTTGTGTTTAACCAAAACCGACAACGCGTTCACTGAGAGTACAGGTTGTAGATGTGTTAAATTCATAAAGTGCATGTTGATAGTGCTGAACATTTTATGAGTTACACTTGTGCATTTACATTGAGAAAGGGAGAGTAAGTATTTGTAGAGTACAGAGAATTTTCTTAGAACAAATATATTGGGGACTGTGTCTTCTAGTATTATCATTTATTCTTGTGATAAATCATTTGAGTATTATTTTGATTAATTTTGGGTGTCAAAATTGAAATTGTTCTTTGTGAAGATTAGTTGAGTGTTGTTGTGACTTCACGACGTGATGGCCGTCACAAGTGACCACATCTGGGCGGATTGTTCAGAATCAGTGTCCATTTTGATAATGTTTCGAGTTAAAAAGTTTGTGGGTGGAGACATGTTCATTCGAAGGAGTGACACCCAGGTCTCACCACAGTTTGTTTCATCAGAAATGTGACCTGATCGACAGGAGGGTGAAGTAGATGGGCAGGAAAATCGGGAATGCCCCTTAATAATTAGTGAGAGACGGGGACATCAGTGTTGCAGAGAGAGCTTTAAAACTAGTATTTATGCATAAACTGTTAATTCTTGGTTGTTGATGTACAATGGGAATTTGTTATTTTTGTTGTTGTGTATTTGTGTTTTGTAATTTAGAGATATAAATTGGTAAAAAGAAATGAGTGTGCTGTTGGGCACCTGTGAGTTGTTGAGTGTTGGGCAGTGAGTGTGTTGCTGGCCCTAGTGAGATGTAAATTATGCGAGGTGAAATGTGAGTTGTGGAGAGTATTTTTTAGAAGGACTGTCAAAGAGCAATCAGGACATAGGGATTGGAAGGTGGATCGGCACAAGGTTGCGACCATCTGATGGGGATCTGTTACTCAAGGAAGTAAAGATGCCATGTGTGACTTATCAAGTTTTTGTGTGTAAAGTCCTCGCTGGGCTTGTTGTTGGATAGTAGTGTTTGTGGCTTTTCAGTAGGACCGGGCATGGAAACATGGCGCCGATTTTGCTTTAACGGTTGATGCCATAGTGACAGAAAGTCACTGGTTAGATTGGGTTCCCATAAGGACCGTTTCATTTTGCATTTTTATCTTGGGACACACCCGTTAACTCGGCCTCCTCGAGCTTGCTACGTCTCGCTAGTGTAACCTGTGCCTTCTGTAATAAGGTTGAACAAGTCTTTCCACCGGCTGGATAGGGTCCGTTCATATATTGCTAGCTTGAGAAGTCTATGTTGATTCTCATGGATTCCATTAAGCTTTTGATCAATCGGCTTAATGAAAATTTTTTGGATGGAAGAAACTAGATTTCAGTGTATGTATTCTGTAACAAAAATTTTGTTATTATGTAACCCCAATATTTTTATTTTTATTTGTGCATTTATTTCATATGTACTATGTATGTTTGTTCAATTGTATTTTTTTCTTTTGAATGTTATCAGCTGATTGAAGAAAATATTTATGTACAGAACAGTAATGTGTTACAATTATTTTTATAACTAAATTTTATTCCATGTGTATGTAACCATTGTGTATTATTTTTTTTAGTACAAAATTTTGTCTGAAATATTTTTGATGTATTATTGTTATGATTGTAGGTACTTTGTGAACCAGTAACCAAGAGTAACAGCTATTTAAAGAGTGTGTAATTACTATAAATGTTTTATTGATGCTATCGCATAATATGAATCTTTGGGAAGGTAGGAGAGCTGTGTCATGAGCACTATTGTACTGATAATATTTTCACACCCATACTTATTCATATTATGCTTCGTCATCTATAAAACATGTATGAAATGAGCGAGTTACCCCTAGACAGAGATTATGATGTAACATGTATGAGTAGCATTAAGTGGTGCATACCTACCAGTAGGTGAAGCATCCAAGATTCAGTATTTCCAGTATATGTTGAAAGCTTCAACTACAGCTCTTCTTCGACTTACGACCTACTCGATTACGACCACCCGGACATACGACTGCCTCGGTCGTACCAAAATTTTGTCAAATTACGTATTTTCGAGTCCCGAAGTTAGTGATTGCGCTGTGTACAGAAAAATTTTTTGTTTGTAATTCACTTGAAATTAGTTAAACCCCTTAAATTTCAATTCTGAGAAAAAAGTATATTTTGGTCAAAAATTTGGTGGTTTTTGGCCAAAAATTAGATTTTGCTGAAAACCACAGTATGGTTACTCCTGAGCTTGCTGATTATGACTATGTGGTTCACGATTCGATTGCAGAGTAATTAATGGCCAAAATGACCCATTGAAATATTTTATTGATATTATTCAATGCTAATTACTCATCAACTATGGGTTTCCAAGGTGTGATTTAGAGTTTGTGTGTTATTCTGAAAGTACTTAATTAGTTCAACCTCTTAAATTTCAATTCTGAGAAAAAAGTATATTTTGGTCAAAAATTTTGTAAGGTATAAGACTTAGCCTACATGTTTTGTGGTTTTTGACCAAAAATTAGATTTTGCTGAAAATCACAGTATGGGTACTCCTGAGCTTGCTGATTATGACTATGTAGTTCACGATTTGATTGCAGAGTAATTAATGGCCAAAATGACCCTTTGAAAGATTTTACTGACATTTTTCAATGCTAATTAGTAATTACTCATCAACTATTTGTTAAAAAGGTGTGATTTAGGGTTTGTGTGTTATTCTGAAAGTACTTAATTAGTTAAACCCCTTAAATTTCAATTCTGAGAAAAAAGTATATTTTGGTCAAAAATTTTGAAAGGTATAAGGCTTACATTTTGGTAGTTTTTGGCCAAAATTTAGATTTTGCTGAAAATTACAGTATGAGTACTCCTGAGCTTGCTGATTATGACTATGTGGTTCACGATTCGATTGCAGAGTAACTAATGGCCAAAATGACCCTTTGAAAGATTTTACTGACATTTTTCAATGCTAATTACTCATCAACTATGGGTTTCCAAGGTGTGATTTAGAGTTTGTGTGTTATTCTGAAAGTACTTAATTAGTTCAACCCCTTAAATTTCAATTCTGAGAAAAAAGTATATTTTGGTCAAAAATTTTGTGAGGTATAAGCAG
>NW_024737097.1:18210810-18230800 GCF_018991925.1 Homarus americanus | reverse complement strand
AATTGGCCCTACCAACCACCAATGAGATACTGCATCGCCCTCTTTGAATAGACAAACAGTTCAGAGACTCGTTCGATTCGGAGATTCGTTCCAGCGTTTCAGAGACTGGTTTTAGGGGTTCGGAGACTCGTTTCAGAGACTCGTTTCAGCGTTTCGGAGACTCGTTCCAGCGGTTGGGAGATTTTTTTTTGTAATTCAAACACTCGTTCCATCTGCTCTTAATTTATCCATCTATCCGTCAAACCATTTTTTCTATGTATTCCTTTTCGTTATCTATCTATCTATCTACCTGTCTTTCTATCTATCCAGCTTAAAAAAAAGAAGAAAATCTACTTACCTACATTATTACTCCTAACACTACCTACAAAACTCATTTCTACAGCAACAAATCTCTCTCTCTCTCTCTCTCTCTCTCTCTCTCTCTCTCTCTCGCTGTGCATCAGAATCTTCAACAATACACTATAGTAAGATGAGTATTTGATCCGGATTTTCTCCCCCACGGATGGGAAAAAATGTTGAGCCCCAGATATGTGGTAGAAGATTAATAAATGGTGTAAGTTTTTTCCCCGTTTTTATTCCCTATTTCTGGCTGTGTTTTTTAAGAGGTTGGCAAAACGAAATGTGATTTTTTTTTTTAGGGATTTTTATTATAGAGGCAGAGGAGGGTGAGGAGGAGGAGGAGTAAGGGGGAAGGAGGGTGAAGTAAAGGAGGAAGGGGAGGAAGAGGAAGAGGAGGATATTGGTGGGGAGAGGTTTATAAGTGGAGATAAGAGAGGGAGAGGTGAAAGGGTAGGAAGGAGAAGGAGGAAGGAGGAAAGTTAGGAGAGGAAAAGGAGGATGTGAGAGAGAGGGAATGAAAGAAAGAGGAGAAACCAGTAAAGGGAGAGGAAGATGAGGTGGGTGATAAACAGCGGAAGGAAGTGAGAGATAGGGTCGGAGAAGGATGCGAGACAAAGAAATAGGTAAAAGAGACAGATAGGTATTTAGATACAAAGACAGTACCACCAACCTGTCAAATCTACCTCCAATTATTGCCCCACAGGTATATATAGTTCTAGACAGACACACCTGATAAATATATGCAGATAAAAAAAAAAAATTACCCAAACTAAAAGCTAATTATTACAGAAAGTGAAGAAATTAAAACCTATTAACCATATAGACAAATTAAAATAAATACAAATTAGATGAATAAAAAGAATCTTATATTACAATTCCATCACGTAATGTAATCAAAGGATGAAGGCGGCTGAGGTGAAGAGGTCACGTCGAGTCACAAATTGTTGCACTGTATCAAGGCACTACTGATCTTTCTCCTCTTCACGCCCTACAGGAGGTTTAAAGTCTTCACGCCCCTGAGACAACAATACCAACGCGACACAGGGACCTTGGTGGTGATGTTTTTTCTAGGATGAACAGGAAGACATTTACGCGGCTGTGAAGTGGAGTGTGTTTCTAAAGCCTGTTGGGGTCATAGATTCTCTCTTGTGTTTGTACAATTGTCTGTCTCCCCACTCACCCCCACCCCACTCACCCCCACCCCACTCACCCCCACCCAACTCACCCCCACCCCACTCACCCCCACCCCACTCATTCTCCTCTCACCATTCTTCCTCATCTTTTTTTTTCTGAGGTTTCTTTATCACTTAATCCAAACACATATAAGAATGGTAGAATCATGATGATAATACATACATACATACATACATACATACATACATACATACATACATACATACATACATACATACATACATACATACACCAAAACAAGAAACAGCTCAACGCTAAATTAGCCCAAATCCGCTAAACCTACACTCGTAACTTTCGCGCTAAGACCTTCAATATTTACGTCAAGTGCCAGCAGAAGGATAATAATTGAAGACATAAATTACGCCCTTGTTGGTGAAATTACAAAGCCAATTTCACTCAGCTGAACTTGTCACCGGCCATAAATGTGGATAAATGTTGATAAATGTGAGTAATTGTTGGTAAATGTTGGTAAATGTTAGTAAATGTTTCCTTTATAGTATGTGATGAAGATAATAGCAGGTTCTATACACTCCTCTCTCCATCTACTGAGTTCCACCCCACCTTTTGCTTCCATCACCCGTCACCTGTCTACCTCTCCACCTCCCCCCTCACCTCCACCTACCCCCTCACCTCCACGTACCCCCACCCCACCAAACTATCTTCATAAATCATCCGTTATCCACTCTCCATCCACCACTAACCTTACCCACTTCCACTCCACCAACCTACCCACTCACCTTCATTCCCCCAACCTAACCATGTCCACTCCACCCCCACCACACCACACACCACACCACACCACTCTCACACCACACGACACCACCTCACCACCACCTCACCCCCACCACACCACACACCACACCACACCAATCTCACACCACACGACACCACCTCACCACCACCTCACCACACCACACCACCATCACTCCCCTAACAACCACAAGCCGATGTATGATGCAATGACAGGTGTAACTCAAAAGCCAAAGGTGTCATTAAGGCGAATTACACCAGGATTTGTAGTCATCATGTAGTTTACTATTTGATGTATCAGAGAGACAGACAGACAGACAGACAGACAGACAGAGAAAAAGAAGATAAAGGGGGAATAAGCGACAGATACAGACAGACAGACAGACAGAGAGACAGACAGACAGACAGACACAGAGAAATAGAAGGTAAAGGGGGAATAAGAGACAGACATACAGAGAGTAATAAGAGAGAATTAGACATAAAGAAAAAACGTGATAGAGAGAGAGAGAGAGAGAGAGAGAGAGAGAGAGACTGCTGCTAAAGAAGGATGTCTTAATCTCACGTCTCATGAAAGTTGTTCCGTAAGATAGGAGAAGAAGTGTGTGTGTGTGTGTGTGTGTGTGTGTGTGCGTGTGTGTGTCTATGTGCTACTGAATCCTAAAGCAAATTAACAAAGTACATTAACTTACTCATTGTATTGCAAACGAATATGACGAAAATAATAGAAGTAACGATTTATTTTTAGTTACGGTAAACACATAGTTTACCTGGTAGTTTACTATTGCTGTGTTTGTTTACCTGGTAGTTTGGTGCTGTATGTGTGTTTCTCTGTGTCTCATGCAGGCAAGAGTATAAACAAGCAATGATTTCTAGGAAGTAAAAAGACATTAAAAAAAAAACAGTGTAATGATGATAATACAACGTCCACGGTGTATTATTGAAGCTGGTATACCGTGTAATTAACTCCAGGTACGTTCTTGTTTATTCAGCGTTTAATAAAGGAAACGATTTCTTAGTATCTAATAAGAGAAACACCAGGTATCTAATAAAAGCAGTAAAAAAGATCGTATTTTATCATTACTGAAGTTAGGTGTGTCATCTAATTAACGGCAGGTGTATTGGAGTGGGCATTTATACAGGTGTTCAGGGATAATGACAGCCCAGGTAATTTTCGTTATAAAGACTTCACTGTTATTCTATTGCTGGTAGTGGCGTGTAATTAGTACTCAGGTGTGTTGTTTTTTCTTGTTTGTTATTTGACTTTATGAATGAGTCGGTCACTATACAGGTAAATGATGGGGAGGGGGGTGGGGTGGGGTAGGGGGGGTGGCATGAGGGGTGAGGTGGGGTGGGGGAAGGTTTTCTCTCCATTCCTCAGTTGTACCTGCTCATCCCATTCCTCATTCCCCTTCATTTCCCCTTTCTCCCCTCCCTTATAGCCCATTCTCCTTTCCTTTCTCTCCCTCTTCTACTCTGCCTTCCTCCTTACTCCTACTTCCCCTCTTCCCTCCCTCCCTGTCCCACGCCCCTCCTCCCTCCCTCCCTCCCTCCCTCTCAAGAAAAACACCTAATTTGTTCTGAATTAAGTAAGAAAAACCTTCAGTCAGGCAAACAATTCATAAATTCAGTCATAGACCTAAAAATAATCTGGCCTCTACTTTTCCGTCGTATAATATAAGTTAATTGTTAGTGAACGTTTCTTATAATGAATTAACGCCGAAATAATACAATGAAAGAAAAAGTCTATAATGCAGTGAAAAATGTGAGTAAATTGGTATGAAGGCTGAGAGTCCACCTTACCTACACGAACCTCAAATAACATACAAAAGTGTCCAGGAAATATTGACCGTATGTGTACATTATATTCCATTAACTGTTGCTTCTTGTGATTTAATAATACTTGTGATTTATTTATATTAATTTATTCGGTACTCAAAAGGGGAATTAAATAACACAAAGATAAGAGAGATGGACTTATAATGAAATATTCTCAGTAATTCAACTTTACATTTATATGAGTAATGTTTAACCTGTAATTTGCCACAGAACGACTACCACCACCACATCATCTTGTTCTTTATGGTAATCAATCGTAAGAGAACACAAGGGAGAGAACATCATTTAGTTAGTTAGTCTGGATTACGTTTATTAGATTATTTTGATCTACGATTCAACTTTGGCAAAAAAAAAAAAAGAGAAAAGTGACATTTAAAATAATCATAATAAAACATGATTATTTATACACACGTTATACTTATGAAAATTAACTGACCCAATAATAACAGTAATAGTTTAGTAATATTACATTCCTGTGACTTTTATCTCTTAGTGATGTATATATATATAAAGTTTTGAGGCTTTTGTTTAATATTATACTTATGACAATTAAAATACCAAGACCAAAAAAAAACCCCTCAGAATTATACTTAAATAATTTCTCACTTAACCATGACATTCCAGTGAGTCTTATTACCTTGCGATATTAGAGAGTTGTGTTGTGTTTTTGTTTTACTTGTTTTACTTAAGGGAAATAAATAGCAATAAAATGAGTTACTGTAGGAATTTAATTAGTTGGGTGGTAAAGGTTTTGTGGTTTAATGTTGTGATTTGATGGAGTTTTGTTGGTTTGGTTTAAGTGGTTTGGTGTTTAGGGGTTAATTGGTAAAGACAGACAGACAGTCAGACAGACAGACAGACAGACACATACACACACACACACACACACATACAAATAGACATGGAAACACAGACAAGATACACACACACACACACACACACACACACACACACACACACACACACACACACACACACACAACCAAATTCAAAGTGAGTTATCAACTAAATTTACTCAATAGAATACAAATGAAAGAACTCAAGTAAAAAATAATTACCCCTCATTACTTATCATTACACGAGAAGACACAAACATTTATACACGTTAATAGATAAAAACTTTCCTCGAACAGGTATCATTATGCAAATTACTTACTTACCTGTATTCTTAGGTGTAATGATAGTAATTAATTACCTGCAACTCACTTAAGTACCATTACTGAATACAAATGACAGGAGACAACGAAAATACAACCAAAATATAACGTAATGACTACATATATATATAAGTTAAGGTGTATATTTTAGTTACGGACTACATGGAGAGGAAATTCCGTTATTAGGAGGATTTATTAGATGAAAAACCTTCATTTAGCGAAAAAATATACAAAGGAAAATCCGTTATATCGAGGGTTTATTACATGTAAAACCTCCATTTAACGAACCATATAGAAATGAAAATCCGGTATATTGAGAGTCCATTATATATATGACCTCCCTGCAAATAACGGATTTTGGAGAAACAAGTCCGTTAATTGGAGGTTTCACAAATATTAAGTTTTGAATGTTGGGAAATTTAAAAGATAAAACAAAAACAAGAGAAATAAAAACAACAAGAGAGTACCTTTACCTGTTACCTCATTAACCTGTTATGGATGAACGTAATTGTAAAGAAAAAACAGACGATAATTACTGTTTCTTTTTCCTGTTGTTGATTTATTTCTTAACCTTTTTTTTCTTCCTTTACCTGGTTGTTTCCTCCTTTCCATATGACACTTCCCTTCCATCTACGTGTTTCCTTTCCCATGTGATACTTCTCTCCTATGTGACACTTCCTTCCCATGTGACACTTCCCTCCTATGTGACACTTTCCACCCCATGTGACACTTCCTTCCCATGTGACACTTCCCTCCTATGTGACACTTCCCTCCTATGTGACACTTTCCACCCATGTGACACTTTCCACCCATGTGACACTTTCCACCCATGTGACACTTTCCACCCCATGTGACACTTCCCACCTCATGTGACACTTCCTTCCCAATGACACTTCCTTCCATCTATGTTCCTTCCCCATGTGACACTTCCTCCTATGCACTTTCCACCTGACACTTCCACCCATGACACTTTCCACCCATGTGACACTTTCCACCCATGTGACACTTTCCACCCATGTGACACTTTCCACCCCATGTGACACTTGCCTTCCATCTTACTGTTCTTATTCCAGCTGTCTGTTCTGTTCTAATTTATTCATTGTGTATTGTTCCATCTACACACACACACACACATGCACACGCACACGCACACACACACACACACACTTCAGCATTCAGAAGGTAACAACTTAATTGCCACTACACTACCATGTTATCAAAACATTGTCCCCAATTTACCTTGTTCCTCCTTCTCGTTAATTACAGGTGAGAACAGAGGCGGATATCAGGTGCTGGAGAAGGAGGAGGAGGAGGAGGAGGAGGAGGAGGAGGAGGAGGAGGAAGAAAATGAAGAGGAGGGGACGATAACACAGCGACCACCTCCTCCTCCTCCTCCTCCTCCTCTCTGCCCCCCCCTCCCTGTCAATCTTGCCTACCTAACCTAACCTAACCTAACCTAACCTAACCCAACTTAACCTAAGCTACACTCAGGAGCTAATTTACAGGTAATTTTGTTAAGGTAATTTTCATGGTAATTTAAGGTAATCTATTTTAGGTCATTGCAGGTATTTTTAGGTGATTTAAGGTAATTCCAGGAAATTTTTAGGTAACAACGGTAGTAATATACAATATAGGTCATCAATATTACCGTCCATATATTTCGAGAGGATGAATAAATATACTGTATACGTCAAAGGGGAAATAGATACGTCAAAGGGGAAACATACTGTATACGTCAAAGGGAAATAAACTTAACCAATCGTGCTTCTCTGTTTCCATGATCTGAAAAACTCGTAAGACAAAAAAAAAATCCCTTGTAAATTGAGAATAAGAGAACTTATCTTGTTATCTTAAACTGGATATAATTTCAATAGCTTCAAATGTTATCTTAAGCTGGATATAATTTCACTAGCTTCAAATGTTATCTTAAGCTGGATATAATTTCAATAGCTTCAAATATTATCTTAGTATCATATAGACTCGTACAGGTGAGCTCTGACGATTTTTTCCCACAGGTAAACAAAAAATCAATTTACGAACGACTAAAGGCATTGTTGACTCCAGTACCTGAAGACATCATCAAATCAATCCCTTCTGCAGGCGACTCTCTCTCTCTCCTGCACCAACACTCCCTCACCAACATGTACAAAACACACACACACACACACACACACACTCTAACCTGTGATTTAGAGTGTGTTTGACTATCAACGTCTGATCAAGGCAGACATGAGATATCCTGGTCATCATATTTGTGAACCGTCAATTTTGGACCAAATATTTGTGTTGTCTGAGTATGTGTTGTGTTAGAGTCGCTTGTGTTGTAAGTCCTGTGTTTCTCTCTCTCTCTCTCTCTCTCTCTCTCTCTCTCTCTCTCTCTCTCTACCCTTTCTCTCTTCTCTTCCTTTATATCTCTCTCTCTCTCTCTCTCTCTCTCTCTCTCTCTCTCTCTCTCTCTCTCTCTCTCTCTCTCTCTCTCCATTATACAAACACCAATAGGTCACCTGGGCCCAATCAAGAGTGTTTATCATACCTTCCTACCACACGTGTTATTGTTTACATACATCAGCTGGTGGTGGTGGATCAGCTGAGTGACACGTAAGTAGGGTGTTGGTGAGGGTCATGTTGTTGTTATTGTTGTTATCATCATTGTTATTGTCGTTGTTGTTATCGTGTTGTTGTTTTGTTATTGTTGTTATTGTTGTTGATTTTTATTTTTTTTTTTTGACAGGACAAATTACGGTAATAATGTTCAACCAGTAATAAAAACGCTGAACATTAGACAGAAACTATTGAAGAGTAAAATATTCTCAGAACAGTCGTAACATTAGACAGAAGACAGACCCACATCACCCCTTTCTCCCTCTACTCCCTGCAAATGGACGGTAACGGACGGATGTTAGAGAAATAGACAGAATTATACACCCCCCCCAAAAAAAAAAATCCGACGGGAAAAAAGAAAACTCAATGAATACTTTAGACGGAAAATGGAACTCCTCCCTCTTCCTTCCTTTCCTTCCTTCCTTTCCTTCCTTCCTCCTTCTCTAGACTCCCACAGGATGAAGGTACTATTAACATCTGACATAAAATATAAACACAAAACAAAAAATAAACATAAAAAAAAATTAAAACACCGATGGAAGGAAAACATCTGTAACTTAATACCCAATTCGGCCATTACCCAACAGCAAACGACCAGGTGGGGCCAATCACCTAATTTGAATGTGGGCAAAATCGTCACATAACAAGCCAATTTGAATTAGGGCTCCAACTCTTGTCCAGTCATAAATAGTGATTAGTAACCGCAAGCATGCTATTACCCAATGACGTAACAAGGCAATTAGAGGTGGGGGAAGGGGGTAGTTAGTGTCCTGGGTTAATAAGAGCCCATTAGCACTGGTCACAGACTATGTAACGAATGGGGGTTATTTATAGACGTGTGGTATGGGTTGTGTTGTAGTGGGTGTGGGTGTGGGTTTAATGGGTTTATTGTGGTTGTGTTGTAGTGGTTGTGGGTGTGGGTTTAATGGGTTTATTGTGGTTGTGTTGTGGTGGTTGTGGGTGTGGTTTTAATGGGTTTATTGTGGTTGTGTTGTGGTGGTTGTGGGTGTGGGTTTAATGGGTTTATTGTGGTTGTGTTGTGGTGGTTGTTGTTGTGGGTTTAAGGTGTTGTGGTTGTGCTGTAGTGGTTGTGAGTCTAAGGGGTTGGGTTTTGGAAGGTTATAATGGGCACGACTTAATAGTAAATGCACAACAATAAGATCAAGACTCATATAATACCCTTTAACTGAGGGGAAATTCTAACTAACAATTGGACCGAATTTTCACGTCTTTCGCCTCAAAAAATAAAGAAAATAATAAGAAATCAACAAAATGGCCTTATTATTGATCCTTTTTGGACATTTTTTGAGGGAGGGGATTTTTTTTATCCCCTCCTCTCCCTCCCCTTCCCCCCCTCCCCTCCCGTTTCTCCCATTCTCTCCCTTTCCCCCTCTCCTCCCCACCCTCCCTTTCACCTCCACCCCTCTCCTCCTCCCCCCACCCCCACCCTTCCTGTAACTGGGAATTGTTGTTTGAGGGAGGAGTTTTCAAGGTCTGTTGTGTTGGTCTGTAAATGTTTATGAACCATTTTTTTTTTAGTTTTATTTTCATGTATTTTCATTATTCTTCTTTCGTGTGATCTGGTAAAATGTTGACACGTGTAAATATGTAACAAAAGCTGACACACACACACACACACACACACACACACACACACACACACCATCAGTACAGCCACTCAAGAGTCTCTCACCAATGAGGGGGCCTGACAACCCAGGGTCGCGTGTGACGAGAAGCTGGTAAACACAGGTGCCAATTTACCCCGACGTTAGTGTTATCGTAGAATATTTCACCGCGTAAAGGCTATGTAATCATCCTACTATCGACTCAGATCTGGAGTTTAATAGACTGAGAAAAGATCTGCTGGTTTTTACTCGTTATAATTATTAAGGTATATCTACCGACTGAACTTTACGAGCGAATTGTAATGGTGAATAATATATATAGTGAATTTTTCCAGACCACGTGAAGATTAGGTTAGGTTAGGTTAGGTTAGGTTAGGTTAGGTTAGGTTAGGTTAGGTTAGGTTAGGTTAGGTTAGGTTAGGTTAGGTTAGGTTAGCGTTAAGGTGTTTAATCATCAGGTGAAATGGGTTTACGTGGTCTTATTTTTTCAAGACTGACAATATTCACAAGTACTGAGGCTACAGTATACTAAATATCTCGAGTTTTCCATAAGTCTGCCCTAACGACTTCTTGCTACCGCCACGACCACTTGCCACCTCACGACTGCTTGCCACCTCAACGACCTCCTACCACCTCCACGACCTCTTGGCTCTCCAACAATTTATATCCAATAAATCCCAAATTTCTTGACCCTGCTACCACCCCTCCTCTACCACGTTACCTCACTACCTCCCTCACCCTCCCCTACCCCCTTCCTCCCCTACCCCCTTCCTCACCTCCCCCTACCTCCTCCCTCACCCTCCCTCTGCCACTAGTGAGACATATAGCTTCTCAGTTCTCACGCTCAGAGCAGCCATGAACCATCATTTCTGGCCGGAGGAGAAAAAAAAAAGTTATCCTCCTCTTTGGGAAGATGGGAGAGGGAACGGCCATCTTCCTCGCACTGAAAAACTAGTCCCTTGTGAGGCAGGGCGGCGCTCACTGTTCCTTATTTTTTGTCGGCTGCAGACGGAGAACATGAGAGTTGCCATCAGATATTTTAAACTGGTCATCTGACTGGTCCGAGGAACCTGCTTGGGATGATTGATATATAATTTATGACTCGAGGGGCTGTTCGTATGCATGGCCGAGGTACAAGAGTTTAAAGGCAATATACTGGTTTTGGGGAAGAACTCAGGTGTGTTGGGATGTTGTCTAGACGTTCTCTCTCTCTCTCTCTCTCTTATTATCTCTGTCTCTCTCTATCTCTCTCTTCTCTCAGCTTTACTTGTGGACAGGATTGCGTGGCCATTTTGAGGTCTTTCAGCGTCTGGGCGGTGGTCTTCAAGGGGAGGTTGTCGGTCGCTTCCCCCTACGTTCTCGGTTACACCTCGTCGCCAGCATCGCCTGCAGTCTTCTGTGTATCTCAATTGACCATTGCAACATCTCGTATCACTTGATGAATATGTAATCAAAATTGAGTGCGTAAGACCTGTTTCTGACTTATGTAGGAAATGCTTTGCTAGATGAACTATGTAATCAAATAATGACCTGTCAGTTTTTCTTCTACGGGAAGGTAACAGAAAACCTTATTACATAGTTGGTACACAGTAAATTACCTTCATCCACTCTACCTATTGAGAAACAGTGAGTCAGGCTAAGCTTCGTACTGTAAGAGTCACAGAATTTACCTTCCAATGCCGATAGATTTAACAGGTAGAAGACTCGACTCACTACACCTGCCAGTGACACGTCATGTTGCTTTATGTATTCAGGTGCCTCAACGTCTACGGTCTTTAAACACTGTTGTATAAGTCAGTTTCTCTACACAACAACAGTAACGACACAAAAAGATAGATAGATATAATCTGTACTTGACTACATGCTACTTTGCTGTCCTTACACCAAGATCACCAGTTGTTGCCTCACCAATATCCCCGAGGTTTAGTGCAATAAGGATCTAACCTCCCAAACTCATATAGTTGATCAAATACTTTTTTTCTTTTTTCTTATATAAAGAAAACCAGAATCTCAAGCCTTTTTCACCGAACAGATCATTAAATCTCTATAACTGGTGATAACCCCGTGAATAAATTGCTGAATTGTACCATGAAAATGATAGTTAAGAATTAGCACGAGTGAAATAATTCAGCAATAAAAATCGGATTTAAACGCTTACTGAACTAAGTCCTCGAAATTTTTCCTTTTAACCTGATCTCTTCTGCTTGGTCGTGCTGCACTGCTTGACCTCCTGCAGGCAGCTAGTTCTCCCGAGTGTTCCTTCAGGCTCCTGTGAGAGACGACACCTGTGGTTTTCACACATATCTTCCTCAACAACTCCCTCAAGGTAGGTGGACCTGCTCTACCAACAACATGGCTCTAATACAACACTCTTGACCACCTTCAGCCAGAGACACATCCAAGCAGTGCTCCTTCAGGCTCCTGTGGGGGGGATACGACACCTACTATTTAACCTGTATCTTCGTCAGGTGCTCCCTCAAAGTGTGTAGACGTGGTTCAGACATAATATTATTTAGATATATGACTCTTGTGTTTACCTTCGACACAGAGAGACTCGTTGGTTCGTTCACCTTCTGTAGTTTATGTAATGGCAGGGGTAGATACTCGTGTCTGTGTACAAGACTATGGAACTTGTGAATGTACTTTGGCATGAGTGAAGGTTTTTATTGAAATTTATAAATTGCTGTATTTGTACTTGTACCTGTACCTGTATCAATAAACAGACCTGTGCCTGTAGTTATAAGTCTACACTCTACCTGTATCTGTACTTATATCTGGTCCTGTGACTCTTCGTCTACTGTTAACTACATCTCCCGTCTAATAGTAGTACTAGTAGCAGTTATATTAGCGGCAATAATAGTAATATAACTCATGATATTATTATTATTATCATTATTATTATTATTGTTGTTATTAGTATTATTTTTATTGCTACTACTACTACTACAAGTATTAATGTTATTATTATTAGTAGTAGTAGTAGTATAGAATAAAGTCACTGACCACCATAAACGCCTACAGGGTCAACCTAACTCACCCAAATCTCGTGACCCAGAAATCAACCCAAATTACCAAGACGTCACGAAACGAGCACCAACTAAGGTTTATTCCCTCCCTCCATCCCTTCACCCTCCCTGCCGTCCTCCTACCCTCCTTCCCTCCCTCCCTCCCTCCTTCCAACCCTCCCTGCTCCCTTTCCTCCCTGCCCCCTTTCCTCCCCCTCCCTCCTTGAAAATTCTGCCCGTCATATCTTCCCTGATTACACATGGAAGGTCCCCAGGCGATGACACTGTGTCACGGGGCTGTCACTACCCTGTCACGAGGGCACCAGGACATCGTAGGTGACTGTCATGTCTCACTATCAACACTGGCTTGGTGATGAGAAACAGAGAGGGATGGAGGAAGGGAGGGAGGGAGGGAAGGAGGGAGGGCAGGAAGGAATGCTTTGATCGTGGGACAGTTACTGATATAAAATCCTTCTGAGTGTTATAATCACACACACACACACACACACACACACACACAGGGATGGGATGGGTTGGTTTGGCTTCAAATGGATTACGATGAGTTGGGTTGAGTTAGGATGGGAAGGGATAGGTTAAGTTAAGCTAAGTTAGGACATGTTCCGGGTTCAGGTGTAGGTCTGAGGTTCAGTGAGTTCCCGTGTATTGGCTGGAGACTACACAGGTAATCATGGCTAATTAACCTGAACTTTTGTGTTTGTCAGCACAGAGAGAGTGGGGAGAGGTAAATGGTGGGGAATTGGGTCAGGAAGGTGGGTCAGGAGGGCAGGTGGGGTTGGGTATGGAGGTGAGTAGGTGGGGTGGGCAATGGAAGGAGTGGGGAATTGGGTGACGGAGGGTGGAGAAGGGGGTTAGGGAGAGGAAGGGGTCAAGGAGGAAGAAGGGGAGTTAGGGAGGGGTCAGGGGAGAGAGGGGGTCCAAGGAGGAGGGGGGTCAGGGAGGGGGAAATTCAAAGGGAGGAAGCATCCTTTATGGTATCTGGCTGATTCTCCGGTTACGTCAGCGGTGTCTGAGCGCTGCATGTTCAATGACAATAATTTGGCATTATTCATTATTGCAAATTGCAGGCCTGTGGTTTCGATCGCCCTTGGACGGTTCAGTGTGAGACATGCAACAAGCCAACCTCGCTCGCCCAGAATGGCAGCTCAGTATCTAGTCCCGGGTGATTGATGAGACCAGAGCTCCTCAAGTTGCAGGGGCCCCGTGCACCGTGATTCCCATGTTGCATATTGCTGGTTGTAAACGTTGCAATCTACCAGGTATTAAACTGGTATAAAACATGTCTTCTCCCTGGGTCTTCAGACACTGGGGATAGCCTAAGGCGGGACGGGTTTACTGGTGGTGGTAGTGTGGTGGTGGTGTGTGGTGGTGGTGGTGTATTGGTGGTGGTGTGTGGTGGTGGTGTGTGGTGGTGTGTGGTGTGTGTGTTGGTAATTATGCTGGTGTGTGTGGTGGTGGTGTGTGGTGGTGGTGTGTGGTGGTGTGTGGTGTGTGGTGGTGGTGTGTGGTGGTGGTGTGTGGTGGTGTGTGGTGTGTGTGGGGTGGGGTGGGGTTGGTGGCCAGTGGGTGAGGTGTGTGGTGGTGTGTGCCCTGGCGGTGGTGTGTGGTGTGTGGTGGTGGTGTGTGGTGTGTGTGGTGTGTGTGTGGTGGTGTGTGGTGGTGTGTGGTGGGGTGTGTGGTGTGTGTGTGGTGGTGGTGTGTGTGGTGGTGGTGTGTGGTGGTGGTGTGTGGTGTGTGTGTTGGTGGTGTGTGGTGTGTGCTGGTGGTGGTGTGTGGTGTGTGTGTTGGTGGTGTGGTGGTGGTGTGTGGTGGTTATTGGTGTGTGTTGGTGGTTGTGTGGTGGTGTTGGTGTGGTGGTGGTGTGTGGTGGTGGTGTGTGGTGGTGGTTGTGGTGTGTGTGGTGGTGGTGTGTGGTGTGTGGTGGTGTGGTTGTGGTTATTCCTTGGTGGTGGTGTGTGTGGTGGTGGTGCTGGTGTGTGGTGGTAGTTCTGGTGTTGTGGATGATTTTGGTTGAGTTCGATGGTGGTAGTAGTATTAATGGAGGTGGTGGTGAAGATTGTGGTGGAGATTGTGGTGAGTGTAATAATGGTGGAGAAGATGGAGATGGTGAGATGGTCAAGGAGGAGGTGGAGAGGATGGTGGTAGTGATGGTAGTAGTGGTGATGTTAGTGGTGGTGGTAGTGGTGATAATGGTGATAGTGATGGTAGTGATGATAATGGATAAAAATCGAAGGTGGTGGTGATGATGATAATGATGATGATGATGATGATGATGGTGGTGATGATGGAGATGATGATGATGATGATGATGATGATGATGGTGGTGGTGGTACAAAGGTAAAAAAAAATAATAACTCGTTTGTGGTAAGGGAGGAGCAGTTAAGGGTCAAAGACTGCAAACCAAGACAGATGTTCCATGATTAATTGCATCGGTAATGGCAACGACTGTGGTGTCAGGGTAACAGTGATGGAGTGATGGTGACAAGAGGGAAGGAGAAGATGGTGATAGTGAAATATTTTTTTGTGAGGATAGTGACATTATGAGAGACTGTGGTGAGAGATGAGAGATGGTTTAACTATCTCGTGTGACTGAGAGAGAGAGGTTTCAAATATCATCTCGCGTGTCAGGTTGTAGTGAAGCACCCCGCTGATGATAAACCACCTGCAGGAGTAGCAGTGCTTCATCACCTGTGGGAAACCCTGAACAAGGTCACACTGCGGCTGCCACAACATCAAATACATTTTTCCTCCTCTTTCCTCTATTTTTTTTGTCTTTTTAACGCCACCATGAGGATAAATATTGATCAAAAGAGACCTCAGGCGTTTACGACAAAGACATACAGAGCGTCAAAATCAAGTGACATATGTTTACTATCCACAACCTCCTCCCTGGCCCCCCTGGTGTAATGAGAGAGAACTGATGATGTCGGGAACGTCAGAGAGCGACTATTATTAATGTTATCTGAGTGTGTTTAATCCTATATCAAATTATAAGAACTTTTTGATTCAGGATTATTATTGCGTCTTGTTATAAATACATTTACGTCAATATAATTATTAGTTATGTAATGTAATATTTGTACCGTAAATTCAAAGGCTTTCTTGGTTTTTTTTTTATCTACTGTGTTTATGAAGAGTTCTGGTATTCACAACATAACTAACAGTCTTCAGGTTTGTTTACTTGAAGGCTGTATCATAATGTGGTGTACCTCTTCTCTCTCTCTCTCTCTCTAACTCTCTCTAACTCCTCTCTCTCTAACTCCTCTCTCTCTCATTCTCTCTCTCTCTCTCCTACTTTCCACTCTCCTGTCCTCTCCCCCTCCCTCCCTCTCCCTCCCCGCCTCTTCTCTCTCTCTCTCTCTCTAACTCTCTCTAACTCCTCTCTCTCTAACTCCTCTCTCTCTCATTCTCTCTCATTCTCTCTCTCTCAATAAACACAACACAGCTGCCGGGAGTAATGAGCCAGGAGAGATCTCAGGTCATGGTAGTGACTTAACACAGGTTATGGTACCATGGTATTAGGCTCAGTTATGATCATGTAGTGTGCCCTTACAACCAACACTCTCATCACTTGATCTAATTTACACACACACACACACACACACACACACACACACACACACACAGTAACTTCCCATAATAATAAATGAAATCTGAGCTAATATAATTGTTTAAAGTCACCTCACATTTATACAACAACCTACTTCCTATCTGAAATATTACCTAATTACTATCTATAACCTGATACAATATAACACTATTATCATTATACGATTTAATGGTATATGTATATTATTCAGTATTATTAAAATCTCTACCCAATTTCCCCTGAATCACAATTTTCACTCAATGGGGCCAATTTCAGCCTTACTTCCCTCGGTGTTATAAGGATCAATAAGAATTGGGTCTTTTTATCAATGACTGTCTGAGTGTTATCATTACAAATACTTTATGAGTCATTGGTGTGAGGTGGTGTAAGGCTGTGGTGGTCAGTGGTCACCTTAGATATGTTTTTGTTACAGAACGCACAAGCTAGTAGGGGGGGAAATATGTTGTTCAGCCTTAAGAAATGCTTGTTTAAGATGATCACTTTCCAGGTTCAAAGGTGGAAGGAATTTTTATTTATTTTATTTATTTATTTATTTATATATTTATTATTATTTGTGTGTGGTTGTGTTGTGTTGTGTTGTGTTGTGTTGTGTTGTGTTGTGTTGTGTTGCGTGTAAAAAGACGTTCTTAGTACATCTATGGGGGCCCAAAACTGCTGAACTTACATATGTATAGAGCTCACCTGAAGGGGTTTGGACAGGTACACGTTTACTCATTACACCTGGTCTTGTATGTGTGTTTACGTTTTGTGGTTCATGGTTGATATCTCAAACACACACACACACACACACACACACACACACACACACACACACAGGTCTCTAAGTAACAGCAGTGAACAATGTGTTGAAGTTATGTTTGGTTTCCAGCTCTTTATCTCCAGAGGCTGATCAGAGCTGCTTCCTCCTGTGTGATTATCGCTGACAAAAAAAAAAAAACTTTCATTGTTGTCCAGGTGAGAGTATATTACTTAATGACTTACTCAATTCTTATTTATACATATATAATACCTGTTTAAGTGATGCTGTGGCAGAATGGATAGAACACTCTCCTCCTGGTCTAGAAGTCACTGGTTCGCCCTAGTAATACTCCCAGTTCACTTAGCTAGTAATGGGTACCTAATTTTACAGTTGGGGTTAGTGAAGGAGGTCTAGTACAGTGTCTTAGATTACATTGAGATTTAGCTTAATATGTACTGTGTCTTCACTGACTCTAGGGCACTGTTATGTTCATACGTGCACTTCTCTTTTTTATTCAGACTTATATAATTAGACTCATACGAATTCATTCTTTTTTTGGTATAGTTAATTATACTTATTTTACTTCTTCCTGTTGATTTAATGGTACTGGGAGTTGATTCTGACTTACGCATGATTATCCTTGTAAGAACCCGTCAGTCCTCGCCACCCCTTGCCACCCAGTTCTTGTCAGCCAGTCCCTGCCACCCGAATCTACTCCACCTAACCCCCACTACCTAACCCACGCCACCTTCACTACCTAACCCACGCCACCCCCACGACACGCCACCCACGCCATATTGATAGAAGATAAATTTCCTTCAAGTTTCAACACAATCGTCCCATAAATAAGAAAAATGGTGCTTAATTCTGTTCAGTTGTCAAGAAGAAAGAAAAACAGAAATTAATCGAAAACAGGAATGAAAGAAGGAAGAAGGAGAGAAAGAAGAAATGAAAGGAAAATAGAGAGAAAGAAGAAAGAAGGAAAGAACGAAGTATATAATGAATTAAACCAGGAATGACGGAGAAAAAGAATTGGATGGAAAATTAAATTAAAATATTTATTTAAAAAACGAAACATGAAGGAAAGAAAAAAAGAACGATAACATAAGAAAAAGGAGACAAACAAGGAACTGAGAAGAGATGAAAAAAGAAAGAAAGACTAACATGGTGAGAAAGATTATGTGGAAGAGGACATTCAAGAACAAAGAGAGAAATAAAGAGAGAGAGAGAGAGAGAGAGAGAGAGAGAGAGAGAGAGAGAGACGAATGGCCTGGGCTGGGCCAACTCAGGTTATTGGGGAGTAATGGAGAAAAATAGTAGGGTGTCCGTGACAGCCGCCCATGCCTCTTACTGCCGCAATGAGCAATCAGGGACGCCCGCACAACGCCCATGCCCCTTGATGAACGACCTGGGGGCGTGGAGGGGTAGAGGGAGGGCGGGAGAGGGGGGCGATATGTGGGCGTGGGAGCCAGGAGGAATGAGGATTGCGAGGGCGGAGTGAATAAAAGAGGGAGGTTGGTCTGAGGTGTGTGGGGGAGGAAGTGGGGCTGGTCTGATGTTGGAAGAGGGAGGTGGGGGGCTGGTCTGATGTTGGGGGGAGGAGGTGGAGGGCTGGTCTGGGGTGTGGTGTGAAAAGGGGAGAATTATCCAGGGTGTTACAGCATGAAGCAGGATTTTGTAATGTACTAAATTGAATTTATTTTTGTAATGTATCTCTCACTGTAATTGTTGTATTACCATAATACAAACAAGAACATCTTTCTGAAACTGAATCTTTCTCATATTGGAACTTTCTTATACTTTTTGAATACAGGAATGAAAAACTTTGAAAGCTTTTTTTTTTATAATTCAAAGACAATGAACTAAAACTTAAAATTCTGAAGATACAAAACAATAAACCTTTAAATTTTCTAAAAAATAAAGATTTAAACCATTTTTTTTTTTGCATTTAAAATTAAACTTTTCAACTTCCAAATTATAGAGAAAATAAACCTTTACCACTCTAAATTATACAAACTAAACCTTAAACTACCTAACCTATAAAAATTAAACCATTACCTTTTTAAAAATACATTAACTCAAATCTTTAACTTTCTAAATTACAAACAAATTGAACTTTAACTTTCTAACCGCAACCAAAAAAAATCCCTTCAAACTTTGTACAATAACCACAAAATAACCTGAAACTGAACTTGAGACTTAGAGTACGAGGTTTAGTTCCTTAAGTTCATTTCTCGAGTCAGTTCAGGTGTGCTGGGAATTCCTCGAGGCAGTTCTACCACTTGTAAGAAATAAAATGCTCTTTAAGTGTTTTTCCTTCATCAAATGTAATGTTTTTATTTATTTTTTTTATAGTATATGTGATAAGAGGATTTTGTACGAGTTTTTTCTTAAAGGGAGGGGAAGGAAAGGAGGAGGGGGGGAATGAGGAATAAAGGGAGAGGGGGAGAAGGGAGAGGGGGAGGGAGGAAGAAAGGAGGGAGGAGGACGGGAGAGTGATTGGAGGAGGGGGAGAAGGGAGGTGAAGAGGTGAGAAGAAAGGGTGGAGGGGGACGAGAGGAGGGAGACGGGAGAGGGGGATTGGAGGAGGGGGAGAAGGGAGAGGTGAAGAGGTGGAGAAGAAAGGAGGGAGGGGGGACGAGGAGGGAGAAGGGAGAGGGGGATTGGAGGGGGGTTGGAGATGAATAGGAGAGAGAAGGAGGGAAGAGAAAGGGGAAGAGGAGAGAGAAGACGAGGAAGACGGGGGAAAGGGAAGAGGGAAGAAGAGGATGAGGGGGAAGAAAGAGGAGGGGTCGAATCAATTGCTGAAGGCGAACCAGAAAAAAAATATAAAGGAAAACGGAAATAATAACAACCAGAAGAATGAGAAAGAGAAAAAAAAGAGGTTATAAGAATCAGTAGAAGGAAAAGGTAAAAACAAATAAGAAAATGAAGATAATAAGAATCACAAGGAGAGGGAATAAAGAAGGGATGATAAAGATAAAAAGAATCAGTAGTAATAGAGGAGGAAACGACTAGAGACGACCTCAGGTAGTGGTACAGGTCTTGGGGGTCGTCAAAGAAGGTCGTTACGGGTATTTCTCTATAAGTTGAGTGTTCCCTGGGGGTCGTGCCGG
>NW_024737097.1:18204995-18210710 GCF_018991925.1 Homarus americanus | reverse complement strand
CTAGAAGCATATTGCTCCACACACCCTCCAACACTACTCCACACACCTCCAACACCACCCACACACCTCCTACACCACCCACACACCCCCACCACCCACACACCACCCAACAGCAATGATCATCCACACACCCAAACCCACCCACACACCCCAACACCACCCACACAAACCCCCACACCACCCACACAACCCCACACCACCCACACAACCCCACACCACACACACCCCAACACCTGTGTGTTTGTTCACACACACACCCCACACCACCACACTTACACACACACCTCAACCACCACCAACCACAACACCTTCCACACACACCCACACACCCTCCAACGCCACCCACACACTCCTGCCCACCTGTTCCACACACCCTCCAACACCACCCACACACCTCCAACACCACCCACACAACCCCAACACCACCCACACATCCCCAACACCACACACACACCCCCACCACCCACACACCCACCACACCACCCCAACACCCCACCCTTCCACACACCCCTTACTCCAACCACACACACCCCAACACCACCCACACACACCCCCAAACACCCACACACCCCACACCACACCACACACACCCCCAACGCCACCCACACACCCTAACACCACCACACCACACACACACCCAACACCACCCACACACACACACCCCAACACCACCCACACACACCCCCCCACTCCACCCAACACTCCAACACCACCCACAAACATCTCCAACACCACACACACCTCCAACACCACCCACACACCCCAACACCACCCACACACACCTCCAACACCACACACCTCCACACCACCCACACACTCCCCACCACCCACACACCCAACCAACACCTCCACCCACACACCCCAACACCACCCACACACTTTCCAACACCACCCACACCCTCCAACACCACCCACACACATCCCCAACACCACCTACACATCTCCAACACACCACACCCTTAACACCACCCCACACACACCCTCCAACACCACCACACACCTCCAACACCACCACACACACCTGACACCACCCACACACCCCAACACCACCCGCACACACCTCCAACACCACCCACACACAACCTCCACCACCCACACACCTCCAACACCCCACCCACCAACACACCACACCCTGCAACACCCACCACACCACCCACCACCACCACCACCACACTCCAAACACCCCACACCACCCAAGACCACACCCACCACCTCAACCACCACACCTCCAACACCCACCCACACACCTCCAACACCACCCACACACCTAACACTACCCACACCCGAACACCACCCACACACCTCCAACACCACCCACACACATCTGCAACACCCACACACCCCAAACACACCCACACACCCAACACCACCCACACACACACCCCAACACCACCCACACACATCCCCAACACCACACCCACACACCCAACCACCCACACACCAACCCCAACACCCCACCCACACACCCCAACCATCTCACACACCCCAACACCACCCACACACCACTCCACCACCCCACCCACCACCTCCAACACCACCCACACACACCCCCAACACCATCCACACACACCCCAACACCAACCACACACCCCCAACACCCACACACACCCCCTCCAACACCACCCACACCCTCCAACACCCCACACACCTCCAACACCACCCACACCCATCTGCAACACCACCCACACACACAACCCTGCCAACCACACACCCTCCCAAACCCACACACACACACCCCAACACCACCCACACCCATCCCCAACACCACCCACACACCCCAACACCCCACACCACCAACCCAACACCACCCACACACACCCCAAAACCATCCCACACCCAACACCAATCTAACACACACCCCAACGCCACACACACACACCCCAACGCCACACACCCCAACGCCACCCACACACACCCCAACGCCACCCACACACACCCCCAACGCCACCCACACACACCCCCAACGCCACCCACACACACCCTTAACGCCACCCACACACACCCCACGCCACCCACACACACCCCCAACGCCACCCACACACATCCCCAACACCACCCACACACCCTCCAACACCACCCACACCCTCCCTCCAACACCCACCCACACCTCCAACACCACCACACAACTCCCAACACCACCCACACACCAACTCCACCCACCAACTCCACAACCAACACCACCCCCACACCACCTCCAACACCACACACCCCACCACCCACACACCACCCCACCACCCACACACCCACCACCCCCACACCTCCCAACACCACCCACACACCTCCAACACCACCCAACACCCCCTCCAACACCACCCACACACCCCCTTAACACCACCCACACACACCCTCCAACACCACCCACACACCACCCACCACCACCCCACCATCCACACACCCAAACTCCCACCCCACACACAACCCCAACACCACCACACAACCCACACCACACCCACACAACCCCACCACCCACACAACCCCACACCACCCACACAACCCCACACACCAATCTGCACACCAAACCTGACCCACACACACCCCACACCACCCACACACTCCACACCACCCACCACACACCCCAACACCACGCACCCCAACACCCCACAGCCACCTCACACACACCCCAACGCCACCCACACACCTCCAACACACCCACACACCCTCCAACACCACCCACACACCCAACACCACCCACACACCCTCCACCACCACCACCACACACCTCCCACACACCACCCACCAATCCAACACCACCCACACACCCCAAACCACACACCAAACCACACACCTCCAAATCAACTCACACACCCAAACACCATCTCAACCCCAAACACAACCCACACTCCAACCCCACCACCAATCTCACACCAACCTCCACACCCCACCACCCACACACCCCACACCCACACCACCCACACACCCCAAAACCACACACCCTAACACCCCTCACAGCCACCCACACCCCTGACCCAACCACACACACCCCCAACGCCACCCACACACACCCCAACGCCACCCACACACACACCCCCAACGCCACCCACACACCCCAACGCCACCCACACACACACCCCCAACGCCACCCACACACCCCCAACACCACCCACACACACATCCCAACACACCACCTCACACACATCCCTCAACACCCCACACACACCCCAAACACCACCCACACACCCCCCAACACCCACACACACCCAAATCACACACCTCCACCAAACCAACGACACACCCGACACCACCCACACACCCCAACACCAACTCACACCATCTCAACACCACCTGCACACACCCTACCACCACCCACACACACCTCCAACACCACCTACACACCCTCCAAACCACCCACACGCACTCCAACACCACCCACAGACCTCCACACCCACACCTCCAACACCACCCACACACCCCCAACACCACCCTGACACACCTCCAACACCACCCACACACACCTCCAACACCCACCCACACACCTCCACCACCCCACCCACGCACCCCATCCCAACACCACCCACACACCTCCAACACCAACTACCACAACTCCAACACCCACACACCCACACACCCCACCACCCCACCCACGCCCATCCCAACCACCCACACACCCCAAACGCCACCCACACACCCCAACACCACCCACACCCATCCCCAACACCCACCCACACCCATCAACCCACACCCCAACACCACCCACACACACCCCACCATCCACACACACCACCCCAACACACCACACACCCCACACCCACACACCCCTCCAAACCCACCAACACCAACTCCAACGCCACACCCACACATCCCCAACACAACCCACACATCCAACACCACCCACCACCATCCAAACCCCACACACCACCCACCAACCCCCCACACCCCACCCACACACCACTCTCCATCCACACACCCAAACCCACCCACCCCAACACCACACCCACACAACCACCACACCACCCACACAACCACACCCACACACACAACCCACACACCACCCCCACACACACCCCAACACCACCAACCCAACCCACAGCCACACACACACACACCCACACCCACACACACTCCAACACCACACCCCAACACCAACTCCAACCACCACACACCCTCCACCACCACCCCACCCACACACCCAACACCACCCACACACCTCCACCCACTCCACACACCTCCAACACCACCCACACCTCCAACACCACCCACACACCCCCTCAAACACCACACCCACACCCCTCAACACCACCCACACATCCCCAACACCACACACACCCCATACCACCCACACACCCCCAAACCACACACCCAACACCCCCATTGCACCCACACACACCCCGACGCCAACCACACACACCCAACGCCACCCACACACACTCCAAACGCCACCACACACCCCAACACCCCACCCACACGCACCCCAACGCCACCCACACACCCACACCACCCACACACACACCCACACCACCCACCACACCCCAACACCAACTGCTAACTCCAACCACCCCCACTCAACACCACCCACAAACATCCCCACAACACCAACCACACACACCTCCAACACCACCCACACACCCCAACACCACCCACACCACCTCCCAACACCACCCCACACACCCCCAACACCACCCACACACTCCCCTCCAACACCACCTCACACACCCTCCAACACCACCCACACACCTCCAAAACCACCCACACACCCTCCACCACCCACACTCCCCTTCCACACACCCACACACCCTCCAACACCACCCACACACATCCCCAACACCAACCACACACATCCTCCAACACCACCCACCACCAACCCCACCACCCACACACCTCCAACACCACCACCACCAACTCCAACACCACCCACACACACCCCTGACACCCCACCCACACACCCCAAACACCACACACCCCACCACCCACACACATCCTCCAACACCACCCACACACCCTCCAACACCACCCACACACCTCCAACAACACCCACACCCCCTGCAACACCACACACCCTCCTGACACCACCCACACACCTCCAACACCACCCACACACACCTCCACACACCACACCACACAACTCCAACCACCCACACACCTCCAACACCACAATCACACTCCAACCACACACCTCCAACACCCACCCCATCTGCCAACACCACCCACACACACCCCAAACGCCACCCACCACCACCCCAACACCACACCCACACACACACCCCAACACCAACTACACCCATCCCCACCACCCACACACACCTCCAACACCACCCAACACACCCCCACACCACACACACCCCAACACCATCCACACACACCCAACACCACCCACACACCCTCCACCCACCACCCAACACCATCCCACACACACCCCAACCATCCCACACACACCCCAACACCAAACCACACACACACCCAACACCCACCAACTCAACTCACCAACCCCACACCAACCCCAACCAACACCAACCCATCTCAAACACCAACCACAACCCTGCCCACCCACACACCACCCACACACACCCCAACACCACACACACCCATCTCTCAAACACCACCCACACACACCCCCACCCCACACACACACCCCAACACCATCACACACACCCCAACACCACCCACACACACCCCCAACACCTCCCCACACACACCCCCAACACCATCCACACACACCCAAACACCCCAACCCCAACCAACCACCACCATCCCCAACCCCACCACCAACCCCAACAACCC
>NW_024737097.1:17927495-18199995 GCF_018991925.1 Homarus americanus | reverse complement strand
ACAGTTCTTTCTGCAAGTCTTTCTATCTTGTGCAAAAGTCACCAAAATGTATTGTTACTGTAGCCTGTTGAGTTTCAATTCCCTCGGTAAAGTTAACGTCGCATAACTTATTTCATCCTCTTAAAAGTTTTTATTATTATTATTATTATTATTATTATTATATGCATTCTACCACTCGGCGCTGCAGCCATTGTTCGCCTTCACAACACGTAAGGCTTCACTGTCCCTCGTAATGGTTGAGATCAGTAGATTTTATTAACTGTCACCAGCCTAGTGAAAGTTGCCTGCCACTCTTGTACTATTTAAGTTCATTGTGTTCGTTCGTAAATATAATAAGCTGGTTCATCCCAATATTTTTCGTTGCTTATACCTCTTGCTAAGATAGGTACAGTCCAAGATATAAATATAAATAAACAGAGAGAAAAAAAGAAAAGAGAGTATAGGGAAAAAAAAAAACAAGGATCCGAGAAATAAAAGTGAAAAATCTGGAGGGGAGGAAATTTTGTTCGTACCTAAACAGGGACTGGCAAAGCCGCCCCGGGGTGGAGTGAACCGTTTTCTGTTGACACAAACGTTTGATAAATAAATTTTACACAAATAGAATAGTAGTTCACGACAGGTTGGAGGCTAAAGTTTGGTGGTCTCCACATTCACTTTCTTCAACTTTTCGCGCTAGATGTGAAACAATATTAGATGCGTGATGTTGATGTGGTTTAGCCTTAGGTGATGTTGATGTGGCTTAGCCTTAGGTGATGTTGATGTGGTTTAGCCTTACGTGATGTTGATGTGGTTTAGCCTTAGGTGATGTTGATGTGGTTTAGCCTTAGGTGATGTTGATGTGGTTTAGCCTTAGGTGATGTTGATATGGTTTAGCCTTAGGTGATGTTGATATGGTTTAGCTTTACGTGATGTTGATGTGGTTTAGCCTTACGTGATGTTGATGTGGTTTAGCTTTACGTGATGTTGATGTGGTTTAGCCTTACGTGATGTTGATATGGTTTAGCCTTACGTGATGTTGATGTGGTTTAGCTTTACGTGATGTTGATATGGTTTAGCCTTACGTGATGTTGATATGGTTTAGCTTTACGTGATGTTGATGTGGTTTAGCCTTAGGTGATGTTGATGTGGTTTAGCCTTAGGTGATGTTGATGTGGTTTAGCCTTAGGTGATGTTGATGTGGTTTAGCCTTAGGTGATGTTGATGTGGTTTAGCCTTACGTGATGTTGATGTGGTTTAGCCTTACGTGATGTTGATATGGTTTAGCCTTAGGTGATGTTGATGTGGTTTATGTGGTTTAGCCTTAGGTGATGTTGATGTGGTTTAGCCTTTGATGTTGTGGTTTAGCCTTAGGTGATGTTGATGTGGTTTAGCCTTAGGTGATGTTGATGTGGTTTAGCCTTAGGTGATGTTGATGTGGTTTAGCCTTAGGTGATGTTGATGTGGTTTAGCCTTACGTGATGTTGATGTGGTTTAGCCTTACGTGATGTTGATGTGGTTTAGCCTTACGTGGTTTGGTTGGCCGTGGAAGATATCCTTCGTTAGCTTAGTTATATTTACTCTGGATGAGGTTATCAAGCCTGTACAGTATATTTAGATCTTTATGAACGTGTGACCAAGATATTGCTGGTTACTTATCTCCAGTTCCCAGCTCCTTTAACTACTGAAGAGAGGAATTGAGAACCAGAAATTAGGAATAAGTAATCAGCGTCTTCCCGATTACACTGAGGAACATTAATCGGTACCGGGAGTGTAGCGACCTAGTAGATATAGCACTCGTTCTTGTCCAAACACTTGCTGGATATCAATAACCACAACCCACCCAGCTATAAATGAACATCTTACCTTACAGTTTTGGATAGTGAAGGCAGCGGAGTTTAGTGACCGGGGACATTACAAAACTTGTGTACTTTCTTCAACAACGGTTAAGGTCCACGGGGTTAGACTAGCAGGTAGAGGCTGGTTACTGCTACAACCTCGCCGTAACCTTGCGCCTGACCTGACCCTGTCCACCAGGCGCTATTTCTCTTATTATTTATGGCATCACTTGAGACACTCCCTCCCGCCCCCTTAAGTCTGGTATACCTCTCTCTCTCTCTCTCTCTCTCTCTCTCTCAGCTACAACTCGGTTAAAACAAAAGCTACAAGATTTTCTTACAAACTGCACTGGGCGCCCCTAGTTCACTGACCTGTGGACCTAACTTTACAACTGGGGAAATGAAGGTAACCGAGTGCAGTGCCGCCCATACACTCTCCTAGCATACCTATAGGTAGTCTCACTGCAATTCGTTATACCTTTCTCTTTGTCTTCCTCTATTCCCGTGTCTCTCAGTGAGGGGAAACAATCTCTCGATCTCCCTGATATTCCTCATCTCTCTCATCGTCGTCAGTCTCATTAATCGTTCCTCTCCTTCCAGCAACCTTTATTCCCATTGCTGTCGGTAAAGGAAGATGAACCATATATTCCAATGCCTCTTTGTCCGTCATCAGGTTCCGGTCAAACTCGACAGTAGCTTCTCGGGGGGCACTACTTCACGCCGCTTTGAAACTGGTGTAAGTTTTAGTTCAGTCTTGCGAGAGAAATTACTACAATAACGCTAAATAAAGTTCATTACGTGGGTCAGTGAACGAACACTAACCAGAGATTTGATGACAGTCTACGAACCACCACCACCACCAACCACCCCAATAACAACCACCACCCCCAACACCAACCACCAACCCCCTCCTACACTACAACAACAACAACAACAACAACCACCACCACTACCCTCGTCGCGCGGAATGACCGGAGCCAATGGACGCCCAAGTGCTCCTCAGGGACACATTAGGACGCCCATTTGATGCAGATACAGCACAGGGGGGGAGGTGGGCGGCAAGCGATAAGATGGCGTGTAGAGAGGTGGTGAGAGGGGGCGTGTTGGAGAGAGATGATGAAGGGGTGTTGGAGAAAGGGGTGGTGAGGGGGTGTTGGAGAGAGAGGTGGGAGAGGGTGTTGGAGAAAGGGGTGGTGAGGGGGTGTTGGAGAGAGATGGTGAGAGAGGGTGTTGGAGAGAGGTGGGAGGAAGTGTTGGAGAGAGAGGTGGGAGGGAAGGATTATTATGGGGGATGAGAGAATGTGTAACCAGTAGAGGGAGTGAAGGAGGAAGGGGTGTATGGAGGGGTGAAGAGGGAGTGATGAGTAGCAAAGCTTATTAGTTGTGTTGGAGGGAGGAGAGTGGAGGAGCATTTTGATAGGGATAGAGAGGGCGTGTGGAGGAAGTGAGACAGGATGTTGGAGATAGACGAAGGAGAGAGGAAGAACAGTAATCTCTCTCTCTCTCTCTCTCTCTCTCTCTATTATTACTTCCACACTTTGACCAATCATCACAAGATATTGAAGCAGTTGCACTTTGTAATTATTTAATCATATACCCTGTACATATATATTTATAAGTACGTCGAGTATATGCCCATTTAACACAATGCTCCGCGACAATATGAAAAAATCCGGCAGTTATCGTACTTCAGTCAACCACCGCTAATGAGAACCTGTATTATGTTTGTACAAAGGATATAAATTAGCTTTCTGAATTTTTGATAATGCATTTTAATAAATCAAAAGTGGCAATTATATCAACACAGGAGTTAATATTCTATTTTAAGAGTTGAAGTGTTGTTGGTAATATATTTTGTTGTGTAATATATTGATACTGTAACATGACATGGATGCAGGAGAACCAAATGACGGGCCTAAAGGAGATAATAATGTAACGTAACACATTCTATTATGATCAGGATTCAGGTTGGGTGGTGGGAGGGAAACACAGGATTGACCTACAAACATTTTATTTTTATTGGTACTTCTCATTAATGGATAAAACAAACGATATTATGAAGAATGGTTTTGATGTGAGAAAAGATATTTATAAAGTAGCCATCAGACAATCTCGCCACTGTGTCTAAGCACCTCGATACTTCACACTGACATCAACAACTCTTAACAACTTCAGAATAATTTCGGTAATAGTCTGAACCACACAGCCACGATTACTGTTGCCAGGTCCCAGGTCACCTGCCACTTACTGTAATACACTGGCCGGACCTACCCAGCCTAGTATAGCTTTTTAAAAACCAAATCTTATAGAATTTAAATTTGGAATTGTTTGTATGATTCAGAGTTTTTTATAAGAATACTTCATGCTTATCAAACCTCAACCTGTGAATGTGACTTAAAAGTGTTCACACATCATAAGTCGAGGGAATATTTGAAATTGTGGTGACAGCTGTACCCAGTGTCAGGAAGGAGCTTTGATAGCAAGTAGAAATATCTACACACGTTCATATTTTTTTCCTAAACAGTATACAAAGCGTAAATATCCACAGTAATTCTCAACATTCAATAGCAGTTCACTGTGTATACTACATCTGAGAAAGAACTAATTATATACAGCATATTGATTCTGGGAAAAAGGTGACAGGAATAGACGACTTAGTCAGGGTCACTGTGTCCTGAAGGAAAATCTTTGTTGTCGTTAAGCAAAGCTGCCATCCCTCCAGATAAATGACTGGTGAGGATTACCAGCCAATTACTGGATCATAGCTCGCAAAAATGCCTTCCTCCTTTTAGTTTTTTAAATTTTCATATTGTCATTTTAACAAATATTTCGGATAAGTTAAAAGTCATTCATATAAATAGTAAGATAAAAAAGCGTTGGGATATGTGTTTAAAATTAAATCTTATGTCGATAAAAGTCAACCGTGGAGTAATTTGTTGTGGTGAGGGGACGCCTGGGTGACCACAGCCTCGCCCTACCACTTGCTGACTTAAAAATACCGCCTGGGGGAAGGTCACGCCTCCCTGCCTCTGACCTGACCCGTGGTGACCTGTGGTTGACCATGATCACTCCGACACCTTGGATTGTGTTTCTGAGGTCGAGTGAAACAGTAACTCCTCTGTAGTCCTTACTCTCTCCCCCATTTTCCTTCACTTCCTCCCTCACTCTCGTCCATCCCTCACTTCCCTCCCTCACTCTCGTCCCTCCCTCACTCTCGTCCATCCCTCACTTTCCACACTCCCTCGCATCCTTCCCTCACTTACACCGTGCCTCCTTCACGCCCTTCCTCTCACTTCCCTCCCTCGCATCCTTCCCTCCCTCCATCCTTCGTATCATTTTCTCCCTCTTATCTATCCCTCCATTCCCCCCCCCCCTTCCTTCCCTGTCATCTTCCTTCCATTACAACCCCCCCCACACCTCCCTCCCCAGACGAAATAAGCAAATATAATATTAATAGAATAACAAAGTAGATTAAGAAAGGGAAAATATATGCATTGTGCTTTCAAGACTATTAGATTTACCTCTTAGAAGCATGACTTATGGTTATAAAACTTTATATTTGTAATAATAATAATAATAATAATAATAATAATAATAATAATAATAATAATAATTAATATAACAAAGAAAACAATGCATTACTGATAGCTCACTATACCATGCCTGAAAATTTAATTATAATTAGGATTTAATTAATAAAATCAGATGCCGGAGAGTTAGTCTTTTGTTTCACGTCACCCAATAAGTGATATAAAAAGTATTAGTTCATTTATATTAATAGACAATACAGCATCACGGGCAATCGTCAATGTCATTTACTCAGTACCAATAGTTCAGGTACAGGTTTAGGTTGCCTGTACAATGCATATAAAAATAGATTATATACTAAAGAATTAATTTGGATATGTTGTTATAAAAATAGTTCTAAAAATATATCAACGTTGTAATTTGGGAAGTGTACGGGAAGCTGTTGTTAATTATTATTATTATTATTATTATTATTATTATTATTATTATTATTATTATTATTATTATTCTACTATTACTGTACTATTATTATTACTATTCTCTTGTTGTTAATAATCGGTTATAGTAAAGTAGAAGAATGTTTATTTTTTATGAAACTCTTGATGAATTTTATGATGGATTAGTTGAATGTGACACTGAATATTTAACCGTAAATAACACATAACAGGAATCACACAATAACATAAGCGTTATTTATGATTGTGATTTATTAGTTACTGCAGTTCTCTTGATTTACTTATATCTTATTCATTTATATTATTAGTTTTCGTTTGTCTTTTATTTTACTTTATTTTAATTATTTCTTATTTAATCTATTGTAATTCTTTTGTTTGTTTTACTATTTTTATCGTTTATTTACTTTTATTTTTTATTTTGTTTTTCTCACGATAGAAGCCAATGGGTGTGAGCTGTATTAACCCCAGTTGAGTGAGTGTTAGGTCACTTGTGGTTGACCTCTGATGGTGGAGAGGTGCCCAGTGCCTCAGGAATGTATGGGGGGGGGGGTAAATGCCAGAGAGCCATACCCTAAAGTCACCTTCCACCACCACTGCCACCACCACCATCTGCTTATCACGTCACAACACTACACAGGTGATTGGTGACCTGTGGTGTATAATGACCATCATCCTGGCACTACCACCATCACTACTTCTACCACCCTCACCACTATCATTACTATTACCACCATCACCACTACTACCACCCTCACCACCATCACCACTACTACCACCATCACCTATTCCATTACCATTATCTGCCATCACTACCCATACCACCAATACCCCTACCACCATTACCACCACCACTATTACCACTACCACCATTACCACCACTACCACCATTACCACCACCACCACTATTACCACTACCACCATTACCACCATTACCACCACTATCACCATCATCTTCTGCTCCTCCTCCTCTTAACAACTTAGCCTAACCAAACCATTATGACTGGGGTCTATTATGATACGACTGCAGGGGACTGAAGCACACGGGGACTGAGACTCGTGTGGATTGGGCCTAATTGGACAACGGCCTGTTAGAACTGGCGGCTCATTTAACCTGTAACCAGTAAGAAGTGTCCCTGCAAGACGTCACTCACCCAACACTTAAAGAAACCACAAGTGTCTCTTCTCTCTCACTTCCTCACCCTCCCCTCCTCTCCCTCCCTCACTTCCTCACCCTCCCTTCCTCATTCACCCTAATTATCACCTTCCCTCATCCTCCTTCGTTCCCTCACCACCTCACCCCCCCCTCACCCTTCCTCACCCTCCCTTATTCTCACCCCCATCTTGAATTATAAGTTATGTTTTTTTTTGTCTTCTGTTTTATTTCGGTAAAGTTTGGTACAGTAAATCAGTCAGGGGTCCAGGTGAGGGGGTGACTCGGGTGTTAAGGGGACCACATCCTCCTGCCGGCCGCCAACCGCCCAGCACCGTCAGTTATACTCCATCCCGGGTGAATCCTGGTGAGCTGGTACCCTGTTGGCATGTATACACTGTCAGCAGGTAGCTACTGGTCTTCGATGATATCTGATTGGCTGATTCACTAGATAATGGGAGACGCAGTGGTAATAAATAAGGTAAATGTGAGCTTAAATCGGACTTAAATGCTACAAGTTACATAACAAACGCGTATATTTTTTAATGCTAGTTTATAAGGGATTTTGGTTTTACTGCCTCCGGGATACGGGAAATATGATACTCTCAGCTGTTTCTGTATTTTAATCTTCCAGCTATGATACTGATCAAGCTTTAATTTAATTATCGAGGAACGTGTACAGAGATAAGGTTACGTTTCATTTCATTTCAGGAAACTTGTGTTTTGTCTCACCGCCGCCATGTGTCACCCAGTGTCACCCAATCAGCAGCCGTCGTTCACCATAAGCGACCTAATATCAAACACTGCGTAGATCACCTGAAGAATCTCCACCACTATCTTATTTCACCTAAGATAAACCATCAACACATCGTAAACGTCTTCTCTACACACACGCGCTTATCCCAAACACACACACACACACACACCAAACACACCCATCAAGCACCCTCTCCCCCCCCCCTCCACACACACACACTACAAAAAAAATTAAACTATACCACCTTTCAACCCCTAAAATAACACCTTTAGTCAGAAAGTAAAATTGTGTGGCGACATCCTGGTCCTTCCTGGGAGAGAAGCCCTCACGTCCGGCAGCTGGGCGGGGAGGGTGTGGGTACAATAGGGAGTCTCGTCTGCCGTCGCCTTCCTTACAGATCAGTCCCCCGGTTGTCAATTGTTCCTAAGATGAATATTCCTTGTAACTGGTTATATAATAATGTATCTAGTAACTTCATACCACCTCCAAGTAATGTTAGGGTGGTTAATCCTCAGGTGAAATAAGTTGGTTGAATATTTAAAGGTAAGGAATGTTTAAACAAATTCCTTACCTTAATGTTGTCTTGTACTAAAGGAAAATATTTACTTAACGTTAAATCTAGTATAATTTTAATGCCGTTATTTTTTGTACTTGGGTTTAAAATAACTAAAATCGTTATTACATCTTCACTTACGAGGAATAATTCATCTCAAAGATTCAACCAACTGCCATAACCTCACCGCTTACCAGTATGGAATAACGGGGTCACATTTCACAGTGATGAACCCCGTTATATTTGATAATTTGTTTAATTTGACTATTGTTATTTATGTATAATTATATATTTAGATGAAACTAAAAATCAAATATCATAAAAATATCAGATCAATTAGGTTAAATCACTTTTGAATATAAAACCGTTATTTTGTCCCGTAAGATGTTTGGGATTCTGGGTGAGTGGTTACGGGTGGGGGGTGGAGGGGTTCAGGGCTGGGATTGGGAGTTGGGGTTCGGAATATGAGGGTTCAGAGTTGGGATTGGGAGTTGGGGTTCGGAATTGAGGGTTCAGAGTTGGGATTGGGAGTTGGGGTTCTGAGGGTTCAGAGTTGGGATTGGGAGTTGGGGTTCGGGTGAGGGTTCTGGGATTGGGAGTTGGGGTTCAGGGTTCTGGGATTGGGAGTTGGGGTTCGGAATATGAGGGTTCATTGGGAGTTGGGGTTCGGTTGGGAGAGTTGGGGTTCGGGATATGAGGGTTCAGAGTTGGGATTGGGAGTTGGGGTTCGGAATTTGAGGGTTCAGAGTTGGGATTGGGAGTTGGGGTTCGGAATATGAGGGTTCAGAGTTGGGGTTCGGAATAGAGGGAAGGGGCGTCCTTTACATTATAATCTCAGTGTCAACCATTTAAACTTATGAATGTTGTACAGTATTTCACACCACTACAGCGACTACACTGTACAGTATACCAGACAAATATACGGCAAACTGAATCCTGCACAGGCAATGGGATGGGATGGATGGGTGAATGGATAGATGACGGATAGACAGAGAGAAGACAAGTGGATTCCCTTCGTTCTTCAAATGTATGACAATGTTTTTTCATCTCTCTCTCTCTCTGGATTACTTCAGTTCCCAACATGACTCATAAAAAAAAAATCAACGTTTTTATTTAGTTCTTGGCCGCGTGTGAGCTCTAATTCATGCCCGCACCACACGCCTGGCTGTGGGTCAAGTCTCAAAGGTTCATAACTGGGGATAACTTACGGTAAAACACAAAACTAACATCATAATCGCAAATAATTCGTCCATTAAATACCAGTATGGAAACACAATTCATATATAAGAGTATAAGTTGTTTAATAATACTGTAGCTTACTTTTCCTAGGTAAGTAGTGACACAGGTTTATTCACGTCTTTAGTTACAAGGAATATTCATGGTACGAATCGATTAAAAGATGTATCCAATCTTTCACATATTGCATTAAGGAGATATGCGTTCAACTGTAAGGATTATATGTAATATTGAAGTCAGAAGTTAAGTGTTTATCACTAAAAATAATAATAATACGGTATAAGACGTAATTCGCTTAATGTAATATGTTTGCTGATAGATATTGTACAACGTAAAAGTTATTATACTGGAGCGAGATGATTCGTTTGTATTATAACTTATACTGTATATACGATATTTATACAATACTCGTTCATGTTTACGTGTATGAGATCAGTCATTCATAATAGTATATAATCATACGTTGATTTAATAATTCATTGCAACTTAACCGTATATGGAGTAGATACAAAAATACAGTTTCGTGACTTCAATGCATACACCCAAGCCCACACACACACACACACACACACACACACACACACACACACACAGTGACCGTGGTTCTCAAGGGACACACACACAGCAGGTAGTAGTACAGATCCCTGGCTAATCCTCTCCCCACTGACCAACACCACCACAACGACAACTGGACATGCGAAAGTTTACTCAAAAACCAAAAAAAAAATAATAATCCACCACGCAGGAACAAATAAACAAAAACTGATGGAATAAACCGAATAAAAATCAGACATCTTGGAACATTATTTTAAAGTACATAAAATACTGGAAAAATAGAAAGAAAAGGAGATTATTTGTATCCATTATCGCCGTAGGTGGTCGGCCATCACGGCAAGGAGGGGTCATATATGGCAGCAAGCTTTAATGGCGATCTTGTATAGCAACCAGATATGAATAGTTAACGATATTCTAATGACTCTGTCCACCATTTTAGTGACTTGAAGGAAACATACGCCCTGCTAACACAATAGTTTAAAATCCTCAGTAGACCAGCGTCTGTTGGGGGCCACTGTGTGTTAAGGGAAGTGGGCGGGAAGCTGGGATGACCGTGGCAGATCTTCCGCTAACCCACAATTAACCAACACCCAAGCCAGACCCGGGAGTCAACCACACTCTCACCACACTTATAAATCCTTAAGTTGATAATAATTCATGGAGAAAAGTTTATTAATTTCACGCTATTTATCGAAGAGAAAAAAATATCCAAAGACTATTTATAATTCTCCATTGGTATAACTCGTTGCATTAAGGGATCGTGAGCCTAGAATCATCAGGAAACAATAGTACTCTCTCTCTCTCTCTCTCTCTCTCTCTCTCTCTCTCAGTCTCCTCCATACACCTCCCTGCTTACTACTCTTCCCACCGCCTCTTATCCTCCCTCCCTCCCTCCCTCCCTCTCTCACCTAAGTCAACCGGGCGAACCTGTCACCTCCAGCAATACCTATGTGTGTGTGTGTGTGTGTGTGTGTGTGTGCTCTTCACCCCTCTCCCTGTCTCCTTTTCTTCCTTTTTCTCATTCCTTTCCTTCCCCTTTTCTTCCCTCTTTAATATTTTCTCGTTCTTGCATTTTCCTCTTTCCCTCACCACCTCCCTATCTTATTTTCTCCCTATTTCTCTTTCCCCCTCTCCTTTCCTACCTCATTTTCCCTCTTTCTCTTCCCTCACTCCTTCCCTACCTCATTTTCTCCTTCCTCGTTTCTTCTCCTCCTCCCTGCCTTCTCTCCCGCCTCTCTCTTCTTCATTCATCTTCCCTGTCTCATCTCCCTCCCCCACTTCCCGTCTTATTCTGTTCCTCTCTTTTCCTCTACCATTTATCTTTTTCCTTCCTTCACATACTCCTTCGTCTGCACCACCACCCCCCTTCTTCCCTCACCACCCTCTCACTTATGTTCGCCTCATCTCTTCCACCCACACCTAACCCCCTTCACCCTCCCCTCTTCCTTCCTCCCTCCATCTTCTCACCTACCTTACCTCTCCTCCTACACCTCCCGTATCATCATCAGCTGTCCCTCCCACCCCTCCACCCCTCCCCGCGTGCCATAAATTCACCCCCGTTCTTTAGTGGAGGGTTCACATGGACCTTTTAATTTGTAAGATTGTTTTCGAGGCTGTAGTTTTCTAAAATATTATAACGTGTTGCCTTACATAACGTTGGTGGTCGACCTTTTCAAAAATTAAATAAAAAAAAAGATGTTCTAGGGATTTTTTTTTTACTGGTGTGGGAAATTTTACGATGGAAAATAAATATTGTTTTTTAATTTTTTTTTTACTGGGGAAAATAAGTAGTTTTATTGTTGTGGAAAATTTTACATTAAGGAAATATATATTGTTTTGGAATTTTATACGAGTGAAAATATACATTGTTTTTGTTTGAGGATAATTTTTTTGCGGGGGAAATTTTGTTATACACGTAGAAGCTGGATCCCTGTAAGAGTTTGGTTTGCGTCGTTGGGTGGCTCGTAGGGTCTCGGAGCAGTAGTGTTATTTCACGTTATAATAAAGATTTAAAGGAGATAAATAAAGAAAGACAAAATAAAAGATAGTGAGAGAAAATATGAGGAAATAAAGAAAATGAGTAAGAAATAAATAAATAAAAATTACCCCTATCCTTGTCACCCCCTGCCTGTTATCCCTCCCTCTGTTACCCCTCCCTGTTACCCCCTCCTTGTTACCCTTCCCCTGTTACCCTTCCCCAGTTATCCTTCCCCTGTTACCCCTCCCCCTGTTTCCCTTTCCCTATTACCTCCCCTGTCTTTTACCTCTCCCCATCATCCCACTCCAGCTACGCCCTCGACCCCACCCCCTACCCTTCCCGTACCCCCTACCCCCCTCACCTTCCCGGGGTGCCCCACATTAGTGAGAATTGCCTCCCTGGTAGCCTACCTGTGTGGGAAAATAGGTACTGATGGGGAACGAATGCATTGAGAGGGAGTGGGAGGTTGTTAGAGGGAGTGAGAGGTTGTGAGAGGGAGTGGGAGGTTATGAGAGGTTGTGGGAGGTTGTGAGAGGGAGTGGGAAGTTATGAGAGAGTGGGAGGTTGGGAGAGGGAGTGGGAGGTTGTGAGAGGAACTAAAGGCTGTGAGAGGGAGCAAGAGGCTGTGAGAGGGAGCTGGAGAGAGTGGGAGGGAAGCCATGAGAGTAGTAGGAAGCTGTGAGAGGGAACGAGAAGCCTTGGAGGGGGAGCAAGTGAGCATGAAAAGGGTCCAACAGGCCATGGAGAGACCACAGAAGACCACCCCCACGTCCCTCCCCCCCACTCCCTGTTCAGGTAGAGACACAGGGGGTGGGGGACTAATGTAATTGGTTGAGACGGGGACATACTGGTGGACCCGTCACACGCCCTCACTCATATGTAAATGGACACCTATTCACCACCTTTAAACCGGTGGCCAGACGGTATATGAAGCCATTATTCCTCCTATGTGGCTTCGTTTATAATGTATTCATGCATGTATGTATAATGTATTCGTGGTTTTTAATGTAGAAATTATTCATGGTGCATGTAATACGGTATTTTAAAAATGTGGTGAGGAGGAGGAGGAGAGGATGAGGACTAGGAGGAGGAGGAGGTGTAGGAAGGAGAGGATGAGGACTAGGAGGAGGTGTAGGAAGGAGAGGATGAGGACTAGGAGGAGGTGTAGGAAGGAGAGGATGAGGACTAGGAGGAGAAGGAGGTGTAGGAAGGAGAGGATGAGGACTAGGGGGAGGGGGGGGGAGGCATTCCTGATGACGACGACCGTTTTCTATAAGTGAGGAAGGTGATCTAAGAGTACCAGCCAGCCAGATAGTACAGAACATGGCCTTAGTCTTGGAGTCTTATTTTACCGTATGTTAAACTGGGATTATACAGTAGAGGGGCGAGAGATACCTGATATATTTTAAACTTATGTAAAATTCTACCATTATTATCATACATCATAATCATACACACTAAACAACACTCTGGATACCGTACATAGGTCAGTTATTTCTCAGCCATGTGTAAGGTGATGGCGGGGTTAGCTACTTCCTTATGTCCATGTGTCTCAAGAAAACTGAGAACCACAAGTCTAAGAAGAGTCTAAGAGGGATGACTAACAAATGTCTAGCCATCAAGAGGATTGTCTACACTGGGAACAATATTAGACAAATGGTAAAACTGAAGAATTATTTTTTTTTTCGGAACTTCAGTAACAGATGTATCGACCGTGGCTGAGTGGATACAGAGCTCACCTCCTATCCCTAAGTTCACTGGTTCGCATCTGGGGTATGCCTCGGTTATCTGGCCGTGAATAGGTATGTGACTTTACAGCTGTTGAGGGGTAGGTGGTCGAGTACAGTACCTGCCCCTAACGAACCGTCATGCCTATAGGACACTTCTATAAAGGGTTTTGTTCCACACATTCAGAGTTGTTGTTTTTTAATTTGCATATTTTTGAGTGACCTTTGACTTATCAAGGTCAGTTATATTATGTGACACCATCAATGTGCCTTTAGTTGCTAACCTAACTCAATTTAAATCCAATCCAGCTAACCTAACCTAACCTAACCTAACCTAACCTAACCTAACCTAACCTAACCTAACGTAGCTTAATCTGACCTCACATCCATTGTAAAGAAGAAAAATATCACCAAGTAAATTCTGAGAAGACATCATTCGGTACCTTTATGGAGCGTCTTTGTTGTATGTGTGTGTGTGTGTGTGTGTGTGTGTGTGTGTGTGTGTGTGTGTGTGTGTGTGTGTGTGTGTGTGAGGGGGCCATGTTTTTGTGTGGTGCTCTGAGCGTAACAAAGACATGTGTTCTTGACGTGTTTACCCCCCTTCTTCCTTTTATCCTTCCCTCCTTCTCCTGCTCCCTCCTCCTTCCTTTCTCTTCTTACCCCTGATTTGATTTGGCAAGGATTCGAACAGTCCAAACACACACACACACACACACACACACACACACACACACACACACACACACACACACACACATAAATATTTACCTAAGATAACATATAAACTGTAATTAATATCTATATCCATTGTGGTTTCTCTCTCTCCTCCCTCCCTCTCCCTCCCTCCCTCTCCCTCCCTCCCCCTCTCTTTAAACCTCCTCCTCTCTCCTCGCTTACCATTCTCTCTCCTTCTCTTCCTTCCTCTTCTCTCCCTACATCTCCTCTTCCCCTCCCTTCCATGTTTCCTCCGTCATACCTGTCAGTATCGCTTTGAGGAAAAGAGGAGGAGATGGAGAATGAGGAAGAGGAGGAGAATTAAGAAGAAATAAAAGAAGAAAAGGAGGAATAATAAACAATGAATAAACCAACAGTAGAAAGAAATTAAGAGGAGGAAGAGAAGGGTGAGAATAAATTAGAAATAAAAGGAAGATGAATTAAAAAAAGGAAGATGCCAAGAAAAGAAGAAAAGAGAAGAATGAGGAGGACCTGTGATGTGAAGAGAGGAGTAGAAGAGGAGAGAATAAAAGGGAGAATCAAGAGAAAGGCGATAAACAAAAACAAGAATAAAGAAGATGAGAAACGCAAAAGGTCTTACCCTGGATATGTTCTCTCTCTCTCTCTCTCTCTCTCTCTCTCTCTCTCTATCTCTCTCTCCCTCCTCACCCAACTCCCTCCCTCTCTTCACCTGACTTCTTCCCCTCTCCTTACCTCCCTCCTCTCTCTCATCACCCCACTCCTCTCTCTCATCACCCCACTCCCTTTCCTTCTCATTTCACTCTCTCCCTCCCTTTCGTCCTACCCTCACATCCCACATCCCTGTCCCATTACTCCCATCCCTTCCTACCTCCTATTATTCCTTCCCCCCATCCCACCTCCCTTCCTGCACCCACCCCCCCTCTTCCTCCTAACCCCCCCTCCTCCTCCTCCTTCTCACCCTCCCTCCTTCAGCTAGGGACAATCAGCTGCCGAAGCAACCGTCACCTAATAACTCACACTCTAGTCAGCTCTCCTTTCCTGTAAACTCTGTGTCTTAATATGTCTCTAAATTTGTATCTAATTCAATATCTAAAAGTGTATCTAATTATATATGTGCGTCTAATTCTATAGTTAAACGTGTATCTAATTCTAGAGTTAAAGCGTATCTAATTCTATGTGTATCTAATTCTATATCTGTGTATTTAATTCTATATCTATCTGAGTATGTTAATTTATGTATGTCTAACTACGGTATAGCTATGTATGACTATGTATCCGATCCTACGTCTAATTATTACGTATCTAATTCAAAATCTAATACCTTATCCCATAACACAGCAATATCTTACTGTCAACACACATGTAACACCACACAATACAGCAACACACCACATGACAGCAACACACCACATAACACAGCACACACACTGTTTACAGCATGTAAACAACACAGCAGCACTGGTACCACACAACTATCAGCACACCACACACACACATAACTAAGTTCTTAGTACAGCACATTACAGTACAGTGTTCCCAGATATCTTTTTAACATTTAATAATGTTAAGTTACGGAAACTTTACGTCATAAAGATGAGCCGTGTACCACATGTGATCACTTCCTCCCGCTCATTTAGATCTCCCAGCCCTCTAAGGTTTCATAGCATCCTTTCCGCTAGCATCATCTTATTATATTCACCTCGCAATTATTATCTTTAATTCACTCTTGTGTCGAGTTGATTAGGGGTACAGGAACCTCAAGGAGTAAATAATAGTTATAGAGAAAACTAAGGAAAACAAAAGAAATATACTTCACTTAACATATACTGTACTATACTTGTTCATAGTCTTCGCCACTGCTAAAAACCCAGAAAATTGTTTCTTGTACTGTAGTCATGCGTCTCCAGTATAACTTAATTATTGTTATTAGACGTAATTAGTATCTGAAGAGTAGGCGTAGATTAACACAGTCACTAAGGTGGCTCAATTACCCGAAGTGGGTCGAGGGGACCAGAGCGGCGTGTGTGTGTGTGTGTGGCAGTATTGAGGGACCCACACCAAGCTGCCCACATCCTTCACTACTGTAATTACCACAAGCCCACACTTCCTAACGCCTTTTGCAACTGCCACAACGTCTTACAGCCAAACCATAATATATGTCTAAGTAATACAAAATGAAGAATAAGCCATTATTAATATTGTTTAATAATCTAATTATGTGACAAAACTGCCCGCCTCCAAACACCTTTCCCTGCAACCGTCACAATTTCTTATATTGTACTCTAATTGTGTGGTCTAGTCATATTCCCTGCTATCTCTGCTTGGTAATATGAGAGAAAGAATAAGTTAGTAATGCTGTCGAGGAGAGATAATATTCGTTTTAACCGTTACAGACATGGGAACCACGATGGCAACTGCTTGTCGCCCACTTAAGGCTCCAGCAGATGTTCCAGTCGCCTGGGGACGTGTTAGGGCAGATGCGGCACGTGCTACAAGTAATAATTATTTGTCACGCGAAAATGTCTTCTCCTGCCTGGCCGGGGCGCGGCATTTAAACACGCGGCTAAAGTTCGCCAGGATTTTCTCGAAATATAATATTTTCGTCAGTGTTACACACACAATAGGCTTGAACCACCGCCTTTAACGACTGTCAGTGGCAAATCCTTCACGTGCTGTATGACCCTCGGTGATCCAGCGGTCCCTTTAACGGAGGGTGGTACCAACTGACACAATTCCTGTTTATAGTTGAGGTGCATTTCTAGTGCTGTTTCTACTATATTGAATGATGTTTCAAAAAATACTGCGCAGTCTATTGGCAATGAAAATTATAAGATATATCCCTTATTCAAAATACAATTTTACAAAGGAAGGAGCTGCCATCAAGGAGTCCTTTTTTTTAAGGGATCTGCAGAACACCTGGTGCAAGGATTGCCAACGACATATTTGCTATGGAAACAACATTCAGAAATGTTAATCATCAAAGATGGAAGTCACACTTGGAACGTTTAGTAAACAATAATGCATCCTTTTCCCAAATTATTTGCTCCTAAAAGATAACATGTTAGGAATGCGATATACATATAGTAGTTGAAGGTTGGCCAGCCTGGGGAGTGGTTGTTTACCTTCCCCCATGTGTGAATGGCTCCACAACGGTCCATGGCGGTCAGTTTAGATGAGGGCTCCAGTGCTGACGAGCCCAGGGAACCTCCTCCTCGTACGGATGGGCGAGTGGTGATAGCTAAGATGCCTACATTTACAGTGTTCGATGCTACTTTTATGGCGATATCTATGGTGACATTCCTAGTGGACGTGGGTACAGGTGAGTGGGCACTCGCACCAGGTCCTCCTCACTATAAGGTCGGCGAATGTAAACGAATTAATACCTTTTTCACCCACATGACTCTAACCCCCAGCCGTATTATGCACTCTATACTTTATAGTTACCATAAGTCTTGAATTACATACCATGTGGAGAAAGTGTTATCGCCAAGTGTGTAGTGTAGTTCACAATTAGTGAAAAATAACTAAACAAAAATAAAACAATTTTGAAACTTTAATTTTACAATTCATTCTTAATATACTTGGTAAAGACATCTAAGTCTTTCACCCTTAATGGTGGTTTGCTTTTCATGACTTAGTGGACAAATTTGTATTAATGTATATAATAATTCCCTATGGTGAGAAATAACAGTCCAAAAGTGACAAGTAGATTGTAGTCAGCAATTTGACAAACCACAACTTTAGTGTAAATAAATATTAGTGTAAGTAAACCATTGAGTGCTGCTAAATTTCAGTATATATTTTGTGGCTCATCCCTGTTAATAAATAATAATGGTTGCCCCATGTGTAACGAGGATGGCCGGCCCAAGGGCCACCTAGGCATGAGTTTGTTTAAGGTGTAGAAGCTGTCGCCAACACCACAACCACACCCTCAGTTAACGAGCTGCATGACCCAGTGTCAAGGAATATTCAGAGAAGATCGGACAACTCGCCAACTGCACTGGCTAACCATTACGCCGGAACACGATCCGCAAATCGATTAGCATCCAGGTCCCCAATTACTGCTGGGTAGACAGAGTATATGGCATAATAGTTTCACCCTGCCTGGGGATTGAACCCAGGTCCACTCACTTGTGGGGCGAGCATGCCAACCATTACACCACAGGTCGCCAATATAACTCGGTATCAGACATATCTTAGTGATTGGTTTTGTCAGTTTGTCAAAGCAGTAGCTGCCAAGCCTTTGGCATACTTGTCACCTCTGAATTAAAATTTCTTTCCTTGTCTCTCCACTGGGTTTGTAATCTTGACATTAAAACAACTCTGATTTACCTTATTTACCTAATGGCCAGTTACTAGAGGTGGCCATGCCAAGGGAAGGAGGCCAGTGGCCTGTGTAGGATCTCTTAATTGTTCTTGATGGTGTTGTCAAGGGCTATTTTGAAATCCAGTAGACCATTCCATGGGTCTACCACTCTCTGTGTGTGAACTTTACTTTTTACTTTTATCCTCTTCGCCACTGATCGGCTTGTTAGCCGCTTGGGCGATCGGTCACGACTCTTTTCCTTTATATTCTTCACCAAAAGGTCGGCTCGCTAGCCGCCCGGGCGATCGGTCACGTCTCTGTCACGCACTGTTGGCAAATACTGGGCATGCACCGGCTCCTGAATGTACCTGAACCCGCTCCAGTGTTGGTCAAGTCTTCTCTTGAAAGAGCTCACACTCGGTGCCGTCACAACACTTTCTGGTAGATTGTTCCAAGAGTTTACAACCCTCACTCCGAAAAAGTTTGCCCTCACGGTTTTCCGGACTTGCGGCTTCTTCAATCTTGAGCTGTGACCCCTTGTGGGGCGAGCGTCCGCCAGCTCCAAGTAAGGACACTCAACTGAGTAGTGCCCCCTGAGATGCTTATAAACCTCAACTAGGTCCCCCCTTGCCCGTCTGTAGTATAAGCTAGGCAAGTTCAGGCGCTCCAATCTCGCAGGGTAGCTGAGATGCCGAAGTGCAGGCACCAGCTTGGTGGCCCTCCTTTGAACATTTTCAACCAACTGACAGTCCCTAGCATATCTCGGGGACCAGATGGGGTGACAGTACTCCAGATGGGGAAGCACTTCACTCCTGAAGATCGTCACGAGGACGGACCGTCTAGATATCTGAACGACCTTCTTATGTTTGTTCTGCATAACTTGGCGAGCTTGTAGTTATGTCCCCTTGTGTTGATGGTGCTTGACATCACAAAGAAATGTCCCTGGTTCACGTTTTCCATCTCTTTCAGGATTTTGAATGTTTCAATGAGATCTGCCCTATTGTGCCTTGTCTGATGGTTTGTTAGTCCTAAAGCCCTCAATCTACTTTTTAATCGAGATGACATATTTCTGGAATCCATAAATATTCCGTAATTGCCATGTACGGAAATTACTATGGAAAATGGGTTTTTAAATTGTTTTTCATTGTGTATCATACGAATTTGACTTTCATTTCTGTCGGAAATTAATAGTTATGGAGATGAGCTCCCCCTCCCCTCCCCCATTAACAACATTGTGGGGCAAAACAAAACATGCAAAAACGACTTTAAAATATCAGTATACAGTACATGTCTGACTTACCTAACTAGAGAAACCAGAAGGACCTGACCTAACCTCCAATCTTTGACCCCTGGTGTGTAAACCAAACTTACCTAACGTGGCTTTACCTAACCCAAACTTACCTTAATTCACATATGGGGGAGGATCTTGATGATACAGTCAGTCTAATTTATACCTTGGACACTTTCCTGACCCAAAGGAGAATGCCATGAGACTTAACAATGTTAACAGCTGTGGCTTTGTTCTCAAATGCTCACTGAATTACACACCAATCTCCCAATGAGCAACCTTCTCAGAGAGAATCTATCTTGTAAATACACAATTCAAATTTTAGAGCTTGTGCATGATCTTGAGTATCACTTAACACGGAAACTTCCGGTGATTGGCAGAGTGAGAGGTAAACATTTTATATTGCCATAAACATGTACTCACTTTAAGTGAAATAGAAAAGTCAAAATAACTTTTAAACTAAAAATTTTCGATGGAGTAAATTATTAATTTATTTAATGTTTTTACTTTATCTCCCTATATATTAACAGTGGTTCTCAAACTGGGGGACATGAGGCTACATGAAAACATATATACAGTACTGTATACATTACTGTATAGTGACATTTTGTTTTTTTCTATATTAGGAAACTTTCAATAAAATTGTGTAACATTAAGGTAATTTTTTTCTGGAGGTAGAGTTTACATGACTGTTTACATTAATCCAGATTGGGACATATGTGAGATTTGTACAGCTGAAGGAGAAGTTTATTATCTTTATATTCTAAGGTACGCTTTATAATTCCCAAATCTCTGTTTGCTTTTCTCACTGCTGCCACCACTTGTTGTGCTGTCATTAGTGAGTGATCTATCACAATGCCTAGATCTTTATCCTTATTAACATTATCCAGGAAAGTGTTATTAACAGGAGGACCATTTCTTTACTTTAAAGGAAAGTTGTATGTAGCTGGCAGAATTAGCATGTAGTTGTATGGCAGTGAAACATGGACAGTTAAAGATCATAACATATGCAGCCTTGAGTGAGCTGAAATAAGAATGGTAAAATAAATGTGTAATGTGATGTTGCCTGATAGGAAACCATGTTCACAACTAAGAGGGCAGCTTGGGTATTGAGTGTGTTTATGGGATTTTGCAGAAGTTGGATGAGTTGGTTCAGGCATGTTGAGAGAATGAAGGAGTCCAGTTGGGCCAAAGGATGGATCTGTCTGACTTTGTAGGGGAGGAGAGCTTGGGATAGACCAAAAATGATAAGGTGAGAGGCTGTGAGAGATAACTTCAGAGATAAGCGCCTGCAAGACACAATGTAGCTTTGAGAAATGCCATCAGGTAATCATGGCTAACTCACAGAAGTGTGGAAAATTACCATAGAACATTGATGATGATGATTTTAATGATTATCCATTTATCTTGCAGGGATTTTTAGTTCATCCCAAATAACTATTTATTGACTCAAGCTATACCTGAATCCATAAATTTTGTAAATACCTTGTAGAGTCTTTCTTTCCTCCAGACATTTTTTCTCATATACTGTACTGTACATTAATTCTATATCAACAAAGAACAGCTTGGTCAGAAATAAGAAGAAAATTAATATTGTTTATGGTTTTTTTTCAGATCTGAACTTGGTAGCAAGATACTTTCTGAGTGGGTCACTAATATGGGCAAGTTTAACACTAGCCTTAGTGTTGCTGCCAGCAATAATAGTTATGGTATTGTCCATGCGCTGGCACTTGTCAGATGAACACCCTGTTACCAAAGTCTACTGGGCAGTACATGTTTGCCTTTGGGGGATAATGCATAGGTAGGTTCCCATCAAGCATTATCACTTGTCAATCTAATCTCTTCTGAATCTAGCTGAAAATTTACCTTCAAAGTGAAAAGAGATTACAGTAATTTCTGTATTTGAAACGTATATTGATGTACAGTCGCGGACAAAAGTTTGCTCCTGTGGTGAAATTGAGTCTCCGAACTTATTTACCTTCACTGTCATCTGGTGCGGGTGTGCTGTTTTATCTCGTTTGGGGTCGATACTGCTTCAGTTTAGAAGGGAGGGAACTTCTGGCTCCGACTGTGCAATACAATATTTTAACCTGAAATGGAGGAATTTGGGAACATTTTTCTTGTATATATTAATTCATTCTCATTATCTTAGGTACCTTCTGATGTTCAAGGCTGGCATAAAGGCACGTAAAACTCAGGAAGTAGCCGACTTTGATAATCTGTACCACCAGCAGAGTGACGTGTGCATGTTGCGTATGTTTGAATCTTTCATGGAGTCAGCACCACAGCTTGTCTTGCAACTTTATATTATGATGTCATACCATGACTACAGTGCATGGACAGGTAATACCCTGCTTTATTTTATTTATTATATTCCTCTATACAATATAATTATACTTTATGCATTTATAATTTTCTGTAATCTTGGATATTCAGGAACAGTAATTGATTTCTCTTACTGTCTTTTTGATCGCATATCACCTTAATGCCCAAGAAACTATTTATACAGTACAGTACTTGAACACTTATCACCCTACCCTTATAAAGTTCTTAGATCATTATCTTAAGTATAATTAATCAATGCTGTTTGCTTCAAGTAAATTACTGTACCTATGCCTTATTAAGGAAAGTGTTGAGTGCTTCTAAAAAAAAAAAACTTTACTCGAAGTAAATCGGAAACAGTTTATTGTTGACATGAGGCCTAATTATCCTCTTACCATATCCCTACCAAACACCCGGACTCTGGTTTCCTCCTGTACTAACACTGGATGAACCAACTTACATGTTGGGATCATGGGTGATGTAGTAATATTACTGGTTGTATCCTGTAGAGGTGTAAACTGTCTGATAGCCCCAACCGATCTGGTAGATTCTGTAGATGCTGCTCTCTTATCTTACCTTGTCTGTATCTCCTTTATTCTCGATGCTTTTTGGTTAAATGTGCAAGGGAAGTCAAACATTTGGTGTATAAAAATAGGACTCATCTGGGAATTGGTTACATGCCAACAATAGAAAATAAGATTTGGTTCTATAGGGTCTTGTTCTCTTATAGTCATTCTTAAAGTTAAATTTGATTGGGAAAAATAGATACTTTTGTGGACTCCAGATATTCTTATATATCCCAAAACATTTTGTTTAATTTTTTTTTCAGGCTCGTAATTTATCATCAAACACTTATACTACCCATGTAACAGTCTGTCCCCCCTTCAAAGGTCCCAGCAGCAGTCTTCACATAGATTTTGCCATAATTATTTGGTACAGGTATAGTTTAAAAGCTCAACCTTCCTCTCCAGTTACAAAAAGAATAACTTTTCTTGGCTGGCATCACTCTACAGCCTTATTTTATTATTATGTTATTTAGTATCTGCATTTGGCAACTATCACATTCCTACATTCTTAATTAAGATTCAATTCTAACTGGTGACAGTTGTCAGATCACTTCATTTTCTTTCAAATCTTTGGTATAAATTAAGAGGTTACCACCATCAATCTAATGTCTTTTGGGGTTGTTTGTTATGAAGAGTTTTTGGCATTTGAAAATCCCTGTACAGTACTGTATCTCAACTTTTATCAAATTATGTTACAGAAATTAAATTTCAGGGGTAAATTTACCTGCAATTTTGTTTTCCACAGTAACTGTTAGTAGAATATATTAGTTGGACATTTAAGAGCTCACAGAGGCAGGCCATCATATGCACACTTTAGATAGAACATTGATGTGTGAGAGTGTAGCAGTAGATGTAAGTAGATTCATCTTATATTCATAACTATAGGTAAAGTCTACTGAGAAATATTGTTGTGCTAATGTACTTAAAAATTTTCAGCCCTCACAGCATTGACATCCATGGTATCCCTGGGTTGGGGTATAGCAGCATACACCAAAGCCATGCGTAACACCCGTTTGGACAAGCATAAAATGACAATATCTGGATTAAGTCTACAAACAGTATGGCGCGTTGGGATGATTGCTGCACGAGTGGCTGCCTTAGCTTTGGTAGCAACAATCCTGGAAGGATGGCTTATTCTGATCATGGGTATGTCATCTTTTTAAACAACATATGTAGAATTTTTTTTTTCATTTAATACTCGGCTATTTAATAATGATACATGTGATTTTTATGTATGTATGGCGCTCGATTGTACATATTGGTAATTCTGGTTTTGGATTAGTGAATTATGAGTCTACACATCAGAAGTTATATGTAGTACGTATTAGGGATGCTCAAATATAAGTCAACCATCCACTAAATGTTGAAGTACTGTAATTTGACTTTTCATGTGAAATTCAGACAAAGACATACAAATTTTTTTATTTTTGGGGGGTGGGGAGATATGACCTTTGTACATGTCAGGGTAAAAATCTTCTTGTTAATGCTGCTTCTATTAATTCTGTAGGAATGTATTAATAAAGGGAATTAAAAATTTACTATTCCTGTACAGGCCTACACCTCATGGGCATGTTTGTGTGGGTGGTGAGTCAGAAGACAGGCTTCAGTTCAACAAAATGGGAAGAGATTATATTTAACCTCATCATGGCAATAACTTACTGTTTTTGCTTTTTTAATCTGAGGGTAAGTTATTTATATGTGTGTTTTGTTACTGAACGAAAGTTTTACTCAAATTTTTTTCCCTATCCTCTGGGTGATTCATACAGAAGGTTGTGTAAGTGCCTCTTGTTCTATCTTACTATAGATTTCTTTTTCTTTTGACTCATTATAGGTCTTAATTTGATTCTTCATAAAATATCTCTGATGCTGCATAATTTTAAGTTTCAGAAGTGTGATGCTGGCTTGGGTGAAATATCAGGGTTAAACCAAATTTAGGGAATGTTATTGAAGGGGAACACTATTAGCAGAATATATCTTGAACAGCAGTTAGGATGAATGAATAATAACTAGTGAAAGGAAAAAAAATTGTGTGGGTGTGCTTTTATTTTTAGTCGCCTTACATTAGTGGTTTCCAATCTATGTTCATGGACCGGTAGCTCAAGATTTATTGGCCCATTGGACTTTTACTGCTACTTTTATTTATAATTTCTTCGTAAAATAAATTTCATTTAAACTTTGTGATCATTATTGTGAATACTGTGCTCAGTTAATTGGTAAAAATATATTTAGATTTATACTCTGTTAGCCAACTCCTAGGTGGCTGGCAGATGGTGATTAGTCTTCAGTAAGTCTTGTGGGGAGGGGTAGCTAGAATGTCTTGCATTCCTCTCTGCTTTATCACAGTTTATCATTATATTTTTTTTAACTACTATAGTGTATTAACAAAGTATAATGCTGCATAAAGATCAATAGAAGACAGGAATGTACTGTACTATATGCACTCGTACAGTCACGAACAAAACTCCTCTTGTGCTGCTCCACGAACTTCGAGATTCAGACTCATGAATCCGAAGCAGTAGACACTGATGCATTATTTTGTCCATAAATGCTTCAGATTCATGAGTGTGAATCTCGGGGTTTGTGGAGCAGAAGTGACAACAGGATTTTTGTTTGCGATTGTATATATTAAAGTGGAGCCTCACTGCTAGCTGCTACCAATGATTAGTTATTCACTGTTTAAAAGGCATTTTTGGTGTCTTTAATCTCGTAGCTCATTTTCCCCTTTGTAACTTATAGAACGATATATGTATCACAAAAATAATATTTCACTGTAATTATCAGTCACAATCTCATGAAACACTGAGGATCTGCTGTATATAGGCAATGTTAATTGCAAGTCTGCAGAAATTTTTTCTTACTTTGCTGATTCATGATGGGGAAAAGATTGGGAACCACTAACATAAGATAAGAAACTTGATTGAGTCAAGAGAAAAGTATATACATACAGTACAACTCATTTGTATTTGTCTACTGTATTCAAATACACTTTATAAGAATGACATTTGTCTGTGAATTATGAATTGAAATAAGAGTTTTATTGTTAATCAACTTATGTTTTATTGTGTGTGTTTTAATGTTTTTCTCAGGAAGGGCATTCACGTTGGAGGATGTTGACCTTCTACATGGTTACTGTGATTGAGAATATTGCATTTGTTGTGGGTTACTACCTCTTTAGTCATCATAAACCCTGGCTGAAATATACAGCATTAGCTGTAGTGTTTGGAGGCATGACAGTAGGTAAGGCACAACACAGAACTGTGGTTGATAATTTGTCTTCTCTGTTTGTAATACTAAAGCTCCTAATAATATCCAAAGGACAGTGAACTGAACTTAACTCATGTTGATACTGCACTACAAGTAACTCTGTAGGATGGCTCATGTGAAAGTTCCCTGAGATAGCACTGTCACCACATCACAGATTAGTGGAAGTGATGTTACTTTTTTTTTATTGGTTGATGCAAGACAAAATTATTACAAAATATTTCCTTAGGTACCCTCCAATGGAGAAGGATTATTACATTACTTATAGTCTGTTCATTCAAACCTTGCAACTGAAGCCGGGTCAGATTGTAACATGGCAGCTGATTGGCTGGCGGATAAACACCCAAAGAGTCACTACAGTCCTTTAGTATTTAACCTACCATATTTATATTTTTACATTTTAAGGGATAACAACTTTTCTGTGTTGATTTCTGATAATTTCCATACTAAGGGAAGCAAAATTTAGCTTGTGAAACAGTCTGGTAATAAAAATATTATAAAGAGAACACAAATATGATGAAGTTTTGTGATGAAAACACCTCCTCATCACTGCATGATATCATGCAACGTGGTGCAGGATGTTGCTTAAATTTTGTATTCTTTTCCTTGCTTTTTTTTTTATTTATGCTACCAGTGCATTCACAAGCAAATTTTTGCTTCCCCAAGTGTGGAAATTATCAGAAATCAACGCAGAAAAGTTATTATCCCTTAAAATATAAATATGATGGATTAAATACTAAAGGACTGTAGGTACTCTTCGGATGTCTGTCCACTCGCCAATCTGCTGCCATGTTACAAACTGACGCTAGGCCTCAATTGCACTGTTTAAGTGAACAGACTATAGTTATAGTATATTACTGGTGTATCTTAATTTTGTCACTTCAGAGAGAAAAAAATTTTGGTTCTTACAATTTTATATATATATATATATATATATTTTTTTTTTTTTTTCAGGTTTGTCATGTATGGTTCTATATTATCGATTTTTTCATCCTATGGGACCGCTCAATCCATTTGAAAGTGGATTTAAAGAAGCTCATGACACTGAAAATGGAAAAGTTCCTCCAGAGGAATTATGTAACTCTTCCCCAGATTGTAATGGTAACAATTACAACACAACATACAGACGTTCAATGCGTAGAGATTTCAAGTTTCTTTACCCTGTTGTGTTCAGTTCCCCAAACAGGTAAGAAAATCTTCAATGAACTTTATAGATGAAATAATTATTACACCTTTTCTAGCTAGGTGCATTTTGTCCAGGATGGGCTTCAGAAGAGGAAATGAGATAGAATGGTTGCCCTCTCGAGGCAGGAAGTCTAATAGAACTGATGTCCATCAGTACAGGACAATACACACCCATTGTCAGCTACTGGCTGCCATCTTGTCACTTTGCTATTTCCATTTTGTCTTCACCTGGCCACTACAGAGACGAGGCATCTCTCTTCAAACTCTTCCTTATTACTCTTGAGCTAAGTTATTTGTTCCTATATCGTTACAGTATAAGGGTACCATAATTGTGGAATACACTTTTACTAAAACTTAAGGTTTTATGTTTGTGGCAAGACTGGTACAGAATTGAATCTTTCTTATATCATTTCTTGTGAATAGCTAGTAGTTTCAGTAATGGGGCCCACATCACTTGGTACTGTGCCCTCCCTACAAAATGCAGTAACTCAGTCTATCTCAGTTACTTTTATTCCATATGTATGATTTGGCCCAGGGCTTCTAAGACCAGTAGTCTGGAATAGAAATTTTGGATTTACTGATTTGCTTATTGCACATCTGGCCTCATACCAATTTCAGTCAAGTGATGCTGTTTGCATTAATAAAGGGTTTTCTATTTATGATTGGTAACATAAAATTGTAGATAAAATGCATTCATATAGATATACAGGCAGTCCCTGATTTAAAAAAGTTTTATCACATATTTCCATAGACTCTCATTATAAATGCTGAGATACTTTCCTACAAAGGAAAAAGTATTTGAATGCTATAAAACTTGTTCTCACTTGGACCATTTGACTACAAGTAGCATTTGGCCTAAAATATTTATACAGTACAAATGCAGTAATATCCTCGTTGTATCTCTGATTATTCCGGGACTGGAAATAATTATATTGTGAAGCAAGTGATTGATAGATTTGTAAACAAAGAGGGCACAGCAGTCGGTGTTAATATCTTCGAATTTTAACATTTTAAATTTAGCAAATTTTTCGTTTGTGTGATCTGTTTTTATCAAGTAGGTCATTGTCCGTACAACTCTCTTTTAAGCAGTAACCAGGGATTGTGTTTTTGAAGAGCCAGAGGCCCCTCCCATAGTGCGTGACAGTGTATCAGGTGTTGGTAAACAAGATCATGATAGATTTCTTTCATTGCTGTGAGTGAGTGACTGTCGAGTGTGATACATGATACCGCAATGTTTATTGACTTTACTGTGAATGACTTGTATACGGTTTCTCCAGTTAAGTTCCTCATCAACAATAATTCCGAGGAATTTAGTATTTTGTTCGCGTTTGAGGACTGTATTACCAAGGTACAGGGGGTCCAAGTCTGGGGGTAAGTTTTTCCTTCAGTGAAAGATCGTGTAGTGGGTTTTCTCAAGGTTTAAGGTCAGTTTATTACGTATTACCCAGGTCCTGACCCTAGTCAATTCAGTGTTCATAGCTCTCATCAAGGAATGGAGGTCTGAGTCGCTGGCATGGAGATTACTATCGTCTGCAAATAAGTTGTATTTTATGAGTGTGCTGGCGTGGACTATGTCGTTTATGTACAACAAAAACAGTACTGGACCGAGAATGGAACCTTGGGGGACGCCATACAAGATTGCCGAGGAGTCAGATTGGTGATTATTATAGCAGACATACTGCATCCTGTTGGGCAGATATGAGGTAAACCAATTGTGGAACATGCCCCTAATGCCGTAATGTTCAAGCTTTGAAAGAAGGATGGTATGGTCGACAGTATCGAAGGCTTTAGAGAGGTCCAAGAATATACCGACTGTGAACTGACTGTCATCAAAGGAATTTAAGATGTCATTAGTAAAGGATAGCAGAGCACTCTCAGTCGACCTTCTAGCTCTAAATCCAAACTGGGAGTCTGTAAAGATGTTATTGGCATTGCAGAAGGAATTTAGTTTACTACATGCTAGCTTCTCCAGTATCTTACTCAAGGCTGGGAGGACTGATATTGGGTGGTAATTCTTGAAGAGACCTTTGTCCCCAGGTTTTTTATATGCTGGGTGAACTTTAGCAGTTTCTTTTGGTTTAAAACTAATTGAAGTACTGTACATACCCTGTACCTAATATATTTTGATGAATAATTTATTTAATTTACTACTTTTTCAGTGTTCTGTCAGCTCCAGGAGTCAGCTTGGAGAGTTCACCTACAACAATCGGAACTGAGAATTCAGTATCCACTCCACCACATTTTCACAATCAAAGACCTTCAGGAACCATGTGCTCAGTGCAGGATCTTTTGGCTAATGTGTCTTGTAACAGTGATATTCAGATTGTCATGTCTGAGGAGGAAGGTAGTGATGACAATGTACAAAGTAAGGAGGTGTTTGGATCTGGCAAAGAGGAAAGTCAGGAGTTGAGTCCAAGTTCTTTTGAAAGAAGTGTTAATAGAGAACTTACCTTGAGATTATCCTCATCAGAGTTTCAAGATGTGAATAAAATTGAACACATCGAACTTGAGGAAAGAACAAATGAATTGGGAAAAAATGAAATAGAAAGAACTGAACAGTGCTGTAGTGAAATAGAACCTGATGAAAAATATACTCATCTTGAAAAGAATGAACAACATTACAGTCAGGTTGGACTGCAAGACCAGTGTCGCTATCAAGTAGAAATAAAAGAAGTACCTAATAGGCAAGATGAGAACAGAAAATGTGACTTACCTCCTCAGGTTGTTGTTAGGGAAGACAGTGCTTTTAGTACAGTAGCTCATAATGTAACTGAACACTCTAGTTCCAACAATATTTGTCTTCCTCACAAATCAAAAATTTTAAGCGGAACTAGCTTGAACAGTTTACAAACAACTGGGAGTCAACGTCAAAGTGCTAGTATTTTAAGAACGAGTTTTAGAAGAAAAGGCCATACAGATTCAGATACTGACATAAGACTAACTTCATTACCTCACCTTGCCACAAGTACCATAGATGTTACCTCTAAGTCTCAGGATGTTGATCATCAATGTCTTGAAGATCCAATTCATGTAAAATCTCATGTACCAAATGTTGAACTAGCTGTCATTGACAGGATGCACATTATAGAGATAGAGTCTTCTGGGATGAGTTCAGAAGGTCAATCTGATTATGAAAATATTTATGAAGGAAAAGATGACCGGAGAAATCTACCACCTAAACCAATGAACTTAGTTATTCAGAATTTGAATGAAACCCAATCCACTCAGTCATCTGTAGCACATGATTATGAGAACATATGTGCTGTCAATATTAATAGGGAAATGTGGGGAGTCAGACATTGGAAAACTTATTCAGACATTGAAGATAGAATTCATGACAGTAGCACTTACAGAGAGAGGTTAAAAATGCTGGACAGCACTTTGACTTCAAGTCTTTACTCAGAGTACAGCGTTCTTAAGGGTATTCAGTGTCGTAGGTCCATTAGTATGATTGATGATTGTGAGTCAGTCTTATCAAGATCACTTCCTGACTTGAGTGCACTCAGGTTAGAAACATGTCTAGAAGAACCTGAGCAAGAGGTGGAAGATGAAAATTCACCTGTTGAAGTAAAAGATGACGACAGACTCATGGATGTCCTTAATCGTCTAAGAGCTAACAGACCCATAGATAAATCAAATTCTGTTGATGATATTCCAAACTATGAAACAATATGGATAGGAGATGTCGAAAAGCCAGAGAGTGATAATGTTTCCTCCCTGATGAACTCTTCTACTAGCAAGTCATCTCTTGTTGTTACCATTGGAGATGTCCGTGCAAAGGAGTCTCTCTGCAACCTTTACTACTCTACTATGTCTGATCTCTCTTTCAGATATTATAGTGAGCGAATGAGAAGAAATAACTCGATAGGTTCTCTTGCTTCTAGACGAAGCACACGAGATACCTCTAGAGAAATGATGAGAGCCATTTCAGTGCCAGACAATAAAACTTTATTAGAAGTCAGTGAACTTATAGAAGAACAACGTAAAATGGAAGAAAAAGAAAAGAAAGTAAGTGATAAATTGGAAGGTGCCAATTTGATGCCACTAAATCAAGGAAATCCGGGAATCACACCAGTTAGGTCTAGAATTAACATTCAACCTCGACGCAAGTTTTCCATGCTGCGTGAGAGATTTGAATATCCAAATTGGACACCCTTGAAATCCCCATTGAAGCGAAGACAGTCAGCTCAGAGAAGAAATTCTCTTCAAGACCGCACTGCCAAGGCGTTACAAGCAGGTATAAAAGTGTTTAGAAGGCCTAGGGTTCATGTCATAACTCCAAAGAAGGGAGAGGACAATAAAGATACTCCTCGTCTCAAAAGTCCATTCAAGTCCAAAAACGTCACCCCATCCACTCCTGCAATTAGACTTAACACAGAAACCCAAGCCGAGTCAAAAACCATGTCTAAAGGGGAAAGCGAAGTAATGAAGTCAACAGTAAAACGAACACCACAGGGTAGGACTCCAGCTGACTTTATGCTAAAAGGAACACCAAAGACAAGCACACCTGATAATACAAAACAAGGAACAACAAGAAAAACTCCTATAGCTGTGGACCCAAACAAAGTAAAGAAGTTAACAGAAGGTCCAAAAACAAGTACTCCAGAAGGCAACAAACAGCTGCCTCAGATAAGTATTCTCAGTGCTGTGTCAAGTGTAGTTCCATCACCAGAAAGCCTCCAGACAAGAATCCCCTTATCAGAAAATTTGTTTCAAAACAGAATAAGCTGCAAGAGTTTGAGTATGCAGGTTATCCAAGAAGCAGAGTGTACACAAAAGGTCATACATCAGGCAACATCATGTAGTTCTGTTCTTCCTGCAAAGACTTCTCTTAATCTGAAAATGTCAAGGGTGCCTGTAGGTGATGAAAATTATCAGGAAATTTTGTACCCTTCTCCATCTACATCAGGTCTCCAGAATTCACAGAGTCTTCTAAATTTGAAGGCACTACGGACTTCTCCACGAAATGAACGAAGATTTTCCAGCGGCCAAGCAATGTTTTCTGGTGCCTTAGGGCTTCCCCAGTATCATCCTGACACCAGACCAACCATAATTAGTATTTCTGAAACCACAGAAAGTCCCCGAAATCAACAGAATATTTCCATCAGCCGTATTGTACTCTCATCTCCACAGTCCCCTAAATTTAATATGCAAAAGTCAACATTATCTCCAAATTCAAAAATATTTTCAAGGAGAATATAATGCCTAGAATTTCTTTGCTACTCTTACAAGCCCTTTCCTTTATATATATACCTGTATATATACAGTACAGTATTACCATCTTACTTCATCACCTTTAGCAGCTCTATGAATTGGCTATTAAGACCACTTCTACCTTGTGAGTTTCTTCATAATCTGTTCACATTCACCCCATTAAGATTCATGTTGTTACTAATTCTGCATTGATTCTCTCCTTCATTGTGCACTAATACCTCTTCACCCTTTCTTGTATAACCTTTATCATATGTACAGCCTCTTGATCTCATTAATCTGAGTTGAGAGAGTGGCATCTCTTCCAGTGTAGGCAAACGGTAGCGCTTACCTCTTGTGGTTTATTCTACGTGTGGATGTTTTATTCCCAGAAGGTGGAGTTTTTATTTCACAGAGGAAGCTAAAGTTTTCCCCCAATCTTTGAAGATGTGGCACACTCACTCCAAAAAGTATCTTTAAAGTATTTTTGTGCGAGACAATATGACATAACTGCAAAATATTTTGACAACCCTACCGAGACAACAGGAGTTGGAGTCTCGGAATTCATTTTTAAGTTCATCAGACTCCTCTGTAAAGATGATTTTTGGAGCAAGTATCCAATAGTAGTTATATATATATATATATATATATATATATATATATATATATATATATATATATATATATATATATATATATATATATATATATATATATATATATATATATATATATATATATATATATATATATATATATATATATATATATATATATATAGCAAGCTGATTTCACTCTACACTAAGTCCTGTACAGGTAATTTCCTAACACTTAATATTGAAACCTACATTTCATTCATCATACAGTAGTGCTATATCATAAACTAATTTGAACTTTTTTTTTTTTTTTGTAGAATGTCAGTACCCATAGTACAGTGTAGCAGAGATGAGAGAAGCCATACACAATATACAGTAACTCACATCTATCTCTTCTGTCCAGGAGCAAAATATGATCTTTCTATTTACTGTATGTCTTGCCTGCACTTGTTAATACGTACTGTCCAGTTTCTTTTGATAATTGTCAACTTTTGTTCCTCTCTCCCCTCTTACATTAAACTTACCTACTCTCACCCACTGTATGTACTTCTATTGGTCGATGGTTCTACACCATCCAGTCTAAGATAAATTTTTTGGGTATCTTGACATGGGATTCTTTTTAGTGGCTGCTGATACCATTACTTTACCAACATTTATTGTCACTTTATCACAATATTCAAGGGAATTGTGGATCACTTCTCTATGGTTACAACTTTCGTGTTATACTGTACGAGTAAGTATTTAAAAGCTGGGTAATGATAGGCTTTTGCAAAAAGAAAAAAAAGATGAAGATAGCCATTGCAGTTTTGTATACCTATGTCAGCGATGTTTTTCAGGTTTGGCAAAGAAAAAAAATATTACACTACACAGACCATATTCTGGCCGTCTTTATAATCCTGAATTAGTTTGCAGAATATTATGAACTTGCTCACACAGCAGCTAAAATGGATTGTTTTTTCTCTCCCTTTCTCATCCACATGTAAAATATCCTCTGACTTCTCTGTTGTAACTTGCTCCCATCTCAGAGATATTCTACCACTTTGGTTTACCAGTCATTTCAAACACTTAAGCCTTTAACACTTCATCCAGCGATAGATCCATGGAGGGTCAGGTGGATCATAATTATGACCCCCCCCCCTTTTTTTTTTTTTTTTGTTACATGAGGTACTGCACAGCCATGTATGCAGGGTTTGGGGCCACCAAATTGAGAGTCAATTTTTCCCTCATGCAGTGTAGCAAATTCTTTTTAAATGGAATCATGTTGACATGATGTTGGTAATGCATTACGGTATATTAAACTGTAGATATTTTCCTTGTGAATAAGAAATAATATTCATGTTTACTAGGCTGCCCATAGCCTGGCAAGCCATTATAGATATTACCAAAGAAAAAAATGCAGTACAGTATGTAACTTCTTAATTTTGTTATAATGTGTATCTCACACTTGTCATTATAAACACTACAATGTTAATCATGTACTGAAAGTAACAGTAAGTGGTGTTTGATCCACCTGTGACAAATGTCCAAATGTGCTCATAACATCCTAGATCTGCCTCAGCTCCCAGGTAATTCATTTCTGTAGTTGAATTATAGATAATGTTGCTTCAATTCAAGAATGTTTCTTTACCATAAGTCAAGGTAGGGAGGATTATACTTCTTTGGTTCCTTCTTCATTTCTTGATCTGTCTCCATCTTTTTATATGGTATTATTCCAAGATAATTTAGTTCATTTCCTTTCTTTAATGTATTTTTCTTTATTGCATTTTTTTTTTCAGTCAACTCTTATCTTTAGTTCTATGTGGGTTTGATCTCCATTTTCAAATACCCCCTGTACTCAGAAACTGCCTTGCAATTAGCACGGAGGGGTACCCGGGTATTTAATAAATCTCTTGTTTTAGAAGAGACTTTTGTATAATTAGTTCACTTGCCCCATTTCATACATTTACATTTATGTGAATTATATACAGGCGGGACCCCGCTAATTCGAGACCTGATAGTCCGACAGCTTCAATGGTTCGGGACGGTGTCATAGCTCACTTCTAGTGGCTGTTGCCACTATTTTACCTTTAAATACTTAAAATTTACCCCAAAATATGCCTCCTAAGAGACCAGCAAGCAGTGGAAGTGGTTGTAATGCGGCAAAACATAAACACGTGACAGTAACTATTTTAGAAAAGATGTCTATACTGAAGAAATTAGACAGTTATAGTACATTTTATGCATTATTTTGCCTTTTTTTAACCGATTTCCATGGTTCTGAATTTTTGCTAATCCGGAACCGGTCTGGTCCGTAGCTTACCGAATTAGTGAGGTCCAACCTGTAGTGTATATCTGAATACTGTACTGTATGTCAGGAATTCTGAATGTTTATTTTAGTAGTCTAGTATGAATATATATAGCATTGTATATACTGTATATATCACATTAATTGATGTGTTTTTGTATACAGAATATTAAAAAAGACATTTAGTGAGATTGAATGATTTTATATGTATACAATATAGGTCTGTACTTTGTTGTATGCAACCAGAAACTTTGAATGCCAGAATTGTTTAAGTGTAGCTTTAGTATAATACTAAGGGTAGTTACCTTGCCAAATAACTGAATATGTACTTCAGTCACAAAAACTGTTAAACCAACAGATATGTCCAGTGTACAGTATTTTATAACCATTATGTTAACTCAGCTTTATGTTTAAGATAAGTGTATATATTTTTCATGATACCTGATTATGCCTCTCCCACATTAGACCAAAGTTAAAGATGTAAGACATTACTCAAGCCACTTACTTGTTTGACTTAGGGTTCATTTCCATTTCCTCTATGTCATCTTGTAATAACTTCATTAGTCAATGTGCAGACCTTCACAAATCCCCTGACTAGGAATGGGAAGCTGAATACCAAACTTGGTATATTATATCTTTCTCCACATTTAGAGTCTTAAATATGCTTTAATATATTCATTACCATAGCTTCAGAGTTCTTAAGTACAGGTAATTTGAGCTGTATTAAATTTACATTTAATTAAGTTATAACACTGAAGTTTTGTGGTGGTGATGCATTTTTGTGATAAGATTGTGTTCATGTGAACGAACCATTGATTTATTTCTTGAACACATTTACAAGTAACCATTACTGATCTAATTATACTCACATGTAATTATTCATAATTTCATTGATATTATATTTGTAATATATTTACTAAAAAAATTACTTTTGTATGTGCACAGAACTTGAAACTTTTTCCCTGCCATTTATATCTTGTAATGATAGTATGTGTACTGAACTGTATTATAGAAAACTTTGTACTGGCGCACCATGATGAACATTTTATAACTTATGATGGACTTGGCAACTTTTTGTAGTGAGTTAGTTTAGGGGGTTCTAGTCCCAAAGGGCACAAAATTGAGATTGTAATCTGAAAAATTAGACTATCCCTCACATTCATGAACGTACTCAAAAGGAAGAAGTTTCTGCTTCAGCTTAGACACTTACACTCAGATCCACTTCTGTTTTGGTAAGTTACAAAGATGAACAGAAATAAAGTCACAATTTATGCTAGGAAAACAGTTACAGTTACTGAAATTAATCCCACCAAATTTCAAGTCTGAGCGAAAATCATATTTGGGTGAAAAAACACGTAAAGGTCCGCCCTTACACATTTTTTTCAGGGTCGAGACAAAATGTGATATATGCGATTTTGTTCAAAATCACACTATAGGTACTCCTACGCATGCCGATTCCGAATCTAATATCGACAGTTCGATTGCTGAATAATTAGTGGTCGTAATGACGCTTGAAATATTTTAATGAAATTTTTCTCAATGCTTATTTCAGTCCTCGTCAACTATTGGTTTCCAAGGTGATTGGTTGGCATTTTTATGTTCTTCTGAATGTACTTAATTACTGAAATTAATCCCACGAAATTTCAAGTCTGAGAGAAAATTATATTTGGGTGAAAAAATGCGTAAGGGTCCCCCCTTACAGATTTTTTCAGGGTCGAGACAAAATGCAATATGTGCGATTTTTTCAAAATCACAGTAGGTATATGTACAACACCACCAACATCACTACAGCACAACACCACCACCTACATCACTACAGCACAACACCACCACCAACATCACTACAGCACAACACCACCACCAACATCACTACAGCACAACACCACCACCAACATCACTACAGCACAACACCACCACCAACATCACTACAGCACAACACCACCACCTACATCACTACAGCACAACACCACCACCAACATCATTACAGCACAACACCACCACCAACATCACTACAGCACAACACCACCACCAACATCACTACAGCACAACACCACCACCTACATCACTACAGCACAACACCACCACCAACATCACTACAGCACAACACCACCACCAACATCACTACAGCACAACACCACCACATCACTACCACACACCATCACTACCACCATCACTACAGCACAACACCACCACCACCACCACCACCACCAACATCACTACAACACAACACCACCACTACCACCACCACCACCAACATCACTACAGCACAACACCACCACTACCACCACCACCAACATCACTACAGCACAACACCACCACCACTACCACCACCACCACCAACATCACTACAGCACAACACTAACATCACTTTAATACAGCCACTTATTATATTTTTTTATATCTCACTAATTCTTGTTCACTACTGTACACCAATTTAAGACATCACCCAGGAAAACTTTGAATAAAATGACAAAGACGCGACATGAACATCGATTCGACGGCAAGAAGGAATTCCTTAAATTCCTTGACGAAAAAGTAATATTCACTGGTATTTCGACACAATTGATCTTACGGGAAGATTTAGTCCGCGAGTATAAGAAGTACTGTGATGGCCAAGGCACCTCCCCGGCTTCAGTTGTTAATATTGGACGGTTAATGTCCAAGTTAGGTGCGAAATCCAATGTACGTGTGGGGGGCTCCTACGGCGTCGGCCAGAAGTACGCCTTCCCAGGCGTCGTGTTTCAGCCTTGTGCGGGAGTCCTTGCCCCCTGCTCGTAGCCAGCTGTAAAAAGCAAGTCGGTGGATATTCCCTCAAACCAAAATACATCTGTCAACAGAAAACGCAAATCAGACCTGGAAAATGTCAAGCAGCCAAAACGAGTTAAAACGTCAGCTGAAAAAAGGAAGACTTTTCGTCATTTTTCGAGAAGTTTCTCTCTCCTTCACCCGACAGTAACGACATAGTAGGTCGACATGACCTATTTCAAGAATATAACACGTACTGTCAACAAAATGGGCTTCAGGAGATACACAAGTTCCAGATCGGACGTTTAATGGCCACCAGAGGTCTGGAGTTCACCACGAGGGTTGGACCAGACAATAAGCGACTGTATTATTATAAATGTTTAAAATGGACTGACAGTCTCCCCAGTGGAATGTGTAAAGATGTGCCTAAACCACCAAGACCCTGCAACACACTCCACCACCATGTGAAACTCGACTAGATCTCACCCGACCTGGTCGAGGTCGAACCCGTCCTGATGGAGGTCGAACCCGACTTGGTCGAGGTCGAACCCGACTTGGTCGGGGTCGAACCCGACCAACACACACCCAACGTGGCCAGGGTCGAATCCGACCAGGTCGAGGTTGAATCGAACCAGGCCGAGGTCAAACCCGACCAGGCCGAGGTCGAACCCGACCAGGCCAAGGTCGAACCCGACCTGGCCGAGGTCGAACCGGACCAACACACAACCAACGTGGCCAAGGTCGAACCCGACCAATACACAATCAACGTGGCCAAGGTCGAACCCAACCAGGACTTGTACGACTTGTCTCAATTCATAGCGGACCTGGTCATGATCTCACCCGACCAACACACACCCAACGTGGCCAAGGTCGAACCCGACCAACACACACCTAACGTGGCCAAGGTCACACCAGAAGAAACACCCCAACAATTTGACCTCAATCTGGACGACATCTTGAGCCAAAAGTACATAATTTATAATAAAAACTGTTGCCCAGACAATGAGTCAAAACTATATCCAATATTGTTTCTCTTACCATTGACAACACAACATACTTTATCTTTTTTTTATTTATTTATGGTTATTATTATTATTATTGCAGTGTTGTTATTATTTATTATTAGTATGGCAGTTTTATTTTTATTTTTGTATATTTTATTAAAAATTTTACTTATCTGAATTATTATTATTATCATTATCATTACATTTTCGCCCCCCGGGCCCCGATGTGGGTCAGTGACCTGTGCCCGGGTGGGCTAATACCCGTAAAAAAATGCATCAAATTGCAACAAAATGTTCATTGTTCTATGGAAATTCAAATTACTGTAGTTATTCATTGGTACTCTTAAGATGAAGCCCTCCAGAACCACCTTTACAGGTGTGTTGGGGCTGCTTCTGAGAGCCATATAGTGTTGCCGGTATACCACACGACCTAACAGTGTTGCCAACACTCGCCGTAGAGTAAAACCATTTGTTATTACCATCAACCACCACCCAAACAGTGTCACGTTCATTAACCAGGAGTGTTCTGTACATGGGGCCCCAAGCCCTTTTAAGCCCCAACCTGAGGCACCGACTATATACAGAGATAGTGAAGAAAATAGATTAAGCGAGATAGTAGTGACTAGTAACGATGTTAGTAAGCAGATAGACAAACTAAAGCTTAATAAGTCACCTGGTCCCGATGAGATATTTGCCAGAGTATTGAGGGAGTGTAGGGAAGAGCTTAGTATGCCCTTAGCAAAGTTGTTTAACATGTCCTTAAAAACGGGTGTAGTACCAGAATCCTGGTACTTAACGTCAATTGTAGGCAAAGTACTGGAAGCAATAATTTCAAACTATTCGAAACCACCTGGAGAAGTACAAGTTCATCACTGATTCCCAACCTGGCTTCACAAGCGAGCGTTCATGTCTAACTAAGCTATTAACATTCTTTTCAGCTGTTTTCGTATCAGTGGACGAGGGGCACAATTAGGATGTGGTATATCTTGACTTTAGTAAAGCCTTCGACAGAGTCGTCCCCCACGAGGGACTAATGGGAAAGTGGAGGCTCGTGGCATTGGGGAAGATATTGTAGTGGACGTCTCCCCTACAACTGCGTAGCCGCATTCCAATGCCACAGTATCCTAGCAACCAGCCACCTGCTACGTCTTCCCTAGTAACCAAACGAGCGGCCCAGGGGGGGCGTCACCATCTGCTACCGTATCCTAGCAACGGAGTCGAGAAACCGGCGAGTTCCCACGGATTTACTTCGGCGGCTGTGTATATAAGCTCTGTCTCTCCATTGAGATTCATTCTGGCCTCGGTTCCTGAACACGCAACACCTCTTCCGCCTGCCTGGCGGTCCTCGCTCCCGCCGGCGAGCATGGCGACCAACCAGCTGTCCTTCTCTGAGCGTCCTCACCAACCAGCTCTCTTATTCTACTCTACGTTCCTGAACACGCAACACCTCCTCCAAGCAAGCTCCTCGCTGTCCAGCTTTCATTCAACCAGGAGGCCAGCAACAGGCAACATCTTCTCTAACGAAGCTCCTGCTCATCTACCTCCTTCAACACGCTACTCACCGAACGTGTCTACTGAGCAGCTCCTCACCACACGGCATCTCCAGCACCAGACTGTCTACCATATAACTTATATTATATAAAACCACCACCTTAGAGTTTCCATCCATCCTGAGTGCTAGACAACATAATATCACGAAACCCTACAATATTCTAAGGTGGATTAGGGCGTGGGTACAGGACGGGAAACAGCGAGTGGACATTAACGGTACTAAATCCCATTGGTGTAACGTCACTAGTGGAGTTCCCCAGGGCTCAGTGCTTGGACCATTATTGTTTATTATATACATAAGCGACATGGATATCGGCATAGGTAGGTTTGCTGATGACACTAGGATAGGGCGTGTAATTAAATCTGACGAGGACTCCGCAAAACTACAGGAAGATCTAAAAAAAAAATTAATGGTCTGAAAAATGGCAGACAAAGTTCAATGTGGGCAAGTGTGGGGTACTTTGTTGAGGAGATGTAAACAGAGAAACCAGATATCAGATGAACAACGATGTTATAGAGAAATCCAAATGTGAGAAAGATTTGGGAGTAATGATAAGTAGGAACCTTAAGCCAAGTAAACAATGTGTTTTTGCTCGTAACAGGGCTGATGAAGTACTTGGGTTCATACAAAGGAGTGTTAGTTACAAGACTAGCGAGGTCATCCTAAAACTATATCTTGCGCTTGTGGGACCTTACTTGGATTGCGCAGTTCAGTTCTGGTCACGGTGTTAAAGAATGGATATAGAATCCCTAGAAAGAATTCAGAGGAGAATGCCAGGACTAATCCCGGGCATTGGGAACCTTGAGTACAAAGACAAGTTGAAGCATCTTGATTTGCACTCCCTCGAGAGACGTAGGCAAATTTAGATTTAGGCGCTAAATAGGTGAACATTGGTTAGGAGGAGTGGTGGATGAGTGGAACAAGTACCAAACAGCATCATTAATTCGAATACGCTGGGTAACTTCAAACATAGGTAAGGTGGATATATGAGCAATAGGGGTTCGGTGTAAACGGGACTGCCCAGTATGGGCCAATAGGCCCGCTGCAGTTTCCTCCATTTTTATGTTCTTATGTACTGAGCATGCTGATTCCGAATCTATATCGACAGTTCAATTGCGGATAATTAGTGATCGAAATGATGCTTGAAATATTTTAATGACATTTTACTCAATGCTTATTTCAGTAATCTCTAAAAATTGGTTTCCAAGGTGATTGGTTGGCCTTTCTATGTTCTTCTGGATGTACTTAACTAATGAATTAAATCACCAAATATTAAATCTGAGAGAAAATCATATTTGGAAGAAAAAACGCGTAAGGGTCCCCCTTACACATTTTTTCAGGGTCGAGACAAAACACGGTACAGTATATGCGATTTTGTTCAAAATCACAGAATAGCTACTCCTGAGCATGCCGATCCCAAATCTATTATTGACAGTTCGATTGCTTAATAATTAATGGTCGTAATGACGCTTGGAATATTTTTATGAAATTTTTCTCATTGCTTATTTCAGTAATCGCTAAAAATTTTATTCCTAGGTGATTGGTTGGCATTGCTATGTTCTTCTGGATGTACTTAATTACTGATATTAATCCCACCAACATTTTATATTATATACTGTACATGTTACCATCAGGTAAAGTTGTAAAACTAAATGCATTTTAATTAAAGTGGTTAGGTTAGGTGAATAAGAAGAATGCAGATTGGTCAGATAAATAAACTATAAAAAAATCATGCACAATAACTGTACACTGTATACTATACACTATACACACTAACTTATTCTTGTGACTTTTTTCTGAGTGTCTGGTTGAGTGTATGGTTATGGGTATGGTTGGGTACAGGCATGGTTGTAGTTGATCAGAAGTATAGTTGTGGTTAAGTATAGGTATGGTTATGGCTGGATATATACATGGCTGTGGTCATGTACAGTCGGCCACAAGAATAAGTACCGTATATACCTACAGTTCGTGTTTGAGACAAAATATCTGGTAACACTGTCCTGAGCAAAACAGACAAAATTACAAAATGACCTTTGTTGTGAATGTTTTACTAGTGTACTATATTGTGTTTATATTACAAGTAATATATTGTATCCAATGGTAGTAAACTTGTTGCCGAATGGGCTTGCATTCGTACAGCTCCCTTCTCCTCCTCCACTTTTTCTCTTCCCCTACTTTTTATACTGATGTTTGGATTAGTAAAGGAAGGAAGAGGAGTAAATAGAAGAATAAAGAAGGAGAAACAGAAAATAGTAAGAGATAATAGGTGGGGGGAGCTGAGTTTCATCATGCGTCTGGATGCGCAGTTTCAATGTTACCAGACCATTATCGGATCTTACAGCTACAGTGTGTCTACTTATTTCTGTGGCCGACTATAAATACTTACATGTGATTGAGCACATGTATGACTGCTTGCATGATTGTGGTTGAGTAAATAGAGAGTTGTAGTCAGGTACTTCAGTGGTTCTGGTCAGGTCCAAGTTTGGTTCTGTTTGGGTACAGTATATGGGTGTGATTAAAGTACCCTACATACATAAATGGTTCTGGTTAGATACATGTGATGTGATAGTTACATCATGTATAGTTATGGTTGTTTATTCTACATGTTGGTTTTACACACACACACACACACACACACACACACACACACACACTCTCTTTCCTTCCTGCACAAGCCCTCTGCATTCATCTTATAACCGTCCATAATTTCCGTGATTAGGACGGTTATGAGATGAATGCAGAGGGCTTGTGCACGAAGGACAAGAAGTACTGGAGGGAAAGAGAGAGAGTGTGTGTGTGTGTTGGCTGGTCGGCCACCCACCCACCTTGGTGCTGCAACGAAAGATGGTAGAGAGCATGACTTGACCCTTTAATCCCTGTTAAGTTCAAGGTTGCTATATTTTTTTTTCTCTCCAAAGGACACCATTTTCGTTGGTGCAGACCCTTGTCTTTTTTCCTTGACTCAACTGACAAGACTTTTTACTGCTAAAATCCCACGGTTCTCATTGATTGTGCCTAAGTATATAGTTTTCTTGCATGCCATGTTTACTCATGCGAAAGAATACTGTATTGCTTTTGTAATAGTACAGTAGTTACGTACACATATTTTGATCAAAGTTATGAACGTCATGTCCTAGATTTCCAATTTAACATTTTATACTTGTACACACATTTTGTGTGTAGGGAAGTGCACATATAAAATAACGTTCGGAGGATGAAAATTAGATTTAATATCTCAAAATTACTATCAAGTAATCGTAAGTGTTTGTTTGTTTATGACTACGTAATGTTGATTAATTTTTGACAATGCATTTGACAGCAAGGGTGTTTATGCTTGGGGATTGGGGAATTTCCTCTACAGTACAGGTGTATAATCATCCCCCAAAACCCCATCTACAGTACAATTCATTGAAAACCTTCCAATTTTTTAAAGAAAAAATACAATTTAATTGTTTTTTCTTCTTTTTTGCTGTTTGCTGTTTAAGAATCATTCTGAGAGAGATGGTAGTCTAGAGAGTAGCATTTAGTATTAGATTTAATCTTGACAGGTCAGCTTGGATCAACCTTTTTGCATGTCAGCAACACTTTTCAACTAAGGTCATCATCAAAGAGACTGACAAGGTCTTACCGGCTGAGAACTAACAGTGAGGGCAGAGCGATCAACACTTGTCAACTTGGCCATCATCAATCCCTGCTCTGAGATGTGACAGATAGTGAGGTCGGGGTCAGCCTGCTTCCAGTCCCAAGGGTTGACACAATATTGCTTCAGGAGTCGGCTTGTCGGATCATATATAATTGGGCGGTCCCAGCAAGTCACTTCAGCTTTAAGAGACACATCATAGTGTGAATTTATGGATTAATTTCACTGGAAGACTTCAGATTATAAGGTAAAAACAATTAAACTAAATTTGTAAAACAAAGATTGTGCTTTCTAAAACAATGTAAAATTTATACATTGTTATAAATATGTGCAGAGGCGCATTTCTCCAAGACACCGAAATTGCCCCCCTTTAATCACAACAAAATTACACCAATGGTTGGCAGGTTATCACAAGTTGAGTGCAGTATTACTCACCTAACGAAGATTATACAGGATAATCTGGACAAGGTTTGCTAAAATTTTAATTTTACATAATTTATTTTAATAGCTGTTCTGCCCTGTGTGGATAATTAACTGGAGATTCTCGTGAGTTTGTTCACTTTTTCCCTTGTTCCAACGTTGTGTGTGAGTTTATTGATAATAATACTTAACAGGTTATTGACAAATACAGCAGTCATAAGGCATTAAAGCTGAAAAGATGCAATTGACATAAATGGTACACATGCATTAAACAATATATTATGACATAAATGGCAGGTCATTAACGAAGACCGAACTTTTACTGTACTTTTTATCCTCTGCTACTTATCGGCTCGTTAGCACAAGTTACAGTATCTACGCTGAGTTGAAGATTTTTTAACAATGGTTGGAATGGGGCTGTTCTTAAGCAACAGATGCAAATTGCTACTTACACTCAGGTATAGAAATTAATCAAAGGATAATGATTTGCACTTGTCTTGTGACATAGCAATTATATTACAATATTATTACAAAATTGCACAACCTGTATTTACACGCCATTAAAAAAAGACATCCCAGTGTTACATACATGTGCATTGTCTTATATATAACTAGAGAAAATATTCAATTTTTGCGCAAGTTGGGAACATTAAAGACAAAAAGGATAACATTAAAGACGCTACCTAATAATAATAGAAATAATGTGTAAACTCGCTTTGGTGGTATGTTATTTATGTTGTCTCCCAATGTTCTGATGTACTAAACTATATGATCATTCAATTGAGGATAAGCTAACAATACCTGAGTTTCACCCCCAGTGAGTGACACGTGACAAAATCTTCATGACGTAGGTCGTGGCTGGACAGGTGGCAACATCGGAAAGGTCGCTCTGAAAAATGTCTGGGAACCCCTGAATTCTACCTTCGCATTAAATTTCTTGAAATTTAGACAATAATGATCGATGTACACTACTGTATTTCTTTTCTAAAACAGAGTATTGATCAGTAAGTATCTGTGGAGAATGAAACAAGGTCACTTTGTTACGAGGGTAAGCTGGTGAGGGGGGTAACACAGCAACCTGAATCGATCATTTCTGCCACGTTTTACTGTCGCCATTGACCTAATACCAGCCCAAATTTGCATCTTTTTAACTCCATTATTAAACAACATTCGTAGTATATTTAACGTATTTAATAAACTTTTCCTTCTATACATGAGTATACTGTACTTTTAATTGGTAATCTTGCACTATGACTTCCATGGTAACGTTGTCATACGGCTGGGAGATCATGACAACCCGCAATTAGCAGCTCGGCTCCTCGTCCTACCGTGACAGAGGGTGGCCGATACGTGTCACGAACACCGTAAACGTGATTAAAATAATAGCTCGTGCGTTGCTTCTGTCTAAATTCATGGATTTCTTTGGATTTTTTTTTTAGGTATTGAATAACGTTCGTATGATACAGGAAGATAAACGACTTGACGGATATTTAACTTAATTTAGATTAACTCGTCTCGTAGTGCCAGTCTGTATTATTTTTTCTGCTTGAAGTGAAAGGTTAATTATATTCCCATATTCCAAAAAATAGATAAAAACTCATTTAATTGGGTGTAAAAACATAAAATGTACCACGACAACACTCGTTCTGTTGCTGCTTGTCACCAACAGTACTCCTAAAAATTACTTCCACATACAGCTACGTAATAACACTAACCATAAACATACTCTCCTTATCGCAGCCATATCTCATGAGTCGGTGACGGCCGAACTTGCAAGGGTTCATTACAGGGGCCCTTTCGGTAATTTAATAATTTTCGTATGCGACTGCCCTAAGATCTATTTCGCCCAATTTTGTTTTTACCTGCTTCTTCGTACGGGTATTTTAAACTTTCAGTTTAATATCATAAGATTTCGAGTACAAAGACTTATTCCTTTGGTTTTGATGACAGTATACTCGAAGGTTAAAGTCACTCAAGGGATTAATTTAGCCTTGGCCATTGCCTCGCTGTCTGGGAGTTGCCAAGGTAATTATGTTTCATCCGAAACCTTCTGTTTATAAGAAAAATTAAGGAAATACTGTCATTAAATTGTTATTCTTTATTTAGATAAATATATTACAAATTTCTTTAAAGAATGGAATAAGAAAATGTAAATTTTGATTTGTGGAGTGATCAAGTTATAGCAGACATTATTTTCCTATGGTGATGTCATTGACTGACCTAATTTAATTTTAACAAGTGGTCAATTGTTTCGTGAATTTTTGAAGTGAAAGTAAGTTATTACATTAGGCTAGAAAGTCATGTATTAACTTAGAATATTCGTATTCCTCAGAAGTTGACCTTTACTCAACCAGGTAGGTACAATACATTATTTCATCTTGATACTGTATAAGCTGAAAATGATGAAAATTCGTCTAATGAACATGTAAAAATCCGAACTCGCTCCCTGGCTTTGAAAAATTAACTTAATGATTCAGGAACTAAACGAGTAGATGACCATTACTGAATAGATATATTTTTTAATTATATAAACAACATATCATTGATTAAACAGATAACTGTAGTAAGCGAGTCAACTAATTATGTTGAACGAGTATGAATTCATTAGTAAATTACATCAATCACAAATCCGTTTCAAGACAAAGCATAGCCGCAAATTACCAGCGGAGTCAATACACAAATTACAATAGGTGTATTATTCTTATCTGGACAGGCGGCTATAATGAAATTTGAAGTTGACGGCTAGCAAATTAAAAAAAAAAGGACAGGAGTATTGGAAGTTAGTACAGTATATGTTTTGTCAATCAGTCAATAAACGTTAAGTATTTATTGACTGCTGTGTAGGCTGTAAGCTCGCAATGAAGTGAATTTAGTAGGAAGACATGAAGTAATTTTTTGTGGCAAAGAAACAACACCCTTGAATTCATTTCTCGCGTGTAAATTAAATGTTGATGAAGCAAACATTATTTGTTTACTTTGGCTGACGTCCCCAGCTCACACACGCATGCAACTTGCCAGCTGCCTACATACTCTTCACAAATAAAATCATAGGACAAGAGCCTATGCTGTTTAAAATAATATCTTGACTGTACAGTGCACATATACATGGCATGTTAATAAACGGTTCAACTACAATACAAATTCCCATAAATTTCAACAGTACATTTATACGATAATACCTGCAAGAAGTAGTCCTCCCTGCCAGACGTATGTTGTGTCCAAGTTGCAAGCACGAATGTGTTGTGATTTACATAATGAAACGTAACTAAAATCTTTAATAGGAAGTAGTGAGTGTAAACACATTACAACATTTTAAATCTAATATCAAATCAAACACGAAAATGATCGACAGATTCATAACTACTGAAAGGCCCTCAACCTCACCAGCGCTAGCCAACTTGCCAAATTATGTCCCACTGCATTTCTCGGGACAGTAATTCTTTTAAACTCTCTTCAGCTTAGTTTGGTACATTCAGGGCGAAGGTTTGTATTATCCATATCATCACTTGTTTGTATAAAACTAATCCAACTTAATCGGTACCAAATCGACGGGCAGTAGCTACAACACATTTTAAGCTGTAACCGTACATTCAATGTTGATCTATTCTAACCAATACTTGTCTAGTCGTCTCTCGAAGGTCAATACGGTTGTGAATCACAACACCTGCTCGGGTAAGCTTCCATACATGTACAGTTTGTACTGGGAAGTTGCTTTATCTCCTCTTGATTTGTGCTCACAACATAAATAGCTGATCGAAGCTGTGTGTCCTCTTGGTATTGCCGCTGATCGAGTTCTCGGCGCAAGACAGTTTTCTACGGTAGATTAATGTTATAATGTGTAATCCTTGCACCTACCAACATCATGTCTCTAATATATCCCTATAAAATAACTCGGTATAGACTGTCTATAACTCAAAAAGGTTTTCATTTCAGGTAACATCTGTTGTCAGACCCTAAAGTTCTTAACTTGTATATTTTCTCCTCAGTCATCTTGAACTCTACTTATCTTCATATTTTATATAATTCATCTCATGGCCTCCTTCCTCCCCCATTGTCAATTAATATTAATTGTCATCACTCACCACACATGTACGAAAGCTTCACAATTAGTGTAACTAAGTCGTTTTGAAGCTAATTTATATCCCAAACACATATCATATAGGTTTTTCTCCATTTTGAAAAGACTTTAAAAAATGACCAATGGCAATTTAACATTCATCGCGTTACATTCTTAAGATGACCTGTTTTCTTAATGCTAACAAGAACAACCGAATTTGTAATATATAGTTTTGTGTTTAGTTCTCTTTTGTTACAGCGTATTTGAAGCAAATTACGTTTTCCTTAAGTTCTGCTGTCTAATTAAGGAATTGAGTGTATGGGATTTGCATTAACTGCTACTCCGATCATTTAGTGAAGGTAAAAGTAAGAGAATTTTTGTTTCTCGTTGCCTTTAATTATCAGTAAGATTCATAGAAAACTGTACATCACCATTTTCTTTGATACACTTGATGTTTTTATTTTTATTATTTTAAAGGCATTAGCGAGAATAAGATCATGAATATACAAATATTACCGATATGTTAATCCTCGTTCATTGTGATTACTAATGACTGATGGTATGACAGTGAAGAGTACACCTAGAAACAAAAATCAATTAAATAGCACTCAAGCCAAGCCGCCCTGTGCCGCCCTCTCCCGGGGATGGTAGGAAGCACGGTCGTCTGTCTGTTTACTTAGCTGTACAGCATTTTCATGTACGGTTTTTACATATTTATGCGGCAAATCATCTTTAAAGTGGTATAAATGTAAGTTAATAACATATTTTATGTTAACGTGCTTCCTTTAAGTGAAATGAAGTTGGTAAAACGAGAAAATAAAAGTAGAAAACGTTGAATTATGATGTCATCCGTGTTCTTGCTAAGCAGCTGATTTGTTGACATCACAGACTACAGCTGATTTCGTCAGCTGATGTAAACATGTGTTAAGCCAGTGGCTGTTTACTCTTGTGTACACTTTAAAGTCTGCACACAAGTAGGTAAGTAAATGGTACTTCATAAAAATTTGGTGTAAACTACTTGAGATTGTCTTTATTTCAAATTGTTTAATTGTGTTGACTCAAGCAGCCACAAAGGTACCTTCAAAATATTGTAAAATTACATCCCCTGCCAGAAGCATTACTTCCTACAGGCTGATGATACAAAGTTATGGTTGACAGCTTCATTCTTTCCATTTGTTTATTTGAAAAATTCAAACATTTTCATTTTCAGCTTACAGTATTTCACTTTTGATTTTTGGGAAATATGCAACAAATAACAAGTTTGATGGCATTATATTCTGCTGACACACAGTAGGTTAAAGGACTGAAGCATTACCAAACACTACACAAATAGACATTTTATAGTAATATAACAGTTAGCATGCAGTTTTCTAAATATAGGATGAAATAAAGAGTTTTTTATAAGAGTGCTCTTTCCATGCAGAGTTCTTTTCTATGCCGTTTAATAATGCACCATATCTAGGATTCCTTCTGTATTGAATTAAATTTGCACATGGAAAAATGCTTCGAAGCACAATTTATATATAAACATTTGGTATTATTTTACTTTCGGACATAGCATGCCCGAAAGTTATAAACTACTGAAACATTTAGATCTCGCTTTTCTGAGCATTTTGAACACCGTATATACATGGCGGAAATGGATAATAGCAACACAATTGAGTTTAATTGATTTTACGAAGTTTTCAGCCTTCATCTCTGTGAGGGGATATTAATGACACATCACACATGTGCAATATTGACTGATGTCACCCATTCGTGACCAATGATGTATCAGTATCATCATGTGAATTTTTTTCACAGGAAGCAGCCTGGGTAATTTCATTGACCAGTCTGACAATGGCCATGGTGGATGTTGGTTGTCATTTGTGCTCCTACGATTATTTTGAGTATTGCTGAGTTTTACGAGAAAGACAATCATTCTATCCAATTCTTATGTATCCCTGGTCCTTCCACTTTTAACTAAGGTATTGTACTTTCGGACATGGTGAGCCCCAGAGTTTTTAACTACTGAAAAATTTAGGTTAGTTTAAGCTAAGCCTACCGGGGGTCTGGGGGCAGAGCCCCCGGCTAGGGGTTAGGTTTTGTTAGGTTAGATGACTCGTTTTTGTTTTCTCCCCTACCAAAAATCCCCGATTTCCCAGGCTCTCCCCCATATTTGTTTTTTATTTATTCATTTATTTTTTTTGTGGGGGGTTTCCGCCAAAAATACATTGGAAAAACATATTGGTCAACCCCTCGGGACTCATGTCCGAAAGTAAAAATTTACCAAAAATTTTATACAGTACAATGAAGCATGTTTTCATTCCATTGGTAAATGGTGCTCATTTTTATGTATACATCGGTGCCATGATGACAGTATTAAAGTAGACAAATAACTTTTATATATACCTGTATTAAAATCATCTTTCTTGCTCTCTTTTTGTTGTTATGGTGTGTCATTTGTAGTTCTGAAACCATATGCAGCACAGTATAACCTTGCGTGGACTGTGTGTGCTCGCGCGTTGGTTGTAAATTTAAATTTGGATAATCTTGATGGATACAATTCTTAATTGATCGTGGATTAGCAAAAGAAATAGAGGAATGTCTGAATTTTGGGGTAACTTGCAGTTCTCCTGCTAAGTGCGAATGGTAAACCTGTGAATGAATAACAAGGGTTTACTGTACAGTACACTGTACTATAATATCCATGGCTAAGCATAAGCATTTTTTTTTTAATTCTGTTAAAGAACTGCAGACCACAAGATTGAATATCCACAATACAAAATGCACCAATTTGTAACTTTTTATCCTTTGCTGAGGTATCAGTAATACTGTATCTACCTTCACCACTGAGCTTAAATTATGTTCATGCAAGTGTTGTTAATCTAGTGTTAACTTAATAAGAATACAGATAGTATATTACTGGGAAATATCCAGTCTGGTTGTATCTTATTCAAAATATGCAGTATACCGTAGGTGTCCTGTAATTCAGTGTTCTGCCATACTTTCTTGTACGTACTGTTTTGTATTTTAAATTTTTAAATTGGCATATTGGTTTTCATTAAGAATGGCTCTTTGATTTTCCTTTATAAGTCACTTCTAATGTCAGCCTATTGAATATAACACTTGCCTCCAGACCCATTAGTCTACTGATGTCAGTCCACTAAAGTGGTTCTTGAGTGGCCCTGCAAGGAAAGTGTTTGCCTTTTAAGTAGTACAGGGCGTCCTCGCTTAACGTCGAGGTTACGTTCCTGAAAATGTGACGTTATGCGAAACAACGTGAAGCGGATCAATTTTCCCCAAAATAAATAAATAAAATATGGGAGTTACGTTCCTGAGCCTCCCTTTGCCCCATGAAAAAAGTTACATATACAGAAAACCATTGCCACTACTAAGTTTGTATTGGTACTCACCGATGGGCGGAGGTGGTAGAGCGAGTGTGTGGTGGGTAGTGGAGCGAAGGAGGAGGATGGCGGGAATGGAGGAGGAAAGTAGGAGCGGAGGAGGGTGGTGAGTCTCTGAGACTCTGCGGCTGCCTCCTCCTCCTCCGTTGTTGTTTGCTCCTCCTCGGCTGCCGGTTATTGTGAAGAAGCTCCTTCTGCCATCCGACGACGAAAAAATGAATCCAGTGTTGACTGCTTGGTGCTACTCATCTTCTTCTCCTTAGAGATCTCCGTGTTGGAACCAAGACTGTCCTCAATGCTGCGTTGAACCTTTGAGCTACGTTCTCTGTTTGGGTCATCATCTAGAAGCATTTGCATTGCTTGCTGGAACATGTTCAACGATTCTGTCAACCTCTTGGAAGTTAGCGTTCGTTGAGGTTCTTCTTTGTACTCGTTACAGATCTTCGTTGGTGAGCTCTTCTGTATGGGATGCCAGGACGTCCTCAATATCCTCTGATTCCAGCTCATCAAAGCCTGCCTGTTTAGCCAAGCTGAGGATATCCCTATTCACAGCTGGGACTAAATCCGTGAATCCCGTAAAACTGTTGACGCACTTGGGCCACAGTTTACGCCTTGTACCATTCAGGCAACTTTATGAAACCTCTCCCCATGCCTTGCCAATGTTGTCAATTGCATGAAGAATGTTGAAGCCGCGCCAATATTCTCTGATCGTTGGTTTATTTTCTCCGTCTGTAGCCTTGAGCAGCTGGGCCATGGTACGGCCTAAATAATAAGCCTTGGATGCAGCGATGACGCCTTGGTCCATAGGCTGCATCAGTGCTGTTGTATTGGGAGGTACAGGTACAACTTTTACACTGTCATGCAAGTCGTTGAAATTGGGAGGATGAGCTGGAGCATTGTCAAGGATCAGAAGAATTTTGAAGTTAAGGTTCTCCTTGGCACAGTATTCCTTCAGTGCAGGGACGGCGTACACATTTAACCACTGGCTAAATATGGCGCCGGTTATCCATGCCTTTTTGTTTGCCCTGTAAATGACAGAAGGTGATCCTTAGAGTAACCTTTCAGGGCCCATGGGTTGGCAGCGCGAGAAATCAGCATAGGCTTCAGCTTGAAGTCACCGGCAACGTTCGCACCAAGCAGCAGCGTCAAGCGGTCTTTTGTTGTTTTAAAACCTGCGTTCTTTTCTCCTCCTTGCAGATATAGGTCCTCTCAGGCATCCACTTCCAAAAGAGACCAGTTTCATCCACATTGAAGACTTGCTTCGGTGAGTAGCCTCCTTGCTGGACAATCCATTTGAATTCTGGCGGGAATGTCTCAGCTGCAACCGTATCTGAACTGGCATTTTCACCAGTCATCCTAATATTATGGAAGTTATAACGGTGCTTAAAACGTTGAAACCATCCTTGGCTGGCTGTAAAGGTCTCTTCCTTCAATCCTTCACCCTCTTCTGCCTTTAAGTTGTCAAACAAAGATCTGGCCTTCCGCTGGATAAGCATAAGGCTCACAAGGGCATTGCGTTGATTCTGATCCTCCATCCACATTGCCAGCATCTTTTCCACCTTCTTTATCACAGTGCTTCTAGTACAAGTCGTCTTAGTAGCACTCAGAGAAGAACCACTTCCAGCACTAACCTTAATCTTGTCACCTTTGGTCCGGATAGTACACACCGTTGTGGGGGTTAGACCAAGCACAGCGGCTGTGTCCACAGCACGTTCCCTTATTTCAAATCGGGTTAATACATCCATTTTCGTAGTAAGGGTAATGGTCTTACGTTACCTCTTCACTACACTAGCATCAGTAGCACTTGATGGGTGCTTGGAAGCTATTTTGAATGGTTAGAGTACAGTTTTAGAGCAAAATCACTTGAGCACACGCGAATGATGTGAAGTCGTAACAGAGACTGGCTTGGCGTCGCTTGGGGACGCTGTGACTTTCCGCGAGTGAGGGCAGTGTGCCGAGCCGAGAGAGCGTAGTGCGGCCAGACAAGAGCGGGTGATGTGCCGTAGAAAGTAGTCCGTGACGACACAAAACGACATGTAATCGGATCAACGGGATGTTAAACGAATTTTGGGTCTCTAAAGTTCAGCGACATAGTACCGAAACAACGTTAAGCGAGGACTTACTGCATTGGCTTCAGATAGAAGCAATTTAGATATACTGTATTGTGCATGCTTTCAGCCAGGGTCCAGGTTGCTTTATGTCTGAAGTAAGTTATCCTCTAGATCTAGCTTTTAGATTTTTTGCAAAATAATGATAATTCTTTTGTAGATCTAATTTGTTTCCATCTTATGTTTCTAGTAAGATAAATAAATCACTTGTCTCTCTGTTTCCTAATGCTATTATTTCTTATTTTAGATTCACAATTTACAGGCTGTAAAAAACGTCTCTCGAGCTTGAAATCTGAAATCAGTCTTAAACCTACCGGTATCTTGAAATTTTTAGCAAAGATTCAAACAACAATGAGAACACAAATCACTTTTCACTTTATCTCGTTAAAGCTCCTATATCTGTATTATGGAATACTTTGTTAAATGGCTTTAACTCTAATCATAAATGTAGCTACAATATTTAGACATTGTATTTAAAAAAAAAGGAATCTAAAGTTGTGAATTGCCTCAACCTGGCCTTCTGGAGAGGTATGTCGGTTGACCTATCTTGCAAAGAGTTGCATGGTCATTAGCTAAGACTTTTTCATATGCCAGTACAGTACAGTATCTGAATGAGATCACAAACAAAGTTCATGGTGTTGGGAAGTTGAAAGGTTAGATGTTTACTGAACTATGAATTTTTTAATACAGCATTCTGTTGTGGTGTTTATATCAGAGCACCTTAAGCTTCCCCTTTCACCTCCTCCCAACATTATTCTGGCTGCTGATAATGTTGAGGTAGTCCACAGAGATTGTAGCAATAAATGTCGGATTAACTCCTAAAATCTCATTTTATGCTTGATGCTTGAGACCAGAGCAGATGATTCAGTAGTCCTCCCTCTTTCTGACAGTATAGTATGAAGCATCTGGAACTAAGTGGTTGGATCTGTTATTCCACTTTTTCAAAGGGATTCTGTTTATAGCAACCAATTTTTTTCTCACCATTTTCCACCATAAATGGGCTGTAGCACTAATATTAAGTCATCCATGATTTTGGTCTCGGCTATAAAATAGAATTTCAGTATTCAGTCTTCCATATATTTATTATGTAATTAAACTTAAATTTGTTTTAACTTTGCAGCATCATGTGAGGTAAAGAAAGGATCAGGCCAGCACTTTTGCTGAATACACAGCGAACTATTGCTGGCCCCTCCAACAGTACATCGAGCCGTTTCATATAAGGGTCACCCTCCAAGAAACAGAGATGGAGGAAATAATTGGACCCTTCATTTTTACTTCAAATTTTGAAAGTGGAAATTTGGCTCGAGTGGAAAAAGTTGATCCTCCAGGTAACTATTTGTAGTGTAATACATTCTGTACATGTCATTATGATACAGCTGTATATAGTAAACTATAGCATATATTGGTCATTCTGAATCATACAGTATAAGCTACAGTTGGTACTGTGCAGCATTTGTCTGAAAATTTTCCATAAGTAGTGGGTTAGGTTGAAACTGCTCTCTAAAGAAAACATTAGGGCCAGGTGATGGTACTGAGTAATTGAAAGTATGTTAATGTATCGGTTAATCTGAATGAATATATTGGTGAGAGAGTGGAATATGTCTTCTTTGTACTGAGTGGAATAGATAAGCTGTAACAGGTATATGTCCAAAGCTATGGCATAATATGTGCATGGATGATTAAATTATCTGAGGATTGATTGTGTATAAGGAATAATTCAGTTTCTGGTTAATGCCCTCTGCCAGGCAACTTGGCATAATATTTAAACTAGTAATTTGGTTATTTTATCTCTATGGACCATCACCAAGTGCTTATATCCTGGAGTAATGTTTGAATTGAATTAAATTGAAACAGTTTATTTAGCCAGAAAAACACAGATACAGAGTGGATAAAAATAACAACATTAACATGGCTGAGCTAGTTGGTGTGAAGGTATGGAACAACTTACCCCCACCCATCCGAGCAATGACTACGCTCCATTCCTTTAAATCATCTCTAAAAAAAATATCTATTGTTGAAGTATTAATATTTCTTGTAACACTTGCTATATTTACAGTACCTGCTTTTATTGTACCACCAAATCCGTTTTATCGGAAATTATCATGTAAATAAATAAGTAATTACCATTGCAATACACATAATTGCCAACTGGACATAATCCTGAAAGCTCTGCCCTACTAATCTTTAAATAGCACACAACCATTGGTGGTCAGGTCACCTCACCATCTGACCTGACCACCAACCGTTGTGTGCTATTTAAAGATTAGTAGGGTCATTACCTAATACCTGACCATTGTGGACCTGGTCTCACCCTCCTCTGTATATATACACCTTGGTTTGTATTTCTCTTTAGTCTGTACTCACCCCTGAAGATGTGAATTACACGAAAGCGCTTGGGAACTTCGTGTTTTCTTCTTTCCTTGTGGTTATCAGCATATATATGTGCGTGCGTGCGTGCGTGTATATATATATACTTCCTTGAGATAAATGTATAGTATATATCAGGTGCCTCAAAGAGAGCTCAGGTTCTCAACTGGCTCAGCCATGTTAATATTGTTATTTCTATCCACTCTGTATCTGTATTTTTCTGGCTAAATGAAATGTTTCAATTCAATTCAATTCAAACTTTTTTAGGCACCTGATATATACTATACATTTATCTCAAGGAAGTATTATGTAACATTTAGTATCATCTGGAATAGTACAATAGCATGGTGGTAATAAGAACATCTCATAATGTTACCACGGTTATCACTTCAATATTTATTAATTTTATTTGATTTATTTTACGTATTTTTGTATTTATATATACATAAATTACAGTGGAATTGAAAAACATAAGTAGAATGGGGGAGCAGTACAACATGGGTTTTACAGTAATAAGGTTGAAGAAGAAGACAGAGCTGTTGAGATTATGGCATTAATATAATGTCTCCTCCTTGATTAATTTTGTGGAAACAGTATGGTATTTTTATACCATACTGTACACTGTATACAGAGTGGGATGAAAGAAGTCTTGTAAATAAAAAAAAAAATTTACTGTACACATTTTCTTTTGTCATATTTCAGATGGTGATTGTAAACTGTACAGGTTGCCAGTTCTTATACCTAGAGACTGTGAGTTGATGAAGAATGTCTAAGAGAGATTAGAATGCCTGCAGTTGCCTAGTCTGGCAAGGGGTAACTTAATAGAAGTCTATAAGCACCTCAGAGGACATTACTTAGTTGAGTTTTCATACCTGGTACTAGTGATTGCCCGCCCCACTAGAGGTCACAGCTTCTTATTGAAGAAGCCACAAGTTAAGAAAGCTATCAGGGCAAACTTATTTTGGAGAGAGGGTTGTGAACTCCTGGAAATGTCTGCTAGAGAATGTTCTGTTGGTACTGAGTGTATGCTCATTCAAGATGCATTCTGGAGCCAGTGCATAACCAGTGCTTTCCAATGTTGCACAGCAGAGACGTGAATTGTCTTGACAGACTACCCAAACAGCTTACAGGCTGATCAGTGGCAAAGAGGACAAAGTAAAGTAAAATAAAGAATTTGTGATGGTAGGTAGTAGACAGCTATGAAACAGGAAAGTACTACCACTTGAGAAGATATTGGAAGCATAATGTGTTGTTAATGGTAGACCCTGCTGCCTTATGGCATCACAAAAATTGTGACCAAGTCTCAGGTTGCAGTTCGGACTGAATTTCTGCCTCATTTACACATAATTGCAGGGTCTCAATTGTTTTTCTTATTTTGACAACATAACCTATTTATCGTTTCTCACTTTTGATCTGTTTTTTTCCATTTCTGTATGCAGCAGTTATTATTATTACCTGTATTTAAATTCCATATAGTATTTTTTTGTTTTATTTGTTGATGAACCATAAATTATGCCTAGCATGTATCAAAAGTATAATTATGAGACAGTAAAGGTCTTTATAGGTACTATACTGTACTGTTTACTCTGCCATGTATGGTACTATATATATAAATATTAAATTGAGGTGTTTGTGTTTGTTTTGCAGGCTCTGGTCATGCCCCATCAAGTCAGGGAGGTTCTCTCACTGGAGGACGTAAGGCACACAAGTCGTCCACATCCTCCCAGCCAATTGTTGATCCTATGCCTGTCAATTATGAATTCAACCTGTGGACTCGTCCAGATTGTGCAGGCACAGAATATGAAAATAACAATAGAACTTGGTTCTTCTTTGGTATTAAGGGTATGTTTCACGTAGCTTTTAATGGTATGCCATATTGGGCAGGATTTTTATTGTTTCAATTTAACAACACATCTGAACACTCTTCTTGATAAAATTTGTATACTTTTTGGATGTGGTACAGTACCATAAACAAGGTCTCTACTGGTCTGGAAAACCTAGAAAAGCCAGGGAATTATACAAATAAACCTGGAATTTTATGTGAATTAATTCAACTTCAAAATATTGTCATTTTAACAGCAATCTTTCCATAAATTAATGATGTACTATATACAGCTCTTCCCCGACTTACGACCTACTCGACTTACGATCACTCGCACTTACGACCACCCGCACTTACGACCACCCGCACTTAAGACCACCCGCACTTACGACCTGCCTCAGTCGTACCAAAATTTTGTCAAATTACGTATTTTCGAGTCACGTCAGTACACAGACAAAATTTTCGTTTGCAATTCACTTTAAAATGGCTGTCAACCTTAAAAGTGAGAGTTTTGTGGTGATGAGAAGAAAAAGAGACACCCATTTTAGATTTTCTATGTATTATTTAAGCATTTTCGACTTACGACCTGTATTTGGGTCCCTTACCCCGTCGTAAGTCGGGGAGGAGCTGTATATACTGTAAATATATATATATATACAGTATATCAAGAAATTGAAGACCCTTTCGTGACCCACCCCAAGCCTAATAATGAACCTCGGCCAAGACCTTGACACCCTCCCCCCTCCCCATCCATATTTTCCTTCTCGGATTTGTGTGATTCACATGGGTCGACCTGGTTTGGGAATGCTAACATATACAGTCGACCCTCGTTAATTCGGACTAATAGGGGGGGAAGGGTATCCGTTTTAGCCGATTGTCCGAATTAACCAATTTAGGGGTTAATATTGCATTATATTTCAAAGTCATTGTTTTCGTCACGATTTTATCCCACTTTCCACTGTAATACGTACGTCATTTCATCAAAAATATTACATTTCCGTGAATGCATTATATCAAGCACAGTATGAATAGAATACTATTGTAATATAACAGTATTTTAACCAAAAACTATTAAAAAAACGAGTAACTTTTCTTGAACATCGGAAGGTTAGGTAAAATCTTTTGTTTTCGTTATGTATTTTATCCTATTTTACATTGAAATACATCACGTTTCAGCAAAACTACTATTTATTTCCGAGAATATATTCATTTAGGCGCAGTTTAGGTATAATATACGTGTGATGTAACAATTTTTTAACTGAAAATGATTCAAAAAACATGTGTACCGTCTAGCTGATACTCAACAGCTGGTGGTGTGTCATGCTTCGTTGTAAACAATAGGAGGTTGAAGTAGATTACCGGGTATTATATTAAGTGTGAAATATCGAAAAGGTTTTTATTACCGGTATTTTTTGTAGATCAATGAGAACTGTGATACCGTATATGATATGATAAGTTAGCCTGTGCTAAGAACTTCAACATAGAGTACTGAAAACACGTTGTAAGGTAATTTAGCCTATTGTAAGTTGGTGAGCTTCATTTGCTGAAGGAACTGCACAACTTTTCATTACTAATTGGTACATATTTTACGTTTCCATTGTTTACTGGCAGTAAATGGTAAATATTTTTCATGTCTGAAGCTAAAAGTTGCATCCCCCCCCCCCACACTAGTGGTGGAGATGTTACATTTAACCAAAAAGACGCTGGTGTTTTATCCCAGCAGTGGGTGGATCAGCATTTTAGGTTAAGGTCCGCATAGGTAATATTCCTACAAATCTAAAAAAATAAAAATAAAAGTTCAGATTTTGTCCGAATTATCCGAAATCAAGATTAAAGGGGTCCGAATTTACGAGGGTCGACTGTACATGTGCATTTAAGGATACCATGTCATTTTTCTTAAGAATATGTACAAAAGATTCATAATTGTTTATTACTGAATATGTATTTGATTGAATTAATGTTTATGTATGTGAAATGAGGAATGCAATTCATTAAATACTTGTAATACATAGAATGTTAAAACACATGAGGAGACAAGACGGCATTGTTTTCGTGAGTGACGATTGTTCTTCATAAGAAATTGAAGAAAATAATACCCTGGTTGTAGCTGTAGTGAACTTAATTTAAAAAATATTGAATACCTGTATGTATGTTATAAGTAATGCTATTTAATGTTAATAAATGGAACACTAGGAGTAGCTAACCATGGTAAAGAAATAAGGCGAGACGATTCGGAACGTCAAAGTATGAACAGTAAGTGCATACATGTGAAAACTTATTGTCATTTCTCAACATATGAATATGAAAGCAACACTTATTTACTGTTCATATATGTTTTAAATAATATTTACGAATGTAAAACTAAAATTCTATTCGCCAATGATGGTAAAGTTTGAAACATAAAGACAGCCAATGAGTATTGTGCGAGTTTTTACTCAGATGACGAAGTTATCAGGCTTAACTCTGGCTGAAGTACTTAATTAGTTAAACCCCTTAAATTTTAATTCTGAGAGAAAAGTATATTTTGGTCGAAAAATTACTAAGGTGTAAGACTTGCATTTTCGACAGTTTTGGCCCAAAATTTGATTTTTTTGAAAATCACATTATAGGTACTCCTGAGCATGGTGATTTCGAATATGAGGTCCACTATTCAACTGCGGGGTAATTAGTGGTTGTAATTACGTTTTCCATAAAGCTGTTGCTGAAACTGCTACTGAACCTGAAGTTGATGTTTAAACTGCTTATGATGCTGAATTTGATGGTGTAGCTGAAGTTGATGGTTTAGGCCTTCGAATAATAAAGCTTTCGAAAGAATCTTGCACAGCTGCTTTCTTTTCTCATTATATATCTTTATGTAGAGGTCATTTGTATTTATTTAAATTTTAATGCTTTGTTCTGTTAATGGATCCACTTAAGAAAATATGTTCATTGCTTGCTCCATATAATATCCACAGACCTCTCACCTTTTTCATATCGTTTTAACACATCTAATTTCTCGGATAAGCTTTGACACTTTCTACTTGCTTTTGAAACAACACTACCATCACTTGCTCTCTCGCTCATGTTGAATAGGGATGCAAAAATGTTGTAAGAAACCTGAGAAAGCTTTTCTCCAGCTCCTGTTACAGATGCGTGAAAACAAAAGGCCCGCCAAGCTCCTACTGTACTGTTGTTTACCACTCATTAGCAAGGCAGCTTCTTTGTGCAAGGCTCTCTTCATCTCTTTTACTGTATTTTTTTATAATACATATCGTGATTTAGTTATTATTTATATGAAAATGTAATTTTATATGATATTTATTATATTTTGGTCGTAAATACAATTGAAATAAGGATGTAAACTGAATTGGGTCCTAAATTATCTAGGGTTTCAAATACATAAAGTTGTTGGTTGAACCGTTGTTATCCGAGGCTTCCCTGTACAGTATTAAAAAGTGTTAATGAGTTCTTAACATTTCTAATCCCTTCATTTTTTATAGGTGGTGCTGTAGGCAACCGAGTGAGACTGAATGTGATGAATCTGAACAAACAGTCTAAACTCTACTCTCAAGGGATGCAGCCAGTTATGCAATGCATTTCTAACACCCGTCCTCCGCGGTGGGAACGCATCAAGGACAGATGCACTTATCGGGTATGATATTATTGAGTGTCTCTAAACGTAATTATGATCGCTATTAATAGCAAAGTAGTGTGGTACCCAAGTAGATACAACATTCACCTTCTGTCTTAAGGGTCATTTGGTTATGTCTTGGGCATCCCCAGTTCACTGAGCTGTGAATGGGTACCATAAACACACTTCTTTGTTAGTGTCAGATATTAAACAAGTGTAATTACATTTAACTTGAATTTGGCACAATATGTTTTATCAATCTGACCTGGGATATATATTTTTTTAAATCCTGTATCATGAAATTCTAACCGCATCTGACAAATTTCTAACCTAGTGCTGTCTTGGGTGTCTGTAAAATCAGCATGTCTACAGGGTGAAAATCAAATTTCCAGGTCCCATATTCATGATTGGAGTTTAATAATTGCATATAGGGTACTGTATAATAAAAAAAATAGGATATCTTTCACTTTTCCACTAGGTATCAGTAAAGGGGAGACTCGATCAAATTTAGCATGTGTTTGCTTCTCAAGCCTGCTCTGTTAGCTCTGCCAGAAAAAAGACAATTGAATCAACACCTCAGTTCCAATAACATGAGCTTGGAGGTAGGACACAATCTCTGCCCCTTTATTCATATTGAAAGCTAAATATTCCTCCCAGATTTCATTTAGCACTTACACTGTATTGATTGATGGTCATACAATCCTAGATGTTAGTTTTTTATATGGTTGAAGTTTATGATATGCACAAAAAGGGTATTTGCAATTGCCAACAACTGGGTCAATGTGTTTGGTATGAAGGGCCTCCATGTCCTAGCAACTTGCTAATACAGTACAGCCTCTCTCAATTTGGCTGGAAAATGTGGGAAAATTTATGGCTTTTCTAAATCTAGTTTTGTATTTTATTTCTCTAGTAATACTTTTATCATTGATTAGGTTTTTTCTTATTTCAGAGTGAGGAGAATAGCACTGTGATAACATGGGTTCACACGGTCAATGAAGCATGTGCAGTAACGCACTATGCATTCACATACCCCTTCACATATTCAGAACTGCAAACTGTGCTGGAGAGTTTGGACCGCCGATTTCCTCCAGGGTGTCCAAGTTTATATTATCATAGAGAGTTGCTTATTTATTCATTAGATCATTGGCGTGTGGATTTGGTGACTGTTAGTTCCCACAATGATAGGGTGGAAGAAAGGGAGGATAGATTACCAGGACTCTTCCCACTGGCTGATCAACCTCGTCCTCATCGTTTCCCGAATAAAAAGGTGGTATTTGTGTCTGCCAGAGTTCATCCTGGGGAGACTTCCTCCAGTTTTGTCCTAAATGGCTTCTTGAATTTTATTGTCTCAAATGATCCTCGTGCTGTGAAACTAAGGGATATGTTTGTCTTTAAGTTGATTCCATTTTTGAATCCTGATGGTGTTGTCCGTGGCCATTATCGCACTGATCAACGTGGAGTAAACTTGAATCGTGTGTATGTAGACCCCTCACCTACCTTGCATCCAACTATATATGCTGCCAGGCAAGTGATCCTCTATCACCATCACGGCCAGTTAACTACAACCCCAGTGGAGGAGACACCCTCAATATCCACAAATACTGATTCTACAGATCCTGCTACTGTTAATGCAACAAGTACTTCCAGTGATGATTTGGGCGTGTCTGTTACAAATACTTCCAAGGGACCACCAGTTGTGATGGATGAAGATACCTGCCACAGTTTCAGTGATGTTCAGTGTGGAAAAGCTGGAGGCTCAGGAAGTGGAAGGGTACGAGGCATGTCTCTCATGGAGATGGATGAACCTTCAGCTTCAGGATGGGACATATCCAGTAATGTCTCGGTAGACTGTGGGATGGCTGGCAGTTCATTTCACCGAGATCCACATACTGTTGAAGTGCATGATGATTGCTCAAATGTATCATGTATCAGTGAGGCTGAAACAGGTGTTACTTCCATGTTTGGCTCTATGGCTGCTTTAAGTGAGTTCAGAGACATTATATCCATAAATAAAAATAGTGAACAAACCAACAAGGCAGTGAATTCTCCTTGTGTTACACAAATTAAGAATGAGGCGATAGAATGTGATGCTTCTTGTAAATCTAAGGATTTGTTTTTAAAGGATTTTAACAAAGAAGAAAGTGATAAAGGATGTAGGGACTGTTTTTATGATCAAAGATTATCAAACAAAACAACAATTGAGAGAGATCTTAACATTTTTGGTAGTGTAAGTGCCAGTAAACAAAAGCCAAATCTTAGCACTGTTTCTCCAAATGCAAACATTGTATCAGTAACCTCAGTATCTTCACCAGTGTCTAGTCAACATCAGTTGAAAGTTGAAACTGCTGAACGAAGTGTTAATTACAGTTTTTCTCTTGGCAAAAGTGCAAAAAAGGACTCGTTGAATTTCAAAAGAGATCTGAGTGCAACAGCTGGTGTACATTACAAGACTGTATTAAAATCAGGATCACCTCCAACTCCTAGTGGAGTGCAGGGCACATCTGGAGTAAGAGAAGGATTTGGTATTGCCAGTAGTAGTGAAAGTGAGGCGGAATGTGGTCGTCCTGGAAGAGAATCTGAAGTGTGCTTGGGAGTCCTGGAAACATCTCTTCCATTACCTGCACAAGAGTTTACTCCAGCCCTCAGCCCACCAACACCAATACCTGAGGAAACTCAGGTCACTTCAGGACTTTTCCTGTATGTTGATCTTCATGGCCATGCATCTAAAAAAGGTAAGAATAATTACAGTACCTTGAATCTATTGCTGAAAGTTATAGTTGATACACATTGATAGTTCGTGCAATAAAAAAATATGGGTTATGATAAATATTAGCTATTTGATGCAAGATAGGATAGTCACTATTAATTTTTTTATTCTCTAAACAGCCTATCTGTATTGCAACCATGCACCAATTTGTGAATTAAGGAAGTAATTGTGGAGTTGGGGGGTGGGGGAAGTGCCTGTTGCTAGGGAGTTGGCAGAGGTAGCGTCCCAGTTGGGTTGCATTGCTGTGGCGAATGTTGAGGCCAAGCAGCCACCATCTATGCAAATGGCAGTTGTGTTAAACTTTCATTTAAGCTTTTTCTTAATGGTTAAGCTGCATTTTTTCTTCTAGATTGTATAAAAATGTTGTTTGAAGTAGCACAATTGTTAAATAACATAAGAAAGGTAGGTGGTATGGCTTATGAATGCTGGGAGATAGGTACTGGGAGTTTTGAGTTTGCTTCAGCCTTTTGACTTACCATGTAGGCCATTACTTTACATCTGTGATTATTCCTTTTTCTATGCTTGTTTTCAATATTTATATTAGTTTTGAATTTGTAATACCTGTAGTAACGTAATAGTTAAAATAGTTACATCCCCTTAGCCCTCTACCTACCACTGCAGGCCAAGTTGTGAGCTATGTTATGGTTATTTTTCAACTTGTAATTTTATATAGATGCCCTGTATACCTGGTACTGTACTGTGTAATTTTTTTTTTTAACATGTACACAATCATACATACAAAATGTGAAGAAAAAAAATTATCGTAAGGTCAAAAAGATAAAAGGAATAGACTTTCTTCGTGTGTTAAGAGTTCACGATGAGTAAGGGAGGGAGGGATTTGAGATATCGGCTGTTCTGAGCTGTTTCCCATGTGTAGTGAAACAATTGACAAATTTGTCGTCCAGTAGCCAAATGGCAACAGTATTTATTTTATCTTATTTAGTGGTATCTATTCGCCTCAAGATAAAAATTTACTGGTACAGTTAACTTCAGCTGTTCTGGTGGTGGTCTTGGCCAAGAAGTGATGGTTTGAATCTGGTGTCTTACTATAAATTATATTTAGGATCATACCTAGTATTTCTCAAAAGCTAGATTCAAATTACACAAGAGATTTATGAAAAATTCTCTCTTTTTTTTTTTTTTTTACTAAAAAATCAGGGGTTGAACACTATACGAGATCAATTTATACATGAGTATGCAGTGTATACGGTAATTTAAAGGAGACCTTCCCAGTTATTTTGTGGCTGGTAATCCCTGCAATAAATTGATTTACTTAAGGAAATCATCACAGGTATTTGGTTGCCGAGTTAAATGTTTTGAGAAGATTCTGCCTTTGCCTGCCCTTCAGGAGAAGTTTGTAAATGATGTAAGGTATCTGAGTCATAGATAAATAAAAACATGTAATTTTCTTCCAGGCATTTTCATATATGGGAATTGGTATGAAGATCCAGCTGTGATGGTAGAAAACATGCTCTTCCCTAAAGTCTTGGCCATCAACTGCCCCAACTTTGACTTTGCTGCGTGTAATTTCTCTGAAAGAAATATGTATCTGAAGTAAGTAGATTGTTTCTTTTTTATTCATATTTATATATGAATAAAGCAAAATTTTGCATTTGGATTTTACCCTAACCTAACTCAACCCAACCCAACCCAACCCAACCCAACCCAACCCAACCCAACCCAACCCAGTCCAATCCAAACCAACCTAACCTAATCCAAACTAACCTAACCTAACCTAACCTAACCTATAGCAAAATCTCGCTTCTGGCTATTTTCCAAACAACCACAATGCGTTGTGGTCGCTTTTCGGTTTCTGAGCCCAACATATATACTGTATGCTGTACTGTATATATAGGGTGTTCAGTAAATACTTTTCATAAATTAGGTGGTGTATTCCTGAGACATACCCCGGTAAATAAAGATAAATGACTAAATGACCAAATTGTCAATTCTCAATAGTTTTGGAGTTACAGAACATGACATGCTTGGTAGGAATGTGATGAAACGTATATGGGGTGTATATGAAACATCCAGTACACTGGGCTAGTGACGTTTATTAACAATAATAATGCCATATGACTTGTATCGGTATTAACATTTAGAGGAAATGTTTAAGTTCCACCCCTCTTGGTCAATGCAGGGCTCAGCACGTCGCACTAGTGAGTGTCCCACACGTTCAAAGACCCCAGGGGTGTTGTGAATGTTTGCCACACTGTCCTGTACACGGCGCCACAATTCCTCATGGTTTGTGAACCTCTGTAACATACACCTTGCTTTTTATGTGACCCCACAGGTAGAAATCAAGGGGATTTATGTCAGGTAACCGTAGGTCTCATCACATTCCTATGAAACCTGTCATGTGCTGTAATTCCAAAACTTGAGAATTGACAATTTGGTCATTTAATAATTATCTTTAATCATGTCTCAGGAATATACCCCCTGAATTATGAAAGGTATTTACGGAACACCCTGTATATAAACACCTTTAGAATATTTAAAACATCAATTACGCTGCTTGTGTAAGTTTTAAATACCCTTTATATATATTTTCTCAAGAGTATGGACTAACTTTACCATTTAAGCACGTTAGTTTTCACCTTCCAGAAAAAAGCCGTAAGTCATCCCGAGAACGTCCGACCTAATACTGTACAGTACCTTGATTTTCGGCAGCTGAGGTCGTGACGTAGATTTTGTTCAAATTTCATACAAAGGTACTCTTTTACATGTTGATGAAGGATACGGATTCATAATTGAGTAAATAGTGTTAATTAATGATCCTTGCGATAAAAACTCCTTTAGAATATTAAAACGTCAATGAAAAAAAATGAGGTTCTCTCAGAGAGTTTGCACATGGGGGGGGACGAAATAAGGAAACAAGAGGAGAAAGTTTAAAGTTGGGAAAAAGAGACAAAGGTATAATAGAAAGGGTCAGACTTTGAATGATAGTTTAGTGTTAGGTTATGTGTTTAGCGTCCAGTTTCCTAAAATTTCATGGGATCTTACAGTTCATAGACATTTCATCATACATGTAGCTCCAGAGACAAATCAGTACAGCTGCTCCCCGACTTACGACGGGGTTAGGGACCGACATCCAGGTCATAAGTCGAAATGGTCGTAAGTTGGAAATGCTTAAATAACACATAGAAAATCGAAAATGGGGGTCTCTTTTTCTTCTCAGCACCTCAAAACACTCACTTTTAAGCTTGCCAGCCATTTTAAAGTGAATTATAGATGAAAATTTTGTCTGTGTACTGACTTTGGGACTCAAAAATACATAATTTGACCAAATTTTGGTACGACCGAGGCAGGTCGTAAGTGAAGGTGGACGTAATTCAAGTAGGTCGTAAGTCGGGGAGTTGCTGTAATGGAAAACAAATCATCTCTTTATCCTTGGTAATACAACAGAGGCAGACCACCTAAGACTGATGCCCCATTTATTTAACCCTTGACTCTATATTTACAGGGATCGTCGTGATGGCATGAGTAAAGAAGGTTCCGGACGAGTGGCTATCATGCGGGCTACTGGTCTTCTGCGCTCATACACTCTGGAGTGTAACTATAACACTGGTCGCATTTATAATCCAACCCCACCATCTCCACTTGACCATAGAAAAACTCCACAGAGTCCTCTTTCCTCTCCTCCCAAGTACACTCCAGCAGTGTTTGAAGATGTAAGTATTGTACATGTACAGAGAATGGGATGTTCTCAAAACTGTACTTTTACATTCCCTTGCTGAGTCAAGTTTTGCCTCCTCCAGTGTTCTGTAGGCCTACCTATGGAGCTCTCATCTTATAAAAAGAATATATTTCAAGGCTTATTTAAAGTGTATAAAATGGGTTTTTTTCTTTATTTTGTTTTTAAGGAATTAAAACAAACATTCCACTGAGTTTATGCGAGTTTCTCAAAACAAAATTTGAGGTATTCCAGAGTAACGTGGATGACCTATGACCCAGAAAATCCTCTTAACTGGTTTGGTCTTGGCCCCAAGGGTCCTAGATTTGAGGGTCTAGCATGTGTATTTGAATTTACACCAAGACTTCACTTTTTTGAACATGTATTAATGGTAAATAAAATATTTACATGTATAGGACTAGTTTTAAGATCTTAATTTTAATCATATAGTCTGTTGGACTAATAATTGAGTACTAACATTTTTTGAGGAGTCGATAAGATATGTAAAATCTGTTGGTCTACAGATAAATCTGTAGAAATGGCAACATTGCCGTTAAGAAACGTGATTATAGTCATTCATTGATTTACAGAAGGGTTCTGGGTAAAGATTTGTTTTCTGTCGACCACGGAAACTACTTACAAAATTAGGTTTTCCTAGTGTATTTTGTGTTGTTTCAAGTGAATCTGACCCAAATTTCCATCACAAATGAGCAATTATAGAGATATGACGCTCCCCCGAACTACCAACAATATTGGTTGTTCAAAGTGGGAAGGGCTTTGAGGTAGAGGGTAATTGTGCCCGTTAGTGGACTCTGCTGATTGCATGGATACCGGATAACCGGGATTCTACTGTACAGTAAACCCTTGATAACTCGGCACATATGGGGCTCTGGCCTTGCCGAGTTATCCCAAATTCCGACTTATTGAGGCACTTTCCCCATACTATAAAAATACAACAATAAAAAATTATAAACCCATATATGTGTACCGGTACATGTAATTACTAAATGTAAAAACGTAATACTTACCAACACTGCAGGCGAAGAATGAAGTATTATAATAGGTGGCAGAGATGCATGGTAGGTGATACAGAGGTATAGTAGGTGACAAAGAGGCATGGTAGGTGATGCAGATGGCCAGATGTGCCGAGATTTTCCCAGATAATTGTACATATCTCGGCATTTCCTGAGTTATACATTCCGAGATCATATCCATGCCTAGTTATATGAAATTACGAGTTATCAAATGCCAAGTTATTGAGGGTTTACTGTACTGTAATTGAAATTTCTCTCTGTTTCAGTGTGGACGTCAACTTGGTGTTAGTTTGCTGGATGTTGTGGGTGGTGGCTGTGGATGGTCTCGTATACCTCAGTCACAGTATGGAAATTTGGGAGGTGTAAGAACATGGTTGCACCATTTTCTTAGCTCCTCAGCCCTCTCTCCTCGCACACATATCACAGGTACACACACTCAACGCACACCTGCATCACGCCCATCAAATAAGTTGACAGTGGAGAGGCTAGGTGGTGCCAGGAGTGGTGCTACTGGACCAAGGTTAGGACCGAACAGACAAGGCCCACCAAGCACACCTGCTTCTCCCAGACTTCCACGCAGCCGTAGTCAGCGCGTTCGTCGCCATTCTTGGTGCCTTACTGTAGATGCTGAAAACCAGGAGCCCCAGGAAAATCCTGAGGGAACTACACGATCCCGACCTGTCAGTGCAAAGAAACCAATTGCATCTAGTGGCCTTTCTCCACGTTGTAAGCCAAAGTCACCAAAAATTAAGACATCATCTCCTAAAAAACCAGGAGTGTCTCGCTCTCTAACATTTACAGAGCTTGGTGAAAGTAGCCATATAGGTGGAGAAGCCAAAATTGCAAGTAGTAAGATGACCTCTAGCAAGCACAGCCTTACAGCTTCTGTAAGTCTTACACCAAATTTAAATGTAAAACTTTCAATATCAGACACACCTGAAAGTCCAACATTAGTAAAGAAAGTGGAAAAAATTCGACGACAAAGAAGCAAAGGTTTAACTTCTGGTACAAAAAAGTTGAAAATTTGTGCTAGCTCAAGTTCAAACACAGAGGAAGCATCACTTAAAAACAAAGACCCATCTTACTACAGTCTTCCTGGTTTAGAAGTAAATGAACGTAAATGTAGCCCTCTGTCTCCTTCTCAGGAAGGATTTTATGCTGCAGGTCAGAGTCCGCTATCACCTCGCTCTCCACTCTCTTCTGTGTGTGAGCCCCAAGCTAGCCACAGCTCTCCTGGACTTGGAATAATAACTACTACAGCTTCTTGCGAGCTTTATGTTCAGCCAAAATCACCTGCAGTTGTTACTTCATCAAAAAAAGTGACAAAGGTTTTGTCCTCCCCAAGTAAACGTTCAAGCAAGCACACTTTAAAGTCATTGTCAAAGAGTATGGATCGTTTACCTGCTGTAGCTGGAGCTGCCGGGGAACGTCTCAAACTTTTACCTAAGAAAGTGAAAAAGAAAGTAGCTGCCCGTAGTGTGACAGATCTACCAGGAACCATAACATCACAGCCCATCAAACCTGCTTCTTCCCAACCAACTCTTGATTGGATCATAAGTGAACCACCTCAAGTTATATCTACTGACATTGATCCAGTACCTCCGAAAATTAAGAAACGGAAGAAAAATAGTCGTAAGTCACTGTAAGTGATACCTGTGATTACATTTTACGTTTTTCTATATACAGGAAAAAATTCAAAGGATGTGAAATCTCACAGATGTTTTAGCACCCAAAATCTCAGTTACAATTTACTGTATGAGGTAAGATTTCTCTCATGCAATTAACCAGGAGTTGACACAGGATAAACACTGTAAAGGTATTTAATGCAAAGACTTTCTGTAGTTAGTTGTTGTATAGTCCTCTGATGAAGTTATTGATCATATCAGTAAAAAAACTAAGAATTTAATTTATTGATATTGTCTAATCTGTTGACATTAGTTTAAAATGAGCAGAGGTTTAACCTTATGGATTCATATTCTATTTACAAGAAGAGTACAAGCAAATTATGTTTTACCCCCTTCAATGACCATGTACAGATGAAAGACCAAATTAATCTAACTGTTTATCACTGGAAATTAGTAACTCATAAAGATGGAAAAATACAAGTAATAGACTATGTGTTTCCTCACTTCACTGTTAACTACTGTAGAAATATATGTAATGTACTGTACTTTGTTCACTTTCATCAGTGCTCTTGTTCAATTGTTTGCTTCTAGCTTGATACAGCCATCACTTTGGAAAATTTTTGTATGACATCTCAACTGAAAAAGGTATAATATATTCTAATACCTGTGAGACACTAAAATAATCCTTAATCAGTCTACTTAACCTTGCCAAATCATCATCTGTCATTTGTTTGCCAGTCAAGTAAGGTTAATTTGGTCCAACGCCTTAAGGGATATGTTGCACACATACTACAGTGAGTTCTGCTATAACGCGTGTTTTGATAACGCGAATTTGCTCTAACGCGATTTATGAATTCGGAACAATATTTGTATAACGCGAACGCTTGTTTGCTATAACGCGATTTTTGCTTACTATTTCTCCAATTTTGTGGTATTAACTGTGAATATGGTAAAGAAGAATATCTCCAAAAAGCGTTCTGATGATAGAATTCCCGGTGATTATCGTAAAAGAAAGGATATAACACTTGAAGAGAAGCTCGATGTTATCAACCTCAAAATCACCCTTCTCCCCCATCAAGTTACATTCAATTTTTTCAAGGTAAAGTGTTAAATTTACTGTATGATTTCATTATTAGATATGAATGTAACATTTATTTAGACTGTGCTATCCTTTGTGTTAGGCTAACTACTAAATTTTTTCGATTTCGAGTAATCTGCACCTAACCCTATTTTCTCCATAAGCCCTGTTATTTCTATTACGCGATTTTCTATAACACGATATTTTACAAGAACACAATTATCGCGTTATAGCAGAACTACCTGTAGTAGCTCCCTGCCAATCTTATTGAGCCCTTATATGGATTATGGATCATAAACTGAGACTTTTCCCTTAAACAAATATTTTTAATATTGTAATGATTATTATTATATCATGAGGAAAACTGCAAGTAATAATTTGTATGTCCCAAGCATGTGACGTAAATTATAACCAAGGTGCAGGTCAAACTTTCCATATACATTTTGTTTAAACTGGAAATTGCTTGTGTTCTGATGCTTGCTGGGTGGGCTCGGGTAATCAGAATCAAAGTCGCATCAGTAAATCAATATGGCACAATTATGATAGTAATAAATGAGTGATAACGCTTCATAGAAATTTAATTTCGGACGTATCTGACTTTCTCGCATACTATAAGGTTATAGTACTTAACCTGATTTTGGTATCATTAAAAATCCAAGCTGGATACCTGGAGGGTGAGTTAGGATGTAATGTGATGGTGCTGACTGACTATTCTTCTTTGAGTGACTTTATTTTTCTATGACTTTATTCCTCACCTTGGCTTCTTATTGCATCTTAAACAATACTTTCTTTACATGGTTGTTGAACTTAATAGGTGCTGTCAGAATATTTGTTGATATTTCTACAAAATCCATATATAATAAGAATCATTTGTATATGAAGATTTGTCACTTTCAAAATATTTTTTTATCGAAATTATTCGATATGCTGTGTTTTTTATAATGAAAATATACCAATGATGAGCATTTCTTGTGTGCAAGTAATAACTTTCTAAACCAATAATTATAAATACTGTACTAAGAATATCTAGTTTTGTGAGCAGTAAAGCATAAAAGATGAATTATGACTACAAGTGCAAGTCATAAATTGGAAATACTGTACTGTACTTGCATTTTTAATGACAGTTTGTTTAGTAGTTAGGAATAGTAATTATAATACTGATATTCCACTTGCAATAAGTGTATGGGTGTGGAAAGTAGCATTGGTATAATAATTACACGACATATTGTGGTAATACCCTTTTATTGAGAATGTACACCTACATCAAGCAATAGATGTTCTCAGAAGTAGGCTTTGCAGATTGTAGTTTAGTTTTCATTTTCAACATTGATGATTATTTGTTAGTTTATAACCTTTGAGTATATAGACTTACCTAGGAGAGCAGTTTATAACCTTTGATTATAGAGGTATGTAGGAAAGCAGTTTCAGATGACAGAAAAATCTTACCATGGACTGTGACAAATTTTGCTTTGCATTCTGTATTTTTTGTAGTTGTATACTATATTGTTTATTTCAAAGATACTGATTCATACTTTTCATGTACTAAAGTGTTGTTACTGTTTTACAATTACAATGTGTTCCTGCTATTATTAAGGATATACATACTACTGTATACTGTCTTCAGATTTATTCATAAGTGGTAGTCCATATGTTTAGTGGTGTACCATGCCCCACCCCATAATCATACCTGTCAGATATTGTTAATTTTGTATGGTAATTCTTATTATGAAACTCACATATTTCTTATTCTTGGCTTGGATATGGCTTTCATCATTTAACGTATTGAAATTGGTTTATTTTAGAATATTGGCAGGTACGGTATACAGTACAGGTAATAAATTATTTTGGCCTAATTATCTTTGATACTTCATTTTAATTAAATTGGTAGGAAGAAAGAGGAAAGACTCAGGCGACGCAAGGATGGGGTGAAGAATGATGGAGTAGAAGAATGGGGGAGGCTCATCCTAAAAGCAATAGTGTGTTTGAAATACCAGAGAGCATGATGTGGATGGTTTTTGGGAAGGACATGTTGCTGATGGGTGATACTACTAGGTTGTGTGAAGTGACCACAATAGTTGTCTTGGGGCTTGGCTGTGAGAACACATCTGTTATTCCATTTTGGGAGGCCTTCCTTAGTGCATCCTCTAACAGAATGAGTAATGGATATTAATTTGTTGAAAAGATGTTAAGAGCATACTGGGTATATGAAATCTTCTTTTGAATGATGATTTGTTTATTTGGACAGCATTAAAGTACTGTACAGTAATGACATATACAGGTATCCTCCAGATTTACGATCTCCCAATCTATGATATTTTGCTTGAACGATGGTGATGTATTAAGACCGCCCCCCCCCCTATTTACGATAAAAAAAATTTCATGAATAAGGGTCATTGTCTGGCCAATGCCGAATATGGAATGCATTTGTCAGCTGCCGTCTACTCGTGCACTGGCAAGCGGCCACCCGGTGCACTACAGTCCCAAGCTTTGTTCCATGGTGATCGCGTAGCTCAACAATTATTGGTCAGTATCGGTGTTGTTACTTATATTTTTTTTTCTTACCTTACAGGGAGAGGACATCACTAACATTCACATTGTACTCTGTTTTGGTGACTGTGAAGTGATCTTTTGCTATATTTTTTGTGACTGTAAAGTGCTTTGCTTCTTTTATGAATGTATTGTAATGTGAGCAGTGTCAGCCACTATCATTGTTTTTTTGTTATCATCTTTTGCTCTGTATTTGTGACAAGTGCTTTTGCTCTGTTTTTGTGACTGTGAAGTGAGCAGTGTAACTTTGAAACTGTCTGGGGAGGCCAAGGCACCCAGGAAAACCATGTCTCTGAAGGTGAAGCTTGACATTGTGAAGTTGTGTGGGAGTCAGAGTGATGTCTACACTCCACCTTCAAGAGTCCCCTTAGTTTTGAAGGGGACATGTGATGACGACCTGGCTTGTTCTTAATGATATGGTGAGTGTTGTTTAATTGTGTTTTATGTATATTATTGTTGTAGGAATTTTGTTTTAGGTGATAAATATGGGTGTTAAACTGGCTGGGAATATATCCCATTGAACCCCATGTTATAATGATCACAATTTACAATATTTCGACCTGCGATGGGTTTTTCATGAATGTAACCCCATCGTAAATAGGGGGATACCTGTATACATATCATTAAGTGAGGACGGAGTAGGTAGAAATTCATTACAATTCTGTTACTACACCCTCATCCTAGGTCCAATAGTTAGATTGTGTTTGTTTACAGTACTCTGAACATGTAAGTCACAAATGTTGCACATACTGTATTATTGACATTCTTTTTCAGGTAGAAATTACTACCTGTAGTTTTGTAACAAACTTGTCCGAAACATATAATTTTCAGCCATACTTCCGTTTTTGCAGATGACTTTCAACCAAAGAAATTTTTTTATATTTATGCAGTATTTTTGACACTTACTTTAATAATATCTGACACAGAAGAACCATAAATTTCTTTCAAAAATCATTGCAGACATATGAATATGTATGTACTGTGTATTAAGTAAATTTTGAAGCACCACATGTGAAGTCCTATGAAGGCTCTTATATATTTTCTAAGTCAAAACAAATTATTATCTTTTATATATAGCTGCTAACTAGTTACTTAGAATACAGTAATTCAGTTATACATGACCAAAAATAACTATCCTTTGCTGTCACTCAGAATTGGGTGTAATAATCATCCATCAATGATAGAGAATGACAGGATTTTTTTTACTGGGATCACCTTTGTGAGCTCTAAGATGACTCAAAAGGCCAATACTTTACTGCACAGTATTGTCAGGGTCATCTGTGGGTGTCACATGTATACCCTGTACAAGGCTACATCTAATGCAGGAGGGGCAGTGCCATCGTTTTTCCAAAGCTGTTGCTTGTAAGCACAGTAATCATTCCTTATAACAGAATTCCTTTTCTAGGAAGTTCGACTAAGTGGAACAAATTTTTGCTGGTATTTGCTTCTTCATCCAGCAGAGCCTTCCAGGAGTTTCCGGTAATGTCCAAAGGGGTTCACATCATTGTTTTGGCGTGATCAATCAGTTCTCAGTGGTTGTCAGGTGGCTGACAACCCACTCTCACTTTCTCAGTATTTTTAAGAGTGATTTGCAGCAATCTACTTGCTACCTCACCACATAGTACCTAAGAATGACATATGAATAGTGTGAAGAACATCTAATATCATGTAAAGTAACTATTATAAGTAATAATAGAACTCCCCATAATACATCGCCAGTCAGCTGTGAGATGACTATGCACGTTGCTATTGTTACATGTAAAGAAACTGTAAACCTTGTGGAAAAATCATTTCAGTTTTCTAAGTCACATTAGAGTACTGAAAATGTAATATAAAACTATAAAATAAGAAAAATAGAAAACATACTGTAGCTGTGTAGGCAGTGGGCTGTAACTGCATTGCCATCCCAGCCATGCTCTGCTACTCCCTTTCCCGATGTGACGTCATGGCATACACATAGTGTACGTCACCTAGAGAATGATTGAGGGCGGAAGGAACTATTTTGTGTGCATAAAATATGTGCTATTGTATTTAATGATGTGCCATGTATCATATTTATTGTTAATTAAGCAGTTTTTGATAATTTTTGGCATTTGCAAAATGCAAAATAACTAAAGACTGGAACCTGTTCCCATTTAAATCTTACTCTGACAAAAAAATTCCAAGAATGAAGTGGATTTCTTAACATATCCACTTCATTATCAGAGGTATAACTGTATTCAATTTAGTGGAATGCTCCCTTTTGTGGAATTGGCCTACATGCTTTATTCCGTTATATGGAATGATTACTGCAAATGTCGCCTAATGTGTTTTATTAAAATTGTTTGACACAATATTTACTTCTAGCCATTTATAAGAACAATTTTGACATAATTTAACACTTTAGAAATTAGCCATTGATGTAGTATTAATATCATTGTTAAAGATAGTGTTTAAATGTCACTGTGGTGATTTTGCTGAACTCTTAAATCCAAGAAATATACAGTACAGCTTAAAAACATATTTCAAATGCTGTCAGAACAACAAACAAATTTAAAAAGGGATTATTGTAGAGAAGTAATTGGGGCATAAATGCTACTGTGACCATCCAACACAGCCAGGATTTAATCTTGCTCGAGTTTGAAACAAAATGTTGAATATGTATTGAAATTTCTCATCAAAATGGTATACAGTATTGAGTCTAAGCATATTCAAGAAAGATATTGGGGTGATGCATGGTAGACTCATTTAGCTTTTGGGCTATAATTACTGCATGCATTCACTCAATGTTAAGTGCATACCTACTCATGTGGATTAGTTCCATTGTTAGAGTCACCATTAATTTCAGTGTATCATGTGTGTCAGAAATATTCTACAGATAGAAAGGAGTTGTTGACTTTCTAAAGTTGCAATTGAGCTGATAGTTGTCTCTTGGGAAGGATTTTAATGTAAATTTTGGCATAACTGTGTACCTTGTTATATTTGCTTCATTATTTCATGTTCTGAAGCTAAGATTTCAGTATGTGGTTAATATGTTGTTTACTCATTTAATATTTTACAGTGTTGCAGGTTTTGTTGCTTTGCATTTTTGGATAGTGAGAGGGAAAGGTGAAGGAGTATTGTATGACAGAAAAGTGCTATATTTACTTATATGTAAATACAGTACGTATATATAAAAAGTATATTGAATTTATAAGATTTATTAATTTGGAATTTCCTAAAATTATTAAAGATTTTATTTTAAATTAGAATTACCAGTGATGTGTAAGTGTTAAAAAGTTGATTTACTCCCTTTAGTTTATAGTAGGGATGGAAAGGCTAGTGTCGAGCCATGTCTTGAAAATGATCACCTTTGAACAGACCATAGTTGTAGAACACCCTGTTATCTCCACTTCTCACATAGGATGATCCTATTCAGGTAAGTTTGTTTACTTTATAGTACCGTACTGTATTTAGTTAACTTTTTCATTAGTGATAAGCATGATTTATGAATCCTCATGTCAAAAATAAATTGCTTATTTATTCGCAGTTAATGTGAAAATTCATCCCTTTTTAACTGTATTAGTTCTTTGCTTTACAATTTACTTTTGTTAACCAAAATATAAATAAAATCTGTGATTTGGTTCAACACATTTTGAATGATTATACAGTAATTCTCTCCATTAGCTAGACTCTTTGATCCTGGGACAGGCACGTTCACAGGTATAGCTCAGTGGGAGCTTGAGCCTCTGCCCCTTTGCCCTGCTAGTTATGAAGTTCCCTCCTCTATGCTTTTTCATTCATCAGTAACAAGAGAGTAGAGTATCCACTAGCCATGAAAAAAAAGCAGATCAGCCCATTTAGGACGCAGAGAACTTAGGGAGGAAAATATCCACTTATATTATTCTAAAGCCAAACACAGTGTAAACACCCTGCTACAATATTACTATATACAGTATTTGTGGTGTGCCAGGGGCAGATCCTGGAATATCAAAAGAGGGGAGTCCAATAAGTTGTGGGTGAGAGAGCTGGGTAGGTTTTGGGGGATCTTTGTCCCCCCCCCCCATAATTTTGGGGGGAATCTGACCAATAGCATGGACATTTTGAAGCCATGTGCACTTCATATTCGGAGATATTTTGAGATCAATAGTAATTACTTTTTGCTATACAAAAATGCCTGACTACAATACCTCATTAAAGAAAAGGTATTGGAATCTTTTGATGAAAAGAGGGGGGGGGTCCACACCCCCTGCATTCGCCCCTGCACGCTTTTGTGGCAGAGCTTGGATTTTAGTAGACATGATCAGTTCACGTCCTAACCCAGTCCTGTTCATGGAGAGCAGGGCTCTATGTTGAGCATGTTGGTGAAGTAAGAGAGAAATGTTTATTTTTTCAAGTTGGTTCTTTATATATATAATAATTACAGGAAAAGAATAAATGAAATGTTCTCTGGTCATTGCCACTACGTCTAACATTGAAAGATTTAATTTGTTTTAGCCATGGTTGAGCTGAAAAGAAGCACACAATGATCCTTTTTGCAAACTCTCAGCTCCCCCATCAGACAGATCCTGTGCACAGCCCTGTCCTCGGAGCTCTCTATTACTTGATTATTTTTATATTTTCTTTAGCATTCTGGGAAAAAATCTCTCATTATGGGTATTCAAATGAATTTCCAAGACATTATATCTGAGCATATCCAAAAAAGTCCAAGAAAATCTATATGTTAAGGGCATTTCAGAAGTAGTAGGCAGCTATCAAACAGGGAGGTACTGCCTGGGAAGATATGGAAGCATAATGTGTTGTCTAATGGTAGACCCTACTGCCATATGGCATCACCTGTGCCCGTAAAAGATGTTCCTTCATCTCCACACAAAAATGCATAGGAACCACTTTATTTCTTTGGCACTGTGAATGGTGAAGTTTGAGGAATAAGTAATCAACAAAAAAAAAAAATGCATTGATAGAGTTGGATGGTAAAAAATTGGAAATAATTGTACATTGGTGGTTATTTGTTTTGTGTAGGCAATTTAGTTTACTGTATCTTCGCATCTTACTGTGTTTAATAATGAACACCACTTGAAACTTTTGATCTAAAGTTCCACTAATTAGTTTTACCAATTCTTGTCCCAGTAAGAAAAAAGAAAATGTTTTACAGGACTGTAGAGTACCTCAATAAGTACAGTATGGGGAAGTATTATTAAGAGGAATGAGTAAATGTTGCTAAATTTGCCAAAAAAAAAAAATGGTTCAAGAAGGAGGAGTTTTTTTTTATGATTGGAGCTTCCATGAGTGAATGATGAAACTAGTCTTTTTCCAGTAAAATTTAATGATTATATGGGTATGTAAATATTTTTTGGTAAAGACTGGAGCAACTGAGAACAATCATATGGGGGAATCATGACATATTAAGAAAAACCTGTTTGGGTTTGGTTACAAGGTGGCACAAACTGCATGTTTGTACAGTATGTCTTGGTGTTTTATTTACACAAAGTAATAAAATATTGGAACACCCTGCACTCTCAACAAACTTCCCCCTTTTGCAATTTTCAGGATAGCTTTGGTCCTGAGGATTCTGATATTGAAGTTTACTATAAACATTGTAGTGGATGGTTGAGTTCATGTTAATTATTTCTGTGCACGTAAATAATATACAGGGTAATCATTTTCTACCATCATCATCGATACTAATTATCTTTCGTGGAATTTAAGAATGAACAGAGTATGTGTACAGTTTAGTAATTTACCTGCAACTATACCATCGAGACCGAAAAATACTGTAGTTACAAAGATATAGTATTCTAATAATTATATTCACCTAAATTTGAAGCTGGAAACCTGTTACTTTTTACTTCCAGTTTAGTGTCTAAAAAAAAAAATATGAAAAGGGAGAAAATATAGTGTATGAGCTGTAGAAGTTTGGTATCATCCTGTGTGAGAAGGTACCTATACATTATGTACTGTATAATGCCTAGTCCAGATCCTTAAAATGAATATTAAGCTCAACTGGTACCATGATGAAAAGTGCTATAGAAACTTAATTTGTTCATGGCATCAAGGTTTGGTCTCAAGTTTTTGAAGTACTACAGAGTGCTAACCATAGACTACAGAACCCTATAACTGATTTCACATGACAAAATTATTCCAGCAATTGTTGTTAGGAGTTACACAGTTCATTAAGCAATGTTTCTTTGATGAAATATTTTATTTTATGACTTGGATATATTGGACTTGTTTCTGATCCAATGTACAAATAATTACTGGAATCTGTTAAACATGTGATTTTTAATTATATTTATTTTGTAAATAGATTTTTAGAATAAAATCAGCATGTGAAAGTACATAAAACATACAAATATGCTCGAGCTTTATAATGTGCGATATTAATACTTGTACTGTTCTGAATGGATAATAAAATGTTATGGTACATTATATACAGTTATTTATTTGTACTACCCATCAAAAGAAGATGGATCAGTAACTATCCTCTCCACTATTTATTGATCATATAAAAGTATAAAAATATTCCTCTCAGACGTCATACACAAAGAATCACTTTCACTGAAGAGGAACAAGTATTGGTAAGAAAAAAAAAAGAGTATCTACAAACATATAGGTTTTCACATTAATAAACCTCCATCACATGATAAATCATATACAATTTACAATGTCTAATTTAAAAAAATTCCAAGCAATATGGTACTTTACTAAATCATGAACTACCTTGACATTTCCAAAAAGAATGAGGTAAATGTAAATACTTGAATGAGAAATTAGGCCTCAAATCTTGGTACAGGATATTAGTTACTTGTGCAAATTAGATTAACAGAACACAGTGAGCAGTTAGCAAGCTTGCATTAACTTGCATGTATGTACAGTACAGTCTGGTGTTTATAGTAACTACCTGTGCGCCTAGATGACCAATCAACTCCGTGTTTGCTACGCTGTATCATGTCATGAGTCTGTGTATAGACATGTGTGCATCAATTGTTCATTCACTTGTCTATCTTGGTGAAAGAGGGGATTCTGTGCATGAACATCTTTTGTATGTAATACACTGACTAGCCCTAGTTCCCAAGAGAATCTTATTATTTGTAGAAACTTAAGAGACTGTTCTACCAAAGGGTCTATGTTTACCTGGATTACATGAAAAAGGAGACTAAGTAATTACCATTTTTTGTGAGTTACATTCATATACTGTACTGTATTCTCTTAAAAGTGAATGGTGCATGCTTCACACTACGATAATGTGGAGTTAGTACAGTACCTAAATTACATATGTGCTGGTAATTCAAGTGCAATAAGTGTATCATTTAAGAAGCTAGAATTAATTTTGCTGTTATACATAATGTACACTGAAAAATTCTGGCTATTGCACATGCCACTAGACCATGTAAAAAAAAAACATGAGAGCCTCATACTGAATTACAAGAACATGAGACTACAATTAAAGACTGTATTTAATTTCCAGTACACTAGTACTGTATATCAGAAATATATTTAAACTCACAATATATTTTTTTTTACACACTCCCACAATTTATGGGCTACATTACAGCAGGAGACAACTATATGGAGTTGGCAATGGAAAACTAATTAATAAATTAATAATTGAGAGTATTGCAAGGAAGAATAATTGGAAATACAGTGGCCTCACGAGTTTCACGCAGCTCTAGGTCAACGATTCACACACTCTTAAATTGTGACATCCGTGCATCTTCTTCTCAAGTTTCACACTCCCCATGCTAATAAAATGTGTTTTTTCCTTCTTCTTCTGAGTTTTTGCTTCAAGTACAAGTTAAATATTGTGTGATACATTTGACTTTTTATAAAATATAGTTTGGTAACAAGACTGTAATAAACACTAACCATTATACATAATATATAAATACAGTAACATATAGAAAATGTATTGTATAAAAATTAGTTCTATATTACATACACAGCTCCTTCCCTGCCTGGCTGGCTGGTCAGCTGCTTGTCTATGTAAACATATCACCAGCAACTTAATATTGTATCTCTGAGATAAGCGAGGGATTTTGGAGGGTGAAATTTATTATTTTATGATAATATTTTATTAATTTGGCACCAAATGAACTTAAATAATGTGGGAATTAGAGTGAAATAACATACGTAGTGTCAAACTGAAGGAAGTCTCCCAGAGAGGGAACCTTTGCTGTCTCCAATCTCAGCTGCTATACAGTAGCTACCTACAGTACTTCCCTACACAATTCCTTTCCATCCATTATTTTTCTTATACGTATTGTACTGTAGTTCTATATTATATTTTCTTTATTTCTAAATCACATTAGAGCATTATTTTCTGGTTGAAGTTGGGTGTGAAGGGCTAAAATGGTAATAAAAAAAAAAAGGGGGGGGGTACACTGGTAAGAGTGTCAGAACGAACAAGTGCCTTTAACATGTAAACATATATCGCTAGTTCCACGTGGGATCCCCATAACAAAGCAATTGCAAAACTTGCAAGGCCACTGTACATGACTTTTAAGAAATAGAAGAATGCATTACATACCCAAGATACTGTACAGATAAGTAATATAAAAAGAACACAAATGAGCACCCAAGATACTGTACAGATAAGTATTTAAAAAAAAACACAAATGAGCACATTAAATAGTGTTGTGAGAATTAAGACAAGGAAAGATATATAGAGTATTGTTAATTATGAGAAAATAAACATTTACTGGCATGGTAAAGTATGAATTTAGAAGAGCAATTCAAGGGGGTCCTGGAGAGAAGAGATGAACATCAGTTGGACTATATTGTTAAGGTCTAGGAATGGTGCAGGGAACTAAGGCCAATAAAAATGCAAAGGAATTGGAAATCTCCCCCCAAAAAGTTACAGTACAGTCATAAACAAGTTACAGTATAGTCATAAAAGAGTCACAGAAGTCATAAAAGAGTTACAGTACAGTCATAAAAAAGAGTTACAGTACAGTCATAAATGAGAGTTACAGTTCAGCCATAAAAGAATGTTACAGTACAGTCATTTAAAAAAATTTGCTTTCCTGATAACTTATTACAAACTACTATTCTAAGTCCCTCTTATAATATTAGTTCAGTGATTCACACACACACACAAAGATATGCAACTTCATCGATTACTGCAATACAATAGAAATAGAACATCTGCTTTAAAAAGATAAAAAAAAATTGCCTGTTCCCAAATATTTTTCAAGTATTGTAATGCATCTTAAAAACTCACATCAAACTGTAATTCCTTTGTCTCCCAAAATCATATATGACTGTTAGAAAGAAGAAAACACAAAATCAGTACAGTATATGGATTTCTCATAAATTTAATAATTATGACCTACTGTACTGTACTGTACATGTAATTATTCACACAAAACTGTTAAAAGTTACTGTAATATCAGGGGAACTTCATTAGATCTATTGCTCTCAAGTATGAGTTCCTAGTTCCTACAACTAGATTGCTTGTCATATTCATAAACAGATAGTTATAACTCAGAATTATACACACAAGGTACACTCTAATGAGATCACTTGGTATTCACAGTCAAGTTCTTATACCTTACAGACAAATAAAGTTTCACAATATCTTTTTCATGTATTTACAGATTTAATGAACTTCAACTTACATTTAATTTTCTACCGCCTTTTGTTTGTTTGTTATACATTAATGTTATTACTGCGCTTCAATAACTAAGGTTTTTAAGCACACAACAAGGTTAGTAATTACACTACTGTATTCCAACAACATTTAAAAAATTATGAGATACAGTAATACTCTTTAGTTCTGCCCTAATCAATACAGTACTGTATATATTATCCAGGGAACACAAATTCATACCTGGAGAAAACAAAAATACTGCAACCAATGTGTTTGCTACTGAGTTATCGTATTTGAAAAAATTCAAGAGTTACCGTACCCGAAATGAGGATTTTCTTCTTCAAAATCATATTATTAAAAAATCCAATTCTGCCTTATTTCTTACAATAACCCAAAATGATGAAATATGGCTAGAGCTTTTTAGCACATCAACATATTGCACCTACTGAATGAAACTTGAAAGTTTTCTAGTAAATGTATTGATTAAGAGCTCACATCAATCAGTATTACGAGTACAGTATATTTCAACATTAAGACTAAATATGATTGTTAATTATTATTGATTACATCTGAAATGTTTGTTCATGACTAGTTGACAGAAAGAAAATATAAGCATGCAGTTCTCTTAATTATTTCTGAAAAAATAATTCCAAATGAGAAATACTGTTTGTCAAAGTCTTTGTTTAGGAAAGACCTGATACTTTAAGAATTCAAATAGGCCTTAAACAATTCACTCCAACATTTATTTTGTCAACAAAAGTAAACAGTGGCTTATTCTAATGTAAATGTTGCAGTAGAGCCAATAGTATATATTTAAATCAAGGCATCACAACTAAGAAGAGAAAGCTTCTAATATGAATAACAGGGCAAAATGCAACAATATAAACTGTGAAAACCCAAACAAACTGAGAGATTTTCTTCAGTATAAAGCCACAAAAGTAAATTCCACTATAATACTGTAAGTGTAATGAAATAACCATTTGTTTCAATGATCATTCACACCCCTGTTAAAAAGAATTCTCTGTAAAACACGCACGCACGCACCCCCTACAGGGTCAAGACATACCTGGCACTCCTCTTGGAGCAGCCAGGTCAACTGTTAAGTTGGCCCATACCAACCCCCTCCCCTGAACCCTCCTCCCCACCGGAATATCAACAAGTTCTCGCCAGAAGTTACAATTTCATTTAGGAAAGAAACGGAACCAGTGTTAAACAGAGGTGAACAGTGGTGAACAGTGCTTAAGTCAGTGAGAACAACTCAACAGTAACAGTCGTACCCAAGTTAACCTTCACACAGTGAGGTCCCAGGTACCCAGTGATAACGGCCCGTGAGACCCAACAACAACCAGCGATGTGTTAATCCGTCTACGATAGGAAGGCCTAAGACCAAACCTCACTCATATAACACCATCTGTGAGGGAATTACTACACCACATGTCCCTCATAACACCATACGTGAGGGAATTACTACACCACGTCAAGTCCCTCATAACACCATCTGTGAGGGAATTACTACACCACATGAGGTCCCTCATAACACCATCTGTGAGGGAATTACTACACCACGTGAGGCCCCTCATAACACCATATGCGAGGGAATTACTACACCACGCCAGGTCCCTCACAACACCATCTGAGGGAACTACTACACCACGTGAGTTCCTCCTAACACCATCTGGGAGGGAGTTACTACACTACGAGTTTGCTGTTCAACACCTACATTAATCTGTATGTTCACTGTATGTTCCTTTACCTTTCTCTAATGAAGGCTTTTGTCAAACCACCAATGTATGTAAGAAGTCATTTATGTCCAATGTATATTTTCAGCCTTCGGGCTGCAGAATTTTTTCAATAAACCGTTTATTATTATTATTATTATTATTATTATTACACACACACACAGAGAGAAAGAGAGAGAGAGAGAGAGAGTTGTAGCTAGTGTGCCAGCCTAGTCACAGACTTGTGCATAAACAAAACAGTTCATACAAATAGTTCATATAGAAGTAACAATTTTCTAAACCCTACTCTTAAATAGGCTATTTTGCATGCAGATTAATCTTAATAGAAACTTGTTACATCATTACTGTACTAGCTACTGAATTTCATTTACTGCAAATGGATACAAAACGTTCCAGTCTCAGCTTCACAGTGTTCCAGCTCTTGTATTCAGAACACGACTAACTTAAATGTATACTACACGAACAGTAGAAGTATGAGAAACAAAATGGATGATATTAGGGCCTTGGTATGTACCGAAAAAATCGATATAATTGCATTCACTGAAACATGGACCAACCTAGACACACGTGAGTTACCAGTCGAATACCAAATTGCGGGTTACAAACTGTTCCATACCGATAGGCAGACCAGGAAAGGAGGCGGAGTAGCAATCTATGTTAGGGATAATCTGAAGTGTGAAATAAATAAGGAAATAAAAACTGAGAGGAATACAGAAACAATTTGGATAGAATTAAGCGACGGTCGGGAAAAATTAATCACAGGAGTAATATATAGACCCCCCAATCTTGATAGCGTCAATGAGCGACTTATCTGGGATGAAATGCGCAGGGCTTCCATACACAACAAAGTCTGTATAGTAGGCGACTTTAACCTTGGCCAAATAGATTGGACTGACCTTACGGGTAACTCAGAATCACAGGATTTTCTCGAGACGATCCAGGACTGTTTCCTAAGTCAACATATAACCGAACCCACACGGGGTAATAATATACTGGACTTAGTTCTGTCGAACAGAGAAAACCTAATTAGCAATGTCGAGGTAGGGAACGAACTTGCAAACAGCGATCACAAAGAAATTCGATTCCAGTTAGATTTTCAGGGCAGACGTAAGGAAAATTCCACTAAAGTACCAGATTTCAGAAGGGCAAACTTTGACAGTTTAAAGAGGCAGCTGAGAGAGGGGTGTCGCGCTTGGCTGTGAACCTGACAGATGACACCGACCTGATAACGAGATCTGAGATTGCCGAGTTCCACGACAATTTAAATAGTGAGTTACTTAATGCACAAAGGCAGAACATACCATACAAAAAACTCAGATCAGACAACAATGACCCTAAGTGGATAAATAATTATTTAAAGAACATCTTTGGCCAAAGGAAGGCTATAGGTAGAAGGATAAATCATAGCGAAATTCACCTCCGGGACTATTATAGGGTATTGGCGAGTAGGGTTAAAACCGAGATAAGGAAAGCAAAGAGGAATAATGAGGTAAGGATAGCAAGGGAGGCGAAGACAAACCCCAAAGGATTCTACCAAATGTATCAAACTAAAACACGAGAAAAGATTGGACCAATACGGTCAGACTTCGGCGAGCTCACTGATAACGACGGAGAAATGAGCAATAATTTGAATAAATATTTTTCAACAGTTTTCACCACCGAAAATTTAAACATGATACCCGAGGCACCGACTCTATTCAGAGATAGTGAAGAAAACAAATTAAGTGAGATAGTAGTGACTAGTAACGATGTTAGTAAGCAAATAGACAAACTAAAGCCTAATAAGTCACCTGGTCCCGATGAGATATTTGCCAGAATATTAAAGGAATGTAAGGAAGAGCTTAGTATGCCCTTAGCAAAGTTGTTTAACATGTCATTAAAAACAGGTGTAGTACCAGAATCCTGGAGGATAGCGAATGTAATACCGATTTTCAAGAAGGGGGATAGATCACTATCCTCTAACTACCGCCCAATCAATCTAACATCAATAGTAGGCAAATTACTGGAAGCAATCATTTCAAACTCTATTCGAAATCACCTGGAGAAGCACCGATTGATCAATGATTCCCAGCATGGCTTCACAAGCGGACGTTCTTGCCTAACTAATCTATTAACATTCTTTTCATCAGTTTTCGAATCGGTGGACGAGGGGCACAATTATGATGTGGTATATCTCGACTTTAGCAAAGCCTTCGACAGAGTCCCCACGAAAGACTAATTAGAAAGGTAGAAGCTCATGGCATCAAAGGGGACATCCTTAAATGGATTAGGGCGTGGTTACAGGACAGGAAACAGCGAGTGAGCATTAACGGCACTAAGTCCCATTGGAGCAACGTCACAAGTGGAGTTCCCCAAGGCTCAGTACTTGGACCATTATTATTTATTATATACATAAACGACATAGATATCGGCATTGGCAGCAACATAAGTAAATTTGCTGATGACACTAAAATAGGATGTGTTATCAAATCTGACGAGGACTCGGCAAAACTACAGGAAGATCTAAACAAATTTTTCGAATGGTCTGAAAAATGGCAGATGAAATTCAACGTCGACAAATGTAAAGTACTCAGTATAGGAGATGTAAACAGGGAAACCAGATACCAGATGAACAATGCCATAGAGAAATCCAACTGCGAGAGAGATTTAGGAACCTTAAGCCAAGTAAACAATGTGTTTTTGCTCGTAACAAGGCTAATAAAGTACTTGGGTTCATACAAAGGAGTGTTAGTTACAAGACTAGCGAGGTCATCCTAAAACTGTATCTTGCTCTTGTGAGACCACACCTGGATTACGCAGTTCAGTTCTGGTCACCGTATTACAGAATGGATATAGAATCTTTGGAAAGAATTCAGAGGAGAATGACAAGACTAATCCCGGGCATTGGGAACCTTGAGTATAGAGACAGGTTAAAGCATCTTAATTTGCACTCCCTTGAGAGACGTAGAGCGAGGGGCGACCTGATAGAGGTGTATAAGTGGAAGGCAGGGCTAAACAAAGGGGACAATACAAAGGTACTCAAACTATCCAACCAGGAGTGAACTCGTAACAATGGTTTTAAATTAGACAAATTTAGATTTAGGCGTGAAATAGGTAAACACTGGTTTGGAAACAGAGTAGTGGATGAATGGAACAAGTTACCAAATATCATCATTAACTCGAATACGCTGAATTGCTTCAAACATAGGTTGGATGCTCATATGAGCAATAGGGGTTGGGTGTAAACGGGACTGCCCAGTATGGGCCAATAGGCCCGCTGCAGTTTCCTCCATTCTTATGTTCTTATTCTCCCCAGGCCTTTGATGCCTCCTCCTCATTAAATACCAAACAAAGTAAATTATACTCAACACAAAATTTATACTGTATCAATGCCAATATTAAATAATACTATACAGTACTGTACATCATTTAGAAGATATATCACCATAATCCATAATTTGAACCACAATACAATACTGTACTGCAAAATAGAAACAAACAGCACAGACTGTCAGAAGAAGGGTAATGACAGTTCATGGAATTACATTAATAGACAGCCACGAGACTGGTTTATTAATGACAAGTTATTACTGTATGATATGCTTGTGGTAACCACTGAATTTGTTTTAACAGATGACCAATCAACTTTACTACTAGCTAACCACCGAATTTAGGGAACTAGTGGTGGTTCCTCTGTTAACTACATCATTACTTCGGCTCAGTCACTCTATAGACAATGATTCAAGCTAATCAAAGATAGCAACTGGCACCTACAGTAATGCCTACTGGTTGTCAGAGCCATATTCTCAGATCCATCCTTTATTGCATGTATAAAATTTTCAGCATAAGTATGTAAGAAATATTCTGTATATTATTCTATATATGCATGTATGAAATATTCTGTATAAGTATGTATGAAATATTCTGTATAAGTATGTAAGAAATATTCTGTATATGTATGAAAGAAATATTCTGTACTATACTGTACTGTACTGTACTGTATATGCACATATGAAATATTCAGTAAGGTATCCCTCAAGATATGAATGGGTTCGGTAAAAACTAAAATAAAAAATAAAATTTGTTAGGTGAATTTTCATATCTCGAACAGAAAAACATATGGAAAATATAGGGTTTGTTCCTCAATGACAAAAATACCCAAATATCATAGCCAAAAAACATGAAATTGGTTTACAAACAATAAAATACCTATCTTAACTAGTGATAAATAGTACACAACTACTATACTCTTTAATTTACTACCTAACACAGTATACTGTTTAACTTTGGTACATTACCTTATGGGAGGGCATAACAAGGTCACCATCAATCACACCAAAACCGTAGTCATGCACATCAATACCGCCACCACTCCAGTGCAAGCTCCAGCAGTTACAGTGGGTGCCAATTCTCTCCAGTTAGTGCAGTCTGTCTAACTCCTGAGTGTAACTATAGACCACAAATTGGACTGGAAGACCCATAATAACACAATCAAGACAGCCTCGAACTGATTATACATGCTACGATGACTCAGGTCACTTGGGGCACCCATGCCAGAGCTGAGGACTATCTACAACACATTTATTCTCCCCAAATTAATGTATGCGTCACCAGCCTGGTCGTCTTCTCTCAACTCTACCAAACAACGTCAGCTAGAGAAGGTACAGAAGAGGGCCTGCAGAATCATGCTCGGCGCAGACTACTCAGGCTACAACGCTCTCTCCACCCTGGAAATGCCATCCCTCAGTGACCTCCACCACCACAAACTAGCAGGGTTTGGCAGTGTACTACTGCACCATCCTCGTCAACGCCACCTACTGCCACCGACAGTCCCCCGCCCACCTCGCGCAGTCCGCCACTACAACAAAATTCAGCCCATAAGAGCCCGCACTGATAGATATAAGAATAGCACCATCCCATCTATTGTTAAAATAATAAACAGCTCTGATTTATGTACTGTACAACCCAATAAGTGTATTGAACGTATATTATTGTCTAAATCACATGTAAGTTTGTATATTTTCAGCCACCGGCTGCAACCCTATTAGTAAACCGTTTATTATTATTATTATTATTTAACACATACAACCCAGGCAGAATGCGTGGGGGAGCTATTCTTTTTACATAAAATAATATATATCCTGTACCAGTAAATGTGAGGAATAAATAAAAAAGAAAAAATTACTGCATTACCACTAGCACGAGACAGCAGAGCTGTAAAAAAAAATGCCACTTCCTCACACTCTTGTGAGAGGGAGATAATTATTTTTAAAAGTTTTTTTTCACATTCTGTATGAGCATTTGTGTGTGCATGTAACAGAGTATAACAGAATAAAATGGAAATTATGTACTGTGTAGGACAGTGTGTGTGTACGCATTCCTCCGCCATATGCTCCTGCTCGCCTAGGTCTCACACGTGCTGGCGTGTGCTTTGTGTGATCTCGCAGTTCTGTTTTATGTGATTTCGCTGTTGTGTTTTGTGTGATCTCGCAGTTGTGTATTGTGTGAACTTGCAATGCCTAAGCGACCATCTACTAAAACTCCCAGCAATGTTGCTAAGAGATCACGTGTGGCAGTTACGTTGGATGTGAAATTGGATATCGTAAAAAGAGATGAACACGGAGAAGGAACGTCAGTGATTGGGCGTGTGCATGGCTTGGTTCCCTCTACGGTGCATTCTATAGTTAAAAGCGCCGACAAGATCAAGGAGATGGCCGGGTCTGCAACACCACTGACGGCTACGAAGGTGATGAGGTTCCGTGATGCCGAGATGGAGAGTATGGAGCGGATGTTGAGCACGTGGATTGACGACCAGACCCAGCGCCTTAAAACACCTTTATCGCAACACATGATTCAACACAAGGCAGTGGAGAACAACAACTTTCAGTGCAAATTGACAGCGATAATGAGTGAGGTGGCTGACAACCCTGGCAGTGATGATGAGAGTGAGGTGGCTGACGATCCTGGCAGTGAGGAGAGTGAGGTGGCTAACGACCCTGGCAGTGAGGAGAGTGAGGTGGCTAACGACCCCGGCAGTGAGGAGAGTGAGGTGGCTGACGACCCCAGCCTCCTCTCACCCCAGTAAACCTTCACCCTCTTCCCTAATGCCAACTTCAGCAAGCAAGCAACACAGCACATCAGAGATAAATCAACAGTCTACGTTTAAAACTTACCTCAAACACTCAAACATGTGAAATACCCGACTACTGTACTTGTGAACATATACGCCTATTAAACTCAGTGTTTGTTATTGATGTGTGTTTGTTATTGATGTTTATTTGTTATTGATGTTTATTTGTTATTATGCCCTTGTTTCTTAATCTATTTTATGTTCTATATGTATTGAGTAAAACATGTGTTCAAATCTGACGGCCATGACCACCACGATGCCCGTATCCCCCCTATTTACATTACAGGTAGTCCCCGACTTACGACCGACTCGACTTACATCCACCCGCACTTACGACCGCCTCAGTCGTACCAAAATGTGGTCAAATTATGTATTTTTGAGTTTCAAAGTCAGTACACAGACAAAATTTTCATCTGTAATTTACTTTAAAATGGCTGGCAAGCTTAAAAGTGAGTGTTTTGTGGTGCTGAGAAGAAAAAGAGACCCAAATTTTCTATGTGTTATTTAAGCATTTCGAACTTACGACCATTTCGACTTACGACCTGGATGTTGGTCCCTAACCCCGTCGTAAGTTGGGGAGTACCTGTATTTCTTATGGGAGAAATTGCTCTGCTGTCGCAATTTCGATATTCGCAACGAGTTTCATGCCTGTAACCTTTGCGATAAGTGAGGCAGCCCTGTATATCTACCCAAAAATACGAGTTGAAAAATAACAATAACGCAGCTCACAGCTTGGCTGGAGGCTGAGATACCGACATTGCGTCCCTTTCCCACGATTCCCGGCGACGTAAGATATTTTTACTCTGTATTCCCCTTTATGCTTTTGACTTTGTAATTTTATTTTTATTTTTTGCACATGTGTATGAACAATTGTGTGCATGTAACAAGAAATTGCAAGTTGAAAAATAACAATAACACCGCTCACAGCTTGGCTGAGATCCCGACCCCAAACCCTCATCCGCTCCCACAATCCACACTAACTCCGGGAATGTAAAAAAATTGTTCTATGTTTTTAAACCTTTTTATAATCATTTCTTTTATTATTATTTTTTGCACATTCTGTATGAAAGATTGTGTGAGCCTGAAACAGTAAAAATAATAAAAATAATAATAATAATAATAATAATAATAATAATAATAATAATAATAAAATACATGTCTTCCCCACTCTGTGATAAGTCCCATGCACATAAGAAATGTTTACTGTATTCCCTATGCTTTTGACCGAATGATAATTTTTTTCCCCACATTCTGTATGTGGGATTGTATGTGTATGTAACTGAATGGAAAAAGCGAGAAAGCTTTCATAACACGAAATAGTGGTGTCAATTTAGGAAATTGGTACAGTCAACCCTCACTTTGCGCGGTTAATTCAACCCACAGGGTACCGCGGAAAGTGAGAAACGCGTTAAGTGAACAACATAACATATGGGATTAATTGAAATAGAGACTGGGCCGACCCCCAAACTCCACTTTTTGACGACACACAACTATGTTGTAGTAAAAATATTATCTTAACTTTATGATGGTATGCACACACAATTAATAATTAAGAGAAATATCAATAATATTTGGTTTTTTAACACTTACATTAGTAGAAAAGATGGCTGGGCACACGGGGATGGGCGGTTGGTTCCGAGGCAGAGGGCAGATTATTGGCCCTCACCTGTATCACTTGTATCAATTGTATCACTATCCACCACAGAGGCTTGCAGGGCCTCTTTGTCAAACCCCTCAAAGTCCATATGAGTCCATATCCTCACTATAATTATCACTATCACTGACTTGGGCCGGCTGTGGTGGGTGGCGGGTGAAGAACTCGGTAATGTTTTGATGACTGGGCGACCTTGTGCGCACCATGCTCGTCCACTTACACAACATGGCGGATGGTGGGAGGTTTGGATCCAAAAATGGCGCGGCTCGCCAGCCGCTCTCCGCGTAAAGGGGTACACGCACCGCGGAATGTGAGCATTCCTGTTTCGGCAGGGTACCGCGTAAACGTGGAAACGCGGAATGTGGGACCGCGTAAAGCGAGGGTTGACTGTATAAGCAAATTTTTGTACCTCAAACTTTTGTATCTTGAGGGACACCTGTACAGGGTATATGCAAATATGAAATATTCAGTACAGTATATGTATGTATATGTGAAACATTCTGTTGATGCATGTATGAAAATTCTGTTGATGCATGTATGAAAATTCTGTACATACATGTATGTACATACATGTATATACATATGCTTTGTATACCACAAGAACATGTGAAACATTTTTTAAACTCTTACTTAGATCATGCTTCAATAACAGTCTATTAGGAACTTAGTAAAAGATAAGCATTCAAAAACAAAAATGGGAATATTGTACAGTACAGTACAGCACTGTAGTTAGATTAACACAGCTATATTAATGTACCGTACATTTCCTGTGACCCCATCAGAAGGCTACACACACACACGGGGAAGAGATGAGGTGGTGGGGGACAGTATCTGCTAAATTTGCTACCCATAAAGAGGGCAGAATCTTCAGTTCACACATCTATAAACAAATTAACACATTCCATTCTACAGTAGGAATTTTCCTCACATATTTAATATACCGTATGTGTAATGCACAGTCACCGACAAAATACTCTTGACACGTGAGAAAACACAGACAACATTAACATACATAATGGCCAAAAATCTTGCATGCAAGTAAAACTTTGGTGTGTCTTGCTTTATAGAACACGGGTAGGAGACTGAATCATTGCGACACGATCTGAATGGTGTATAAGTACAGTAGTGCTGCCAGACTTAAGAGTATTTATTGACGACTGTACATTACTGTATGAAAATTTACTGCATTCATAACATCTGTCATTGGCTACTATGATCAATAAAGGGAGAATATTCCCTTGTGGGCAAAACCGGAATATTGTACAGTAAAGAATTTATGGTGGTACCAATACAGACTCTTCAACATTTAATAACATCCTGTATTCAGCCCCACTACAATGCCAAGAATAGGCATTAATATTTTTACATAAATCATTATGTATAGACTGTACAAATTCTTCAGATTGTGTATATTATACACAGTATATATATTACATTAAACGATGCAAATGGCATCTTTTTTTATTTTTATTTATTTTTTTACAAAACTAGAGCAACATTGTACACAACACGTAATATAAAGAGAAACTGTAAATGCCACTACAGTATATGAGATAAAGGAGAGACACCCTTACTCTGATTAAATTTAACAATGACATTTTCAATTTTAAAATACTACAGTACGTGCATAACAAAACATGTGCAATCAATCCCACATAGCATGCAGTGTCACAGGTGAGCACATAAGAAAAAGTATGGCTTTGTTATATCATACACACTTGTACCAACGACAAGACATGAACCTAAGTGTCTTACACTACTATTAACTAGTTTACCACCACTTGAACCTTTCTTTGCACATCTAATAGTATGAGTCCCTCAACATAACATCCACTAAGTAAAGCTGTGTTGTTGGCTCTCTGCCAATAACTTTACAAAATTGGGTCCTCTAAAAATGCTAACAACTCAAGTGTGGATCAAAGTACACACAAATTCATAACTACTGTACATTAGTTTAAAATAAATTGATTCACATGAGTTTGTACTTCTCCTTTAATGTACTTACCTATGATCAGACAGACTTGCATTAAAAGACTAACACAATCATGACAGTGGATGGATTGGGCAATAAAGTAAAAACAGCTTTTTTGGCGATAGTGGAGGTTAAACACTATTATTAAGAATTGCCTGCACATGAATTACTTTTTTTCTTTTTACTTATTTATCTACCTACTATCTTTTTTTTTTTTTATATATATGTATACTTTCTGCAAAAGACTAAAGCAGAATGAAAAGCTCAAAGCTCTACAGTGAACCCCAACAAGTAACACAGTGTCAGCCACATTGGTCTGGCATCCTATAGTACAGACAGGTTGACACAGGATATGTATATTTCCCCCCCCCCCTCTCTTTGTCTGGATATATGTCAACTAGTTGGATTTTTATAGACAATCCGGTGGGGATATGGTTATACAACTAGTACCAGCTTATCTCTGTCACACAATGCCCAGTATGATAACCACTCCACCACCAGATGAAAAGAAGGACTCACAGAGAAGTGTGAAAATAGAGTTGGTGAAAAAATATAAATTTTAAATTTTAAGACCTATAAGACTTACAGGAATTTTTGTTTGCCCAAAATTAATATTTCAAACAAACTAAATCCTCAATCTTGTTCATATATATGTTAATCTTTAACAGAATCAGAAGAAATAGATACCATAAATATTTTTCCAAGATTCTCTACCATAATTATCATGAACACTACAATATTTATATAGTACAGTAGTTTTTTTTTTTTATTAAATACACATCAACAATGTTTTTGTTTTTTTTAGATGAGAATCAAACACCAAAATTATTTGATACTAGATTCTCCCCCCCCCCTTTTTTTTAAGAAAATTTAATCACCACAACTCTGTTCATTTTGGTTGTACTGTAACTATATTTATCTCTTAAAATTATATTTACATACTGTATCTGGTACAGTAATTTACCAAAACTTTCCAACCTTATATCAATTCCACCTAACAATTAGTAATACAGATTTAGAAATAATAAAAGTGGTAATAATCCCCAACTCTAAATCAATATGAAGAGCCCATTCTTCCCTCATTATGTAATTTTTTCACTTTTAAATGAAACCGAGTTTCCGAATACGTATCTGTCAACAATTCTATACAGTACAGGGTATCAGTTAAGTCATAATATGCAAGATACAGTTTGTCTACATAACCAGTACAGTAGTACAGTACAGTATATAAAAAACACACTAAGTGCATAAGTTACAAAGCACTACACCAAAAGCAATTTACTATATGATGTTCGAACATTTTCACTTTTTTTTTTCAGCAGATGGACCTTTTAATACCTTTTACTGTAAATATATAATATCTTGCATGTTTTTTGCCACTGTGTTGTATGGTGGCCGTATATGATCTATAACTTTCTTTGGGTTACATACTATCTAAACCTTGGTTGCAAAATCTCCAACTTCTACTTTTTTTTTTCTTTTTTTTTTTTCATACACATCATAAACATTCAAGAAAAAATTCAGTTTTTATGATGATACACTTATTCATACAGGTATACTGTATATACAAATTCTCATAATTATACATTTCAGTGGACACATACTTTCATGGAGATGTATACGTACTGTATATCTTCATGACAATGTATGTTTCTATGAAGATATGAGTCTACCTTTATATCTTTAAAGTTTAGTCACAATATGTCAACCTCTACCTACTCTAAAGTCAGAGGTTCATTGTCTATACAGTACAGTACACACACACACAAAATCATTTTTCAGAAACATTAGGAAAACCTTAAGACATTGATTTAGATCATAAATATTTTGTGATATTGTGAATAAAACAAATTGTTTACTTATAGGATATCAGGAGTTCCAACAGCTTTTCTGGAATATGTTCTGGCCTCCTCTGTTGGGTCTTTTACTATACTAAAGTAGTAAACAGAATTTGAAGAATGTATAATTTATAATTTTCCAAACTCCATTCCACTTTTTAAAAGTACTGTACAGTATATAATGCTTGACTGAATATTCTTAAATCACTACAGAAAATATTCAAATATTTTATATATATTTTTATATACCAGTACATCACCATACTGACACATTTTATTTATTTTTTAACAATGTATAATGTACAGCAGTTTGTATTATTTTTAGAACTTTTGTTATAATTGCATGTAAAGAATATACATTTATACTACACTAGGATACTGTACAAACATTTTGTAGCACACAGCTTCACAATACTAATCTTTTCAGCATTCATATCACTTTTGACATTTAGAGTAAGTAAGAATTAATTTGAAATTACACATATTTCACAGTCATGTTTGTAGAAAAGAATCATCAACTCTTCACAAAAAAGCAACACATTAGACTGTCTAACTTTTTGATACTCAATTGCATTCCAGGTATACCAGTGTCCAAAATGGCAAGCAGATCCTCTAAACTCATAGGCATTAGAAATAACAGTAATATCAAGTTTAACACAGATGCTACATTTATCAAGAGTGTCACATTCTTGAATCTTAAATCAAAGTCAGACTAGTTTCCTGTTGTAAAATTACACTTCAAACTTCATGAACTATAAGTGTTATTTGCCCCCCCCCACCCCCCACACACACACACAAAAATATTCACATAGCATTTCTTTCTATTTTACAAAGCTATTACACCACTACATATACTTTGATAAACAAATCCCTATGTATTCTTTACGTCTGTGAACCTAAAAATCAATGTCAACTTTGAACTCATAAGCTTGAACTTTTTGTTTAAAAACATAAACACAAAATTCCAAAAACACAATCATGCCAATTTTGAAGCCCTGGTATGATCTTGTAGTGACTCAAGAATAACTACACATAGTTCTCTACTCGTATTTAAACTGTCATAGATTATTGTAATGTAATGTAACTTAACAGATGCCTTGTACATTTTTGTATTGCCCATGAAATTGTAACTAGTTGTTTTGTTGTAACTGTGGTTGAGTTGACTGGCTGACGTGGCTGAACTTGGTTCGAGACTTGAGCCGAGACAGCTTCGTTCAGTCAGCCGGTATATATACTCGTGGGAGGCCTCGGAACACTCACTCACTCTCACTCCGCGCTTGAGCACAGTTCTCCTCGCCACACAAAGAAACTTGCAATCGCAGCCTGAGTTTTCTTCCTGGATCCAGTGCTACAATCTCTTTAAAGAATTAATATTTCACTGATTTTCAGTACAACTATGAGCAAAAATGCAAATAGTTTCAATTCATGGCACATGAAACTTGATGAGCTGTGCCTCTTTACTCACTGAAGTTCACTGTCTGCTGTTGAATATTCAATTAGAAATAACTGAACAAGACCCTCAAACCATCAGGATCAAATGCAATGATTCATTAAATGGACAGAAGACTGACTTAAGTTAAAAATCCTCCAGAAAAAGGAATAATGACTGAATAAAGTAAGACTAGTACAGTAGGCATACTGGAAGGACTTTTCAAAATAAGAGATTGTATAACAACAAAAGCCTATGAGTCATAGCGTCTACATAGTATTATGAAGCTGTCGAAAACACAATCAAGTCTCTATAGAAATTCAATTTGCAGCACAATAATCCAACTGTAAGCTTTAAGATACGTACAGTACTAGCAACAGAACAATGCCACAGTAACATTTCATAATTGTGCAAAACATCAACTAATGATACTACAAATCACCTACCACCAATCCTAAATACTATTGTATAAAAACAATAATGATCTACTCTAAAGATAAAATCATGATACAGTAGTACAGTATTTACTCATGCACCGCATTACTTACAACACATTGATATTACCTCAGAGAATTTTCAAAGCATTTTTATCTACGCAGGTGCTCCTCTACTTACGAACGATTTACGTTCCTGGGGCTTGTTTGTAAGTCCAACTTTACTCTTGTAGATACCAAACATATTGTAAAAAATGAAAAGATTGTGGATATTTAGTACAGCTATACCCTTTAATACAACCTTAAAACCTGGCTCACTCTTCTCCTCTTAGGTAATGTTTGTTCTATCTGGAATTTTCTTCAAAATAATCCAGTCTCATCCACATTAAACACCTGTTCTGGCAGGTAACCCCCCTCAGTGATGATGTTTGTATCTCTAAAAGTTTGTAAGTTGAACGTTCTTAAGTAGATGAGCACCTGTATATAGTATAGATGTCCATTATGGATCTAATTTTAATATTTTTTTTCTTTTTAAAATGGTAACTACATATATACATACTACGTAAAAAGATATTAGTGATTATAATGTTTGAAAAGGATCATGGTTAAAATTCTATGGCAGGATATTTTCTAAAGCCAAGAAAAAATTTAAATATTATACAAAATTGCTACTAATAAGTTCTATGTGCAGTTTAGAGCTTTGCATTTTTCAAAGTACGGTAAGCTTAATAGTTAGTAACATCATATCTAGAGCACAACACATTTATCCAGAGAAATAGCCTCAAACAAATACCTCCTATCTTACCAACCTTCCCATATCAATCAAGGACATTGTTTACAGCATTAAACTTCCATCAATAAACATTTTCTTTATCAGAAGTATTATGACAGTTTTCATTTTGGTATTTCATGTGAGAATAAAACAATGACATCACAGCACCTAAATTGTAAAACCCTTTGATGTGACAAATGACATTACAATAATTCCCACACCTTTCACAAACTTATGTCAAAGAATACCTCATGTCTGCTATTAACACAATAATTATGTAACAAAAACAGTCCTCTCCAAATGAATCAAGTTCATTCATACATTGTTTCATCTTCAGCATACAGTACTGCACGGTTTTCATGTGTGTGTTTTCCATTAGGATTTAAGTATAAAAGTTTTCAATCAATATCTAAAAATTATACAATATACTGTACCTGTATTTTTGTGTTCTAGCATTATCACAATCAGATTCATCTGTATCTGTACATATTGTACCTGTACAGAAATTATTATATCCTCTAATGTTTATGTAATGGCTCACTAGGAAGTTCAACACTTTTAACTTCATGAAAAATAATAGGTCACCAAGTTGCTCCAGACATTTCAACATAAAGAAGAGGTTAATCAGTGTAAAGTTCTTCTTCAGCAATATACCATGATACTTTATAGTTAGACAATGAACAAGACATTGGATATGATTTTAGTTGTACAGCTGGAAGCAAGATATTTGTACAGTATTATGCCTTTTTAACTTATAATAAATACAATAATATGCAGATGATTGCACTCATCTGTTTTTCTTACTGAAAATCTGAATTTGTATATTAGATTTTTTACCTACTTTTTGTGTTTGCCTTGGGGGCTGACTGTGATAGGTATGAGGCAACAGATATTTTAAAAAGTTGGTGTATGTTATTAACGAAAGGTATAAGTATTCCTGGTAAATTCATGGAAGGTATGGGAATTACTGTAAATGGCACTGAAACCATAAAACAAGGACGTGAGATTTTCAAAACGTTTACAGCCAAAAATATCTTATATACCAACTATCATGCAAATTGGAAAAGTTGTTTGAAAAATCCATATAAATTATCTACAGTACTAAAATCAAACCAATGATGTAATGGATATATGCTGATCCCACTTAAAACATAATTTACTCTGAATTACATAAAAAAATAAATAAAAGTAAAGCCAATGCACACCATAGTAAATCTTAAAAAATTAGCTTGAAGAACACCAATATTTTTAATAACTTTGGAGTCTATGTGCAAGCATACCATTGCTTCTTCATTTGACAACCTACTCATCACTTCATAACTCATACAAGTTCTTAAGATAAATTAACATATCTGCTGTTTATGGTAAACCTGACAATCATTAACCTTAACATATTAAGGCAAACACCTGGTACAGTACAGTACTCATTTCTCCACATGCCAGTAGGTTGCCAAGTTATTTGGTATACTGTAGTTCTAAGTATAATCAGGTAGAACTCACCAACACTCAAACGCAGAAAAAAGTTATTTTACGTTTCAAAGCTCTGTAAATTTTAAGATCAGGATTAAATAATCAAATGAGCCAAAGTAAAAAAAAAAATATTTAAAATTGGCTAAATATAAAATGGTTATTTACACTTATACTATAAAATCCCTCTAATGAAAGTTATCATAAGCAAAGCTGCCAGGCCTTTTTTTTTTCTTTCTTTCTTTTTACTGTATTTTTTTTTTTTTGTCTACTTGGTTTCTTGGGCTATATATGTTTGCCAAAACTACATTTACAATCACATATAATTCAATATATACAAATTCCAATGTGCCAAAATATCCTACAACCTTTCACAGTAACATTTAAAAATGAGAAAATTCATGCAATGACAAAATACACTATATTATCTAACCTGAAACCTTGTAGAAGTCTGAGTAATCTTTCATATTTAGAGCTTATAAGAAGGGTTCCAAGTTACTACAGTATTGATATTAGATTAAGAAACTGTGTGTGTATGTTCATAGGAAAGATGATTGTGCCAACTTAAACTGTACAAAAATTCAGGTGTACTGGAGAGGTACAGTATACTGCACACCACTCTAACCAAACTGAATTTGCATGTAAAAATTTACGTGCAGGGGTTCAGAGCTGGCATGACACTGATATCAAAGCCCAAAGACACACAAAAACATCTTTACATACAGGGTCGTCCAATTTAAGTGAACCATGTTGAAAATGAAATGAAAATTCATGAAATGGACAAAATCTGTATTTAAGCAGTTTGCAAGTTTCTAAAAACCCTTGGAAACAATAGTTATTAATGTTAGAAAGTTATGTCATCCAAATGTGCACCCCTCTTCGCAATACACTGCTGCAGTCATTGGCGAAAGTTGTGCATGACTCTACGAAGCACATCTGGAGAAATGGCATCAGCTTCCTGTTGAATTCTAGCCTTCGGGTCATCAATATCGTGGAATCGATGAGAGTACACCTTCTCTTTCAGAATCCAAGGCCACCTGCCACCAACTGCCACCCCGCTTCTTCCTCCCACTCAAACCCTTACCCAGTGTTGCCAACCTGAAACTGGTTCACTATAATTGGACCACCCTGTACATATACAGGTTCCAAAAATAGTATCTTGCAAACTTTGTATCCCTGCTATATTCCTTTATGTGACCAAAAACAAATTAATTACGCCACATTCACATACTCAGAAAAGAAAGTTAAAAGCATGATAAGTTATGGAACTAATAATACTTACAATGCTCACATATAATGACTGAATCAGGGGGTTGTAGTATAAACATGACTGGAGTCTGGAGATATAAAGACCTGTAGAATGAACCACAATAAACAAGAAAAACTTTTGGAAATCTTCATACCACAACACAAGAATTTTTGACAATTATCTTCTGAAAGATGGGGAAAAGAAACTATCCTCATAAATGAAGAAATATACAACATGTCAACTGCAAGTACATCCTGACTCAAAAATGTTACAAATATTTCAACATATAATTGAAGATATAACTGGATAACAAGTTTAATTTTTTTTAGTCTACTGGACTCTAAAACGTAAAACTGACATGTAAATCCCTTTATAATAATCCATTAAAAAAATTTCATTGATAATAATTCAAGTTTGACATCATTCTTCCCATCATATTTGCACACACACAAAAAAAATGTAAATACAATACCAAAATACAGTACATGTTTCAATACCAGAAAACTGAAATACAGTACAGTACAGTACGTATAGTGTACGTATAAGTAAAAGTCATAAACATATGATGCAACTACTCCCCTTTTATGATAATATTAATATATATGCCATCATTATAAAAAATTAATTAAATTAATAGTTATATTCACAAACATATGATCCCAAAACCAAAGTTAATATTACAGACGTCGCAGGGCATATAAATGATTGAAAACCACTGATATCCTTTATGCTACTTCCATTCTGTATGCAGTTGTTGTTTCCCTTGCATGTACAGTCAATCAAAAAACTACCTGTTGTCTCGGTTGGGTTGTCAAAATCCTTCGCCCGATGTGTAAAATTGTTGAACACAATTTTGTTAGGATAGTTTTTTGATTAACTGTACAAACTCAGGTCCCTGGATAACCACATGCTGGGCTTAACTAGAGTCCCATGAGTAATCTGTCAGGCCCAGGAATTAAACATAATCTGCTGAGTCCTATGTGTTTTTAACATGAAATATTATTCATGTACCACAGTTTATTCTTAACTAGGACCTGTATCCATTAAACCATAAAACACATCCTCAATTGATAAAATGCATTGGTTCAACAGACATTGGTTTTATTCATATATGGTATATGGTACTGAAACAATAGAGCATTCAGAACATTCAATGATAATTTTTCTCCTTCCCTTTTACTATTTACTGCTTACAAAACAAGGAAGAGCTTCTTCACCCAAAGATGGGGAAAGCAAAAAAGATTTCTTTGAGATTCACAAGTCACAACCATTTGTCCTGTGGAAGTTTAGCAATTAAGCTTTGGTTTCTTTTCAGAAGATATCATGTGTATGACCTAATCTATGGAGAAAATTTTTTTGCAAAGTATTTTCATTCATATTTTTGCCTTGTTAACCATGAATAATAAAGGTTTTTAAAGGATATGTATATTATTCTAGGACTAGCATCCTTAAGTTACGGCCATCCACTTCCTTTTTCCTGCTATTCCAATATACAGTACATAACTGAGGTTTCTGAGTGGCTGTAGTCAAAGATCAAATCTAATGCATGGTTTAATTAAACAGGGGCAGCCATCAACCATCCAGAAACTTAACATGACCATACAGAGAGGTCACCAAACACAGTTCAGATCAATCCAACAACTTGATAACTTACTTTATTCCTCGATTCTTGATAAATTGTGACAAAAATCTAATGTGAGAGGTCATAAAGAACTTCACCATATGTACCGTAAGTCATAAATAAGGGATTGAATCTGAAACCCCAATTTATGGCCAAGTACAGAGCAAGCAATTCCAATTCCAGTTCAGTGTTGAAAGCCTATGATTGAGCCCCGAAATGACTAGTGCAAATTAGATATGCATATTTAACCAACTAATCCAAATAATAAATCCTGAAGCAGTCATCCTTCTCTAAAGCAATCACGGGACCCAAGAGGATGATAATTGGAAGAATTAGTTTACCAACAGACTGAATGTTTAGTCTTACCATTGTTCAGCAATAGCCATAAGACCCAAGGTTACCACATTTGAGTATTTCTAGGGGAGCTGGGAGAGAATATGAGTTACCTGATGTGTGCTCAGCTTTAAACTGGGATTTCAGTGTCAATCCCCTATTCATAGCCTAAGCACATCTTAGGTGATTCCAGTTACCCAAAGCATGCAAGAAACAGGGGGAATGGAGGTGAACAAAAACTCCACATAAAAGTGCAACTCATATCCTATATACTGGGAGATGACTAATGAACGAGGAAGAAGGCATCTGGTATTGAAAGTTTACATCTTCAGTCCAACTTTATCCATTGCCATCCGAGCCACTAAATTAACTAGACTAAAATATAAATTGTATTTATTCTCCTTCTGTATAGAAAACTTAGCCTTAAATGAGTACAGTGTATCCCAATGCAATAAAAAAATCAAACAAAGTACTGTAAGTACTACTGGTGTTTGGCACAGATAATATTAATTAAATTCTAAGATGTCATTATTTCAAATGAGACATTAGAAAACTCAGATATTTTCAAACATTCAAATAGACGATGCATTGAAAATCTCCAACAGATATTATAAACAACAGTTACTGGCAATCTTCTGAACTAAAAAACAGGCAAACAACAATTACTAGCAGGCAAAGTGGGAATAGATTTACAAAAATGGATTATACCTCTACTTAGGCAAAATGTGCACAGGAGGTCCTCGTTATAAGGGTATTCATTATCCGCAGTTTCGCAGTTAAGTGGTCAACTTTTTATGACCATCCACGTAAAAAGTCCCCGCATTTAAGAAGATTCCACTTAAAAACTCCGAAAACTCTGGATAAAATCTACAGATTTTTAGATGAAGAGTTTGAAATTTCATCCTCTTCCTGGCGTCATGCATGCACACACGTGTCCCTGCTCCAATCTCCCACTTTGTTTCGTCCAGACCAGTGCTGTGTTGTGTTTACTCCTGCCTTTGTTGTATCTTTTCATGTATGTTGTGGTGAATTATTTTATCATTTTTGTAGCCATGAGTTCCCAACCCAAACAGGGTGGTGCAGCACTCAAAAGGAAGCACATTAGCTATAGTATAGATGTAAAATTAGAAGTGATTAGGCAAAAGAAGATGGGATTCGTTATCAGAGGCATTTTTCTGGTACCAATTAACCACGGATAACGAGGACCCCCTGTATTGCCCACTGCAAGTAAAGCAGTAATGAGTCCCCTTAAGATTTGCAATAACCATACCATATCAACCTCAGTCACTACTTAGAACATTTCAGTGTCTGTTCAACCACATCAAATTAAAAGGAGCCTTTATGGTATATGACACAGTGAAATTAGAAAAAAGATTTGCAGAGCTAACAAGTACATATCAGTAATACCCACTATGTAAATATGAGCAAATAAGGAACAAGGAAAAGGATAACTGAGAATAGAGAAAACATGGGAAGGATGTAGTGGACAATCTTTTGTCACAGTAATCTTCTCAGACATCATAAACCAGTGTTAAGTACTCATTGGAAACCAGAAATGGAAACTAGTGAAGGGTTACGGCATTATAGCTGCATATATGACGATCACAAAGCATTCCTAAATGGGTAGTGGTAAGACTTCCATGCCATCAAATTTCAGGTAAATTAATACTTCCAATTTGTACCATTTTGAGGTTTATTTTCTGAATTGGTTAGCTAAATAGCCGTGTCTATTTAGTGCGAGTCACACACATCAGTGCTCCAGATCCTTGTTTTTCAACCCTGTGACATTGAATTCTAACTGGAGTCACCCAAGAAGTGCTTAAGCTATTAAATTACAAAAGGAAAAAAAATAATGTAAGGACCTTAAAGAAATACTCAGATCCAGAATAAATAAAACTATTATGATTACTTAATGATGAATAAAATAGGATTACCCGGTACAGTACATAAATTAAAAATTTATGTCAACAAGCTAAATGCAACCACACTCAAGATAAAAGACAAGAATGAATAAAATTCTATTTGCACCTTAAAAGATATTACATAATAAAATGAGAAAATAAAATAACCCTAACTGGATCTAAAAGAATCCCAAAAGGATCACATATGAAGAATCTGCCTCAAGCAAGAGTGATACTGCGTGGTACATATTCCAGGACAAATGATCAGTTAATACCAGGAAATATAACATGACCTGTAAAAACATATGGATATGGCACAATCATCACTTGCTAAAAGATGTTTGCAAATATTAATGGCAAGATTCTCTTCTAAACTTCAAACAGAGATTCAAAAGTTGTTCTTTCAGGATAAACTAAAATTATTCACTACAGTATATCAACCAAAAGTTGGCTTTCCAACAATTTAAAAAATAAATAAATAAATGCAGATATCTTAGAAGACTTTATGTAAGAGAATTAGAAGTGGCAGTCATTAAACACAAATTTCATACTTCTATTGGACAAACTAAAATTAAAAAACGTCTTGGTATCTGTAGTTCTGATAATTTGTGATTTCCTGATAATATTTTCACATAATCACATTCTTTATGGAGAACAATTTGAATGGTGACTATCTTTAATGATGGGTGATACAAGCTTGTTTGGAATGATAGGAAAAACAACTTTGAGGCTATGGAAGGGAGTACCACAGTAGAACATGTCTTGATACCAGTAATATATTACCCTTCATGCACACCTAGTTATTATATAGACTTTAAAGTATAGAAGATAAGTTGTTCTTTACCTCAAGACTAGACCATATGCACTGCACAAAAATTTTAGTTTGTGGGGTAGTTCAAGTGACACCCTACTTAATGTGTTGTTACTGCAATTGAGATGCCACTAATCATGAGTTTTCTTTAATATGTGTTAACTTATCTAAGCATTTAGTTATTAAATTAAAATAGAAATATTAAGATTGTAATTTTTCAAACATTTTATAATGAAAATAAAACTAACACTGAAACATGATATTATTTGCATAAATACAGCAGCCACCAGACCACAAAATTAAACTATTTGTCAAATATGAGTTGATTCTAACAAACCTAACCTAACTACCTAACATTCTTAGAATATTTCTTAGTTTAGAAAATGTATTTCTTAATTTAGGTAGGATTAAGAAAAGTATGGAAATCCCAAAATACTTAAACTGTAATTCCGAGGCTGGATATGGGCTATTAATGAGGAAAGGAGTAACTTTCTTTCTGTACAATAAAGTCTTTAAAATAGTTAGTTCATGTATGCAAGAATGGTAAAATAACATCCACATCTTTTACAGAAGTATGAATGATAATGAGTAAAGGGAAAACATGCTTGTGTATTTTCTATTGTTTTGGGCCACTGTACTGTACCTTAAATGGGAGAGGTCTTGAACTACTGTTGCACCACTAAAACAATATCTCTTACTAAATAAACAGACCTATGTTTGTAAATTAATAAGCACCTGGATGGATCAAATTCTACAACTCACAACACTGCATGTTACATTCGTGACTTTTCAATGACAGTTAAAACTATATATTTCCTCGGATTGTTTACAATAACCATTAAATTCAAAATAAAACCAATATCCTCCAAATGCATGAACCAAATCTTTTTAAATACAATAAACCTATTCTTTAAAATCAATAACTCTCAAAACAGACTTTCTATGATTAATAGAGACAGGTTACCATAAAATAATCTTCAAGAAGTAAAAATATTAAATTTAGTCATTAACCAAATTTGTATTTTTGTCAATTATAATTATACAAGAGAAATAAAAAACAGTACATGGAGTGCACAAGGTTATATAGTAAATCAGTTCAGAATAATACGAGTGTAATATTTATATTCTTCAAATGCTTCATGCTGATAAAAAAAAAGCCCCAAATTCATATCACATCCAAACCAGAATGGCTTTTTATGTTTACTGAAATGTTAATAATTGTGTCAATCATAACTAAATACTGATATACTCCAATTAACTGCAACAGAATAATTACTACTATACTGTACACCCCAATAAGTTTTCTGAATAAAATAATTACTGTATTAGTATACTGGTCCCAGGATGATAAGTTAAAGGGGAGATAACATCAGGTACAAACTTTTAAGGAAACTCACAATAAATATCTAAAATTTTCTCCTTAAGGTTGAGCAGTGCTAATTTTATGAAGTTTTTGACATTTGAAATTTATCATCACATTAAAAAGTAAACTCAAGATTTAACATAGTATAATAACAAAATCTTAATAAAATCAATTACAATTATTAAATAAATTGAAGTGACAGGTGACACATCATGTCCCCAGATATAAAATGTTTCTTAAATATGTCAGTTTACACAATAAATTACTGTATTCTGACAAATATTTTTACACACTATTCACACTTTTTTTTGTACTTTTATTTCCTAACAAATACATTTTATCTAATGAATGAATTCTGGTCACTTGCAGCTATTATCATGCATCTAAATACAGCTAAATGTAATTAGTATAAAATATGCTTCATGCATTTCCTGTAATACCTAAATAAATACTGACAGTAAAAACATCATAGAAGAATGGCAAAATTGTACCTTGTGCTTTAATGCACAACAATATTAGGGAAAATACTGGTAGAGATGATTATTTGATGTATACATTTTTTTCTCTGTTAAATCCTTTAGAGAAAAACCTGAATCATCTCTTTTATCTGTACCCGATGGCTGAAGTGAAGACCGTAAAACACCAGCATAAGTTTTATTGTCTTGGCTGTTGTGTGCATCATTATATGCACCTGATTGCGATAATCCAAGAGAACTCGATATATTTTTCAGACCAAATTCTCCATGTGAAGATACAGAAGGATTTATATTATCACCACTAGAGTGCCACGTAGATGAAGCCGAGTTTACTGACTGTGAATTGTGAGGAGAGTTTCGGACACTACCAGTTGAAGTCTCTCGGCTGCCACGTCTTAGATATAGCGGAAGGCTGGGAGTTCGATAACCAATTGGATTAACATCTCTAAGATCTAACTGTGCCATGGGATCCACTAATCTATTTAATCCACTAAATCCAGGGGGTGGTGGAATTTCTCCCCTTTCCCTAACAACTGTCTCTTCTCTTTCTCTATTTGCCACTGGTTTCTCAGTTTCTCTATTGGTGAATGCAGGTCCTCCCGGTCCTCCTGGCGCCCGAGAGACCACAGAACCCGAGAAGTTGACACCGTGGTTCTGATGCCGACTGTGTAAAGAGGCCTCCAATTCTTGCACAGTCACTATTTTTCCTACATTAGCAGGGTTTATGGACCAAGGATTTGTACCATGATGACGGAAATTTGGATTTGGGGGTCTCATAACACAAACTGGATTTCCTGACCAAGAATCTAGTGGTGGTCGACACATACCTTGAATGGGATCTACCGGTACCCTGCTTTCCATGTCTGATTCACTTGCATTCCACTGGTTAGGAGTCTTGGTGGGAGAATGGTCACCAATGAGCTCATCAATAATCCGTACGACATCTGGAACTTCAGGAGCTGGGAGAGTGGAGTCCTCAGATCCAACATTACCATTGGATTGGGGATGCACCTGAAGTATAGGCGGCTGTCTCATATGTGCCAGTACACGAGACTGCAACTCATTCTGTGGCTGATTTAGCTGATTAACCACAAGACGATGTTGTGCCTGTGACTGCGTAGAAGCTTGACCATCACTAGTACTGGAGTGAGAACTGGAATAATCAATAATGCTATTTCTTACAGTACTGTATACAACATGCATATTGATTTTCTAAACATATAAACCATCAACTTCTGACACACTTGAATGCCTCACAATATATATGTATGGCATTTCCTCATAATCATGCACTAAAATTGTAAATAAAATATCTCATGAATTCACCCTTTACTAATTTTGTGAGTACAGTGGTCCCTCGGTTAACGAAATTTCGGTTAACGAACTGCCTCCCATAAGATTCTTAAATTCGGTTAACGAAATTCTTACGAACCGACCTCAACATGTTTTCGCTTGCACTGGCTGGTCAACCAGCTTTAGTATTAGTCCGCCAATACATTAATCGGTTCTAGGGCTTAAATTCCTTACTATTTTAGTAAATATCAAGAAGTTTATACTATTCAATAATTTTAAAAGTTTAATATTCAATTTTTTAGTCATTTTAACAATTATTGAACATAATTGAAGGTAAAGTGACTAGTTTAATGCGCGGCATCCAGCCTCTTAACACAGCAAACAGGCGTAAGTCTCTCTCTGTTTTCACTGGAGGTAACATCTTGCTTGAGACTCTCTTTAACTAAACGCTTTTTTCTGTGTTTCCAAGCAAATTATTGGTCATTTTGAAATATATTTTACATATTGACAATATATAATGCAGTGCAGTGTTGATTTTAAGAAAATAATTTTGAAATACACCAAGAGAACTAAAATTTTATGGGTGAGATGGTGCCATGGGGTGACTTCTCTTCCACCCCAATGCCTTCTCTTCTTCCTTCTCCTCCACCCCCATTCTAATTCCCATCATCATCATCCAGGAGCCTTCTACATACACACCTCAAAGTAAGTGAACTTTTCTACCATTTTTGTTGAATTTAGGCAATTTTCGGTGAGCTGGAACCAATTACCCAAAACCCATTGAAACAATGGTTTCGGTTAACTGATTTTTCGGTTAACGAACAACCTGCTGGAACGGATTGTGTTCGTTAACCGAGGGACCACTGTACTCCCAATTTATTTCTACTTAAGTGAAATTGATCAATATCCCCAAGTTAAAACTATATGGAGTGAGGATAATACTTTTCAATAATCTACCCATGTACAGTTAGCATAAAATTATTGTAACATTTCCTGAATGAAAGGTCTCACTTCAGTACACAATGGTGAAACACTTCAATTAGATGTCCAATTGATTAGTGTGTGAGTTGAGTTAAAAGTTATACAAATTAGGTAACTAGTACTGTACAATAAACATGGGATATTGAATTTATACAGATATTTAATTGGAGCATGATGTTAGTACAGTAAAAGTCCAAAAATCCGGATGGCAGGAATCCGGACCACCCGAGAATCCGGACTTTTCGAAAACTCAAACTTTTTAAATTTAGCGGGCTTTTGTGGGTTATGAGAATGAATGGAGTTGCTTTAAAAAATTAATTTACATAATTCTAATAATAAAAGTAATTGTAAATTATAGGTAGGTAATTTTGTTAGTTTTGTAATTAGCTTGAACTGAAATGTAAAATTTGAGGCACTATAAATCTTTTGTGTGTATGTGTGCATGCGTGAATGCCACAGCTGCACAGCGACAACAAACGACCACACGATTGCCACTTTAAAACAAGCAATCAAACTGTGACAACGTATGTAATTTTTGAGTCCTACTCTTTCCATGTACAGAGTACAAGCCCATAATAATGGCCCCTAAAGTAGATAAACTTCGTTGTGTGAAGAGAAAGAAGAACACATTGAAATTGAGTGACAAACTTAGAAATAATTAAGAAACTAGAATGTAATGTGAGCAATGCTGTTCTAATGGAAACATACAACATTGGAAAGTCTACAATTTATGATATAAAAAAGGCAAAGAATAAAATTCTAGAATTCACAGCTTCTTCTGAGCCTTACATTAAAATTGCTGAAAGAAAAAGTTTACATTGGCCCAAATTAGAAAATCTTGATAAAGTGTTGCACGAATGGTTTTTGTTAAAACGATCAGAAGGTATGGCAATTTCTGGGCCGATGCTTATTGCCAAAGCAAAGTCTTTTAAGGAGCAAATGAACATTGAATCAGAGTGCGCATTTAGTGATGGATGGCTTAGGAATTTCAAGACTCGTCATGGTATTAGACAGTTTGTTTACATTTTTGTCTAGTGTCGACTTTATTTTTCTTTAAAACTGCTCGTTTTGATAAATGAAGCATGCTTTATTTGCTAATGAATAAACTATCAAAATGTACCTGTTCATCTCTTCTTTATTCCTCCTTAAATTTTAATTTTAAAAGTACTGCCTGAGAATCCGGAAAATCCGAAAATCCGGACCGACCCAATCCCCAAGCAGTCCGGATTTTTGGACTTCTACTGTACTAATAAGATAGAGAATAACTTAATAAATGAGGTCAGGAAGTGAAAGAAAATGTAAAATAGGCTTTTTGGGGGATCGTAGGAACTTTGGGTTTAAAAAATAACTAGTGTCACCCAGAGGATGATTATGAGAAGTGAAGGTGCTAGTACTGTATTTTTTATGAAATGTACAATATTTATTGTTTAATTAATCAGTTTTGGAACATTTTTTTTTTGGGGAGACTCTGGAACCTACAGTAACTAATTTTTACCATTTAAATTAATTAAACTATACTGTAATTTGACAATTAATGATGTCTTCCAGTACCTAACCAATGAATCATCACGACACCACTGTACTGCCTAAACCTCTGACATAAGGGTACACAAACACATCATGAATAAATATTGAATCAAATTCTCTTCAAAAAATGAAACACTTACCTTTCTCTGGAATGTGTTGACAGTGGTGATTCAGTCTGTCCTCGAGAGCGTGTTGACTGTGAAATTATAGATGATGGATTGGATGAAAGCTGCCGTTCTGGAAAATGCACATTGTTCAAGAATTGGAATGATTTTTCTCCTTCACTCTGTGCTGTTACCCTACCAAGCTGGGGTGTAGGAACAGCTATAGAACGACCAAAGCGAGTACATCGCATTCCAGGAGGCTGGGTCAATATGTTTGGAGGAGCTACTTGTTTCATGTTTTGATAAGGTGCAGGCAGTGCTGGCATGAATGTGTTGCGGTTGAATGGGTCTAGCTCAGCTGGTCTTCTTATTGGTGGAATGCGGTGAGGAACATTACCAGGCTGGTATGGATACACTGGCAAAACTCCCGGATGCAGTGAATAATCATACCCATGTGGATCCATGTAAGGTGCAGGTGCTGCTGTGACCACGGTTGGACGTAAAGAATGGGACGCAATTAGAGGTTGACCAAGCCTACCAGGTTGGGGTCTGGCTATTTGTGTCTTGGGAGCTGGGTTATAATGCACTGGAGACCACTGAGGAGGCATAGGTGCTTGGTGAATGTAAGGTAATGCTTGAGGTCCCATAACAGGGTGGATAGGGTAGGTGGGGATGTAGGAATTATATGAATGGTACATGCCAACATAAGGTGGTATAGCTGGCACTACTGGTAGTGGTGGTAGTGGAGAATAATAAAGATAACGAGGAATAAACTCTGGCGCTAATGGGTTCAACACATAAGTTTTCTTGAATTCGACACCATCCAGCTGTCCCCGCAAAGCAGACCAGGAGATGCCATATAAGGAACCAGCCTCAGAACACAATTGCAGAAATCTTTCCCATAGTTTTCTGTGGGAGGATAAGTATAAAAAATAAGTGTGTTACAGACCAATCTAAACAGAGAGCATATCATCAACATCAAACTCTGCTGATATATATCTTAGGTAAATCATCATCATCATCATCTGGTAATAGTAATATATTGCCTCCAGTAATACCACAGTTAGCACTACCCCATAGAGCAGTTTGTTATAGTGCTCTTGCTTGCATCTTGGAGCTCTAGGAAATTAAAACAAACACTGTAGTAAAAAGTCATGAGTCAGAACACTCACAAGTGCACTCTGTACATCACGGGTAGTTAGTCTCATTCAACTCACGATAAAATAATAACTATTCATAGTACAGTACTAACTTCCAGTTTTCACAGTTCACTAGGAGGGGGATTGAGCTGTACGATAAAAAAAATTAACCCTCTAGCTTAAAAAACAAAAAAGATATGTTTGTTTGAACTTCTATAAACTTTAAACTCATTTTTCTCAGCTTTTTTAATTTGGCGCTTCACCCCCTTCTAATGCGGAGCGCCTCATATACACTCCTGGTAAATTTAAATATTTAATAAAAACAAGACCAACATATATCAATCTTTGGTCCATACATTACCTCAAAACACAATAAATAAATAAGTGAACTTATACATTCACATCTCACAACAAACAAAAAACACTTTACAGGGTACATGTTAATTCTAATGAAAATACTCAAACTGAAACACCACACTTTCACTGTTTCACTTCATTTACAGTAAGATTTATCCAGCTTCTGAAAACACTTTATAATCTTAGATGTCTTGTATTCATAAGAAAAAATGGTGTACATGAACTGAAACTGGAAGAGATCACCAAGTGCATGCACATTCCACTCCCTCATATGACTGCTAACCATTAAAAAAAGGGACCATAATCTTGTCATTGATGGACTGGCTTGACTTCCAAAAAGTGTGCGTGTGTAAATTGCCATGTTTGGTCGGAGGTTTTAACACCAACTTTTGTTGCATGATATGCTGTACAGTGCAGAGAACACAGACACTTGTTAATTTACAAAGTGGATAATACTGTACAGTACATCCACAAAAATATGAAAAATTGTCAAAAGCTAAATCAAATTTGTGAAGAATACTGAAACACTCCAAAATACAGTACTAACATAGATGGACAAGAAACAACATACAGTACCTCATTATTGCATATGTACAAAAACTTAGATTATAACTGATAAATCATGCCTGTTTAAAAAACAAGTAGAACTGACATTGATTTGGATGCCTGGACATTGGAAGCTAAGTGACTGCTAAAGATAATCTTTCAGCTTTTTGGTCCAAGAAAAAAAATGCAAAAACATTATTTTTCTGCTAAAACAATAAAATGAATGATCTGGTTAATCACACATCTAATGAAACTTATCTTAACATAAAATCTACCAATATTTAACCTAGAGGTGATACATTAGTCATTTTTTTAATAAGTCCAACTAAAATATGAGAAAATTGGGTTGAAATAGAGAACATAATCTTGAGGGATAAATGGGTTGGAGAGTGCAAGAAAATGTATATGCTTAGAGAATGTAAATTTTCTACAGCTCTAAATGCAAAGAAAAAATTTACAATAAATGAATAATCCACAAAACCATAAAATAAAAAAAAATTAAAAATCATGAAAATTAAAATCATAAAAGCATTGTGTTCTAACCTGCATTTTCCAACTGAGCAGAGGGAAACTGGGTCTCCTACAACAGCAACCAAACTCTGAGCTCGGGTAATGGCAGTGGTTAACAGCTTGGCATTTGAGAGGAAACCAAAATCAAGTCCCTCATCACCTGCTTTGCAAGTGTGGCGTGTGCGGACAGTCGAAAGGATGATCACTCTGAATTGCTTCCCTAGAAGTTTCAAAAATCAAATATAATTAGGTATACAGTATACAAAAAAAAATGTGGAGGGAAAAGAAAACGTGACAGTTTAAGTATTCATGATTAACTAAAGATAATTGCAAGATTGGAGCCAGGTTCACAAGTACCTTTGAGTGTTGATGAATTTGTTACTGGTAAGCAAACTGTTTCCCACATCAGGAAAAACAATGAAAAACTGAGGAAATTGCTCTGATAAAACCAGTGTCACCTAAGAAATGGCTACAATTTACCTAATCATGAGGTAACAACTTGCACTCTAGCCTGTTTCCATTGTATTCAAGTTTAATAATATACCACCAGTATATCTCAGGGTATGCTCAGGATGAGTTTTTTTTTCCCTTCATCATACTTCCTGGTCAACCAAGTGTTTATTGCTCATGGCACTCAGGAGATACAAACTAATACAGCCAGGTTGATTACAAACATTTAGAAGAATCTTTCAAAGTTTCTCTTGGCTGCCTCTACTAGTCTCCCAGCAAAGTTTCCCATAATCACTGGTAACATGCTGAAGGGTAAAACAATCCTAATTAAAAAAAAAAAAAAGTCACAATATACTAACCTTGTACATTAAGAACCCTTTCCACATTGATTTTATATAGTTTGCGTTTCCTTAACTCGGCTCTAATGCGAACCATCTGATCAGCATACGGTGTTACAACCCCTATGGAAGTCTCACCAACTGGACCCCATTCTCTCTTTGGCCAATGGTTGATGATTTCTCCCACCTGTTCACACACCTCGTACACCTGAAACACACACACACACACATGAGTATATATATATATGTATCATAATACTGTACATAGGAACCAAATTAGTTGTAGGAGTCTTTTAAAGCAAACACAATATGTTTAACTTTAAATTCACCTCGGGTGCACTTCAAATTAAACTTTTCTTTCCATCCATTAATTTCTCAAAAGTTCACCCTTTCACTATACTATTTCTCAAGATCTATTTCCTATTAAATCTACCATTATTGATTCATTCTTCAATTAACAACTATACTACAAAAATACACTACATTTTAAACTTTTCTTTCTTTTTTTTTTCATCCATCCTTTTAGTCTCTGACCATCATCAACAAAATTATAATCTAATATCAATCACATCACCACACAAACCACCAACATCTAGTCCATTTATAGAGTGCATTTAGCACACTGCAATAAAGTTCTTTCTTAGTGTACTCCAACTCAAACTCTTTTCTTCTCTATTTGCTCTACACCTACACAAAGTTTATGTACATTACAACATAAACATTTCATCTTGGTCCTCTGTACATGTCTAAACCTTAAATGATAAAAGTTTACTTGTCCAAACACTTAAGATAAGTCACCAAGAAAGTATTTATCACATTAAGTTCTTCCATTAACTTTTATAATTACTACATGTGGTGGGTAATGTTGGTGACAATGATAACTAATACAGTCACATATGATACATCGAACAATGTCTCCTCATTCTCACCTTCGACACATATGCCTTAAGCCCCGGGTTAGGGTGCTGCTGGCACAGTAAACCCCCCCCCCCCAGATAAACCGAGAAAAAATCAACTTAAAAAAATAACAAATAAATAAATAAACGGGAAAATACATTCTGGAACATCACCCGGGGCATGTTGGTCGGACGTTCTGGAATGTCACCCGGGGACTAAGGGTTAATAAAAACAAAACACGTATCTGTGTACCATGATAATATGAGCAGAAATATTTTATTTTCATTTTCTCACTTGATCTTCTAAACCTGGGGTTCCCAAGCATTTTCCAGTTAGACCCCATCTAGTACTGTTGCCTATCCAGTGCGACCCCAAGTCATTACATATTCTGTATATATGATGATCCTTAGAGTAAATACGGACATTTTGATAAACGTATTTAACTACAAAAACAAGTAAGGAAAATGTATTACATAACTGAGAAGTCTAAAAGTAAACACTGGCAGAAGCAGGCTACAACTCTCTCATGCTTAATATGTGACATGTTTATATGATAATTTAATGTTCTATATCTGGGGATATAATTATATGGTTAAGCAACATAAACAGTTTTCTTAGTTACTAATATGTCAATTCAAGTTGCATTATAGTCATCATTCATATGTAACATGTGTACATTATCATTTTTTTTAAATTTGGTTAACTAGGGGGTAAAATTGTGCGATTAAACAACATAGCACACAATTTTCTAAGTTTAAGTTTGATATGTGATTACGGTAATCATTTTTTATAAATATCATTGACGGGAAAGCTGCCTCACAGACATAGGAGCTTCCAAATTTTATCAGAACCTTGATAGTTCAATTTTATCCGCTGAATGTCAATTTGATATATTACCCAAAACATTGATATGTCATCATAGATGGCAAAATTCATCTTTGCCTCGTTGTCAGCCTGTAATTCTGCTATTTTGAGGACAAAAGAGCCATAATATTTTACATCTGCCTTGAACAGAAACTGAACAAAATTTAAAGACTCGGTAAGCAACTCAGAGAATCTACCATTAAAATTTGCTGCCATTTTTTGTTACGTAACGTGTTATCAGCGTTCACCTTCCCTGGACTGACCTGACTTGACACAAGGAGAGTAACTGCATTATTCCCTTGACCATAATTTATAGTCCTGACTTAATGAGACAGCACCTGGCCCAAGTTCTTCTGTCCTGGACACCTGGACTATGAGCTCAATGGGACCCCATCAACCCCATGACCTCTATGCGACCCCTTATGATGCATCTTGCGACCCCATTTGGGGTCTCGACCCCGTGTTTGGGAACCACTGTTCTATACCAAGGAATAAATCACAACTTACTTTGATAATTTAATGCCAGTAACCTACCTCAGAATTATTGTGAAATGCTGTCGAGTTAGGATCCTGAAAGTCTTCTCCCCTGGCTGTAAAAAATGTAAGAGGATGGAACTTTGGATGGGCAGTTTGTTTCCCACTTGCTACGAGACGACCCTCATAGAACAAATCTGAGGTGTACTGGTGGAGGAAAAATAAAACAATAATGAATGATTACAGTATCATTAGAGGCTTACTGCCTTTTCAATAAAGCATTATATTTAAGTGCCATTATGTGATCTGGACAGAAAGTTGATTGCTCTAATGTTATCACAGAGAACAAATAAAATCTCTAAATCACCTACAATAAATCTTACAGTTGTAAACACACAATTTTTTGAATTTTTAATAATGGTCAAAAAATAACCCAGCAATATCTGATGAGTGACACACACCAACAAAATGATGGATAAATAGTAAACATCCACCGTTCTACCGTGTGGTTATTAAAACAGGAAAAGCCTATTTCTAGCTGTGAAATATTATCCTGTCAACAATGATCCACCCAAGGATCACTTCACACCACAGTATTTTAATATAAAATAAATAATAATTACAAATTGACAACAATGGTAATAACTTTACCCCAGCAAAAATTAATCCAGTCTCCCTCACTCTCCAAAACAAATGTGCAGTTGACTCATGGAAAAAATAAATACATTTAACTGTTGGCTATATTGGTCCCCTCTACTGAGGCGATGACAATCTTACAGGTCATGTATGACAGCACATACCAGGTATACAATGAACAAAACTTTAGTAATATCTCACCTTTATAATGGCTGAGTGTGAGCGATAATTTTCTACAAGCATTATTTTGCATGGGGAGTCTGCAGCATAAAGATCATACAAACGCTCTAGAAGAGAAGTACCAAGACCTCGCTCTTCACAAAACTTAGAGAAAACCTGTAAAAACCAAGTAATAGTTCATATTATTTAATTTTTTTACTTGATAATTAATAACTCTCCTGCTTTACATTTTCAACAAGTTTCGTTTTTCTCACACTTGCAAGCCTTCTCCTGCTTTAATGTAGGATGGCTGAAAACAAGAATAATCACAGACTCTCCCTTCATTTACTGTCATTCTTTCACTCTTACTGCTGTAAGTAGCAAATGTTCATAAAGAATATCATTCGTAAAAAAGTATAACAAATTATCCAATTTCAAGTCTGTAATAAATAAAAATATTAATAAATCATTTCATCATTACACACCTCTGGACTAAGCTGCATGTAATCCCCTGCCAATACAAGACGAGTGTCAGGCTTTGCTAAAGCCAGTGGTGTGAGGGCCTCACACTCCATAGCTTGAGCTGCCTCATCTATGAGAATGTGAGTAAATACACCTGTAACAAAAAAAGAAATGTTTTTTTATACTTTAATCTTAACAAATCCTACATCTTTACAATGCAGTCAGTAAGTAATAGAATAAACTGTACTTTAAATATTACACACTAACATCTAATATTCAAAATTTTTGCCAAACTGGCAATTTTATACAAATCCTGCTCACTGACTCACACATACACTCATTTCTTTGTGATATCACGTACCACCAAGAGTGGACATAACTACAAGCATGCCAAGTTATCATGCAGAAAGAATATAAGGAAATTCTTTTTCACACAAAGGGTTGGGAGACCTATAGAATGGTCTACCAGCCCAAGAACAATATTGGGATCCAAAATAACCCGTCAAAATTATCAAGAACAATGGAGGGATCCTACACTGGCCACCTTCCCTCATCATGGCCATTAGATAAAATAAGGCAAGGTAAATAAGGTTTATCTATATACAAAAAAAGTTGATCTGCAGAAGATGGCTATTAGGTCATCCAAATATATCTGTTTCCACTTTTATAGGCCTTTTCCTGCTATATAGTAGGGTGGCCTGAACCAAATGTAAACACAGACTTTCCCTTCATTCACTAGCCTAACCAGCCCACAATCCTTAAATCAGCTACGACCTATTGCAATCACCCCAATACCCAGCCTAATCTGTGAAAGTTTTGTGTTCGACTGGGCTTATGCTGATATTGCAGGAGTCGTAGACCCTCAGCAATTTGGCAACATGAAAACTTCCTCCACCACTCACTGTCTTGTCAGCTTTCTCGATTACATATACCGCCATTTCGAGAAACGAAAAACGTCTGTAGCTGTCGCCTTCATTGATTTCACTAAAGCATTCGACCTAGTCGACCACAATATAATCATCAACAAAGCTATTGACCTCGGGCTTCGGAGAAGTCTTATACCATGGCTTACAGACTTCCTCAGTGACCAACACCAAGCTGTACGCTTCTGAGGGGCTGTCTCCACCTTTCAGTCACTCACCTGTGGCATCCCCCAAGGTACCAAGATGGGACCACTCTGCTTCCTTATGCTCATCAATGATGCCCTAAGAGAAACCCCTGCTCGCTGGAAATATGTCGACGACTCCACCATTGGGATCAGCGTCAACAATTCTGCTCCCAACTATACCGCCCTTCAGGATTTATTGAACAGTCTCCAAAACTGGGCCACCAACAACCATGTCACCATCAACCATACCAAGACCATGGTTATGCACATCAACCTCTCCGACATTGTCCCACCTCCTTCCATTACTCTAGGTCCGAACACACTCCAGGTTGTAGATTCCACGAAGCTCCTCGGCGTCACCATAGACAACAAACTAAATTGGAAACCACACGTCAGTGAAGTTGTCAAATCCTCCAGTTTCCGTCTCCACTTCCTCTGCCGACTCAGTCCCTCGGAGTTCCTGCACCCGAGCTCCTCAGTGTTTACACAACATTCATACTTCCCAAGCTCACCTATGCCTCCCCCACCTGGTCTTCCTCCCTAAATGCCACACAACGTAAACACCTAGAAAAAGTGCAAAAGAGGGCATGCAAGATTATTCTCTCCCCTTCCTACTCCACATATCAAGAAGCGCTCAACACACTGACCCTCCTCTCACTGACCATCACCACGACCTCATCTGCAAATTTGGTAAGAAGCTTCTACACCATCCTCGACACCGGCTCCTACTACCACCTGAGATCCCTAGCCCGAGAATTGCTGTTCGACACCACAACCGCATCCAGCCCATACGTGCACGAACTGATCGCTATAAGAACAGCCCAGTCCCAACCATTGTAAAAATTATCAATAACTTGTAATAAACCAGTGTATTCACTCCCAGTAAACACTACTCCTTGCACTGTCACTATGTGGAAATGAACTGTAGTTTGAGCTTTTCCCCATCTAGTTATTATATATCTCATTTGTATCACTTATGTTACTTGTATATTATTTGTAATTCGAAACCCATTCCCCAAATATGTAACTGTATATTTTCAGCCTTCTGGCTGCCAAGCTCTTTCAATAAACCATTAATCATTATTATTATTATTATTATTAAATGCTCATACTGTATTGCTATGCACATTTTGAATGTTCTGCTATGAGGTTTCTTTTCCATGCCAAATGTCCCTCGTAACTGTGTAACATCTTGCTCTCTTGTTATTCACACACTCAAAACATTTTCAAGACTTGACCAAAACTTGTAAATTAGGGTCCATTTATAAATATAGAATCTTCAGCTTCCAAATGTAAAGTTGATGCATAAGAGAAAAAGGCTATCACAATAACCATCTATAATAGCCTTTACAAATTTCTCTCACCTGAAAACTTCACAGAAATTATGACCAATTACAAAATATATAAAATACTAATTAAAATTTCTAAATTCATGTATTACAGTAGACTGGCTAGATGGGCCTATGTAGCATTTGATCAAATTTCTAAGATAAGAAATGATTAGTATAGAAATACAGTACATACCTTTCTCCAACTTGAGTGATGCTAAATAACGAGAGGTATTAAGTGTTGCTACTATAACTCGATGGGAGAGAATCTCCTCTTCACTTGGCATTAAAAACTTTCTCACACTCTGGTCATTCTCTATCAAGCAATACTGTAAGAAAGAAAATTTAAGTGTAAATAGAATTTGAAATGCAATATCAATTATGAAATACTGTACCACATTGAGAAATATAATCCAGACACAGTACCCTAGCATACATCAGTCATCAAGATTAATTATATCCAGTAAGCCCCCTCCAATGTATTGCCCTTTATCATACATAAATGTCTTTCTCTTAACATTTAACATTATAATATACTTGAACAATGCACAATTCTAATTACACTACTTTAAGACAGAAATTAAAACATCAACCTTGCCTTTTGAACATCAGTGTGGACAGTTGTGACCCAGCGATTGCGATAATAAATACGTAAAGGTTTTGCCTCTTTATGCCCTGCCATTACATATGGGTGAAGGTATTCCTTGATGTATAAATCTGCAGCACTGAAACATATGAGACAAATTTATGTATTAAAAATTATTGAAAAATATATTTTCAATCACTGTAAGCATTTAGAAGCCAACCCAATGTAGCCTTTCTCTTTATTAATCAATAAGAGTGGTTATAACAGGGGTTCAAAGATTGCATGATGCTACTTTTGGAACCAGTGTATGTGTGTCGGTATTGAAGATATTTATTATGTCTGTGAGCTTGAAAATCAGCATCATGCCAGCTTTGAAACCCTGAACTTAAACATGTACTAAAATTCAGGTGTGTTGGGGAGCTACATATCTACCCAACACACCTGGGTTTATGTTCAGGGGTCCAAAGTTGGCCTTCAGACAAACTATAAATGTCTTATTTTGCACACATTCTCTCTCTCGTGCAAGCATGCACACATGCACACACATTGTCATTCAAACCCTGAACCCCTGATATAACCCCTTAGGGAAAGGATAATTTCTTTTTTTTCAATTATGCTTTAGGCTCTGACCTGTTGGAATGAGTGCAGATCAGGATGCGTGTGTCAGATTCCTGCAGGATTTGTTTGATGCCCTGAGCCAATGTATAAGTTTTTCCTGTCCCATAAGGCCCTGTGTAAGAATATCAAGCTCTCACCATTAAATCTCCATACAAAAACATTTTAGTAATATTATAAGTTTACACCATTTATAATAAAGAAAATATACATTCTACTTGTCCTAATGCAATTGATGCATTTTTTGCTTTCAAGCATTAAATCACTACTTTTTTAACAATATTAATTTGACAATATTACAAAATGACAATTATTTATTGGTTACTGCAATTACACAACTGTATTAAGTTCCTCAAATTAATAAGTAGCTTCATCAAAACTATGGAAACTAAGCATCTTAGTTAAATTTGCTAACTGATGGTTTCTTCTGGCAGACTGTATCATAGCACCTCTCTTTATAGCAGAAGTTATTTCAAGTATATTTGAAAGCACGGGAACACATGGAAGTATGATATTCAGCCCCATTCCACCCACTCCATCCATGTGACTAACAGACTTTCAAATGACACTTCAAAATAATTATATACCTGTACTGTACAGTATAAGTATGCAGAAATATTTTTTTCATTTAAAACTCGTGTTTGTACTCTAGAATCACTTTATATGACATATCAGAATTATCTTAAGATTGTTATGCTTCAATAAGGGCAAAAATAAAATGAATTTCATAAAATTGAGAAACTATACAGTTAACACATTTTCCAAAAATTTTCCTTCACCTTCAAGTCTGTGAGTAAAAATAAGCTAAAACCTAGTACAGTACAGTACACAAACTATTGTACACTGATAACACAAGTAAAAATTTATTACTAACCAATAATCAATATAGGTGGTAAAACAAGGCCAGTGGGTGCGGTAATGGCTACTAAAGCTTCCTTCTGTTTGGGATTCAATTTTGCATCCAGACTCTCCCCCCACTGCCTGTGGGAACAGCACATATCACTATAAATACAACAAGAAATCATGATATATAAAATTATTTATATATATATACTACATTATGTAAATTTAGACCTACTTTATTGGGTTCCATGGTATTGCAGGTTCCAAGGTGACATCTGGGAATATCATATCTAAGGATGGGAGACGATCTAGGGCAGCATGCATCTCACACAGTGGCAAACGGTTCAGCTGGAACTGTACTTCAACTGTCACTTCCTCATCATCGGTAAGACGAAGAGCAGAAACAGCCGATTCAGAAAATCTGAGGTAGATCTCCTTTTTAGTTTTGTCTTCAATGAGGACTTCATAAATTCGACGTTTTGCTTTAGTCAAATCTTTTCCCCCAACATCTGTAAAAATAAATATACAGTACAGTATAGGAGTTTATATAACATTAGCATATAGCCTTGTAATCCCTCAGGTTTACATCATACAGTATCTTCCTTAGGAGAGCTAGAAGTACTGTACCTACAGACTGATCTTAATTTCCAATATTCACATCACACGATCACTACTATCTACATAAGCATGAATCACAAAAAGGCCTTTTACACAGTTAATGACTGCCAGCCTCTCTTTAAATGGTTATTATTAGTAATTCACTATGGTTCTTTGAAAAAAAGAGTACAATTTATAATCTGTAATATGCTGAGCAATGATTCAAACCATCAAATCCAATGTTGAAGGTACAAGTCATTCATCTTTTTAATCAAAGATAATTGTACACATTTTTATTCAACGATAATCATTAATCCTTTTAACCAAAGATTAAATGTAAAAAAAAACATTTTGGAACTGTATGTGCCAAAACTCTAACATATCAAAAATCTAAATACTGTAATACCCGGTATATATAAACTGTACTCAAAACTTTTCAAATCCTATTCATAGGACTTGAGCTGTTCAGAGCTGGCACCTGGCTGTGAGCAGGAGGTAGCATGTTATCACAATTTCCCAATAGCCAAGCCATAAGCTACTCTTGTAGGTTAATAAATCCATATTTGAATCTAGATTTGCCTATAAGAGAAAACTGTACAGTATTGCAGTAAAACACTGTCTATAATAGACTGTGTACAGTACAAGGGTGTCATTGCACACCTGAGCACTGTTAAGTTCTGCCCTTGGGTGCTTATCAGTGATTCCATGTTGCAGGTCACTCACAAAGTTCCATAAAATACAAAACTTATTAGCAAACTTACCTTTCCCAGATTCAGATGATAAAGTTGAACCCTGTGAAGTTGCTTTACCTCCTGCTTCTCGTGTGTCAGTAACAGGAGCCACAAGGATAGTGCTACAATTTGATAAAACTAATCGTCCATGGTGAGAATCTTCTGAAATTTCTGAAGACACCTCCAACTTGCCAAATAGTTCTCCTGGTCGAGAGTATTTTGCAGTTGCTGCAGTTGATGGCAACAGCAAATAACTACTTGTAATCTGAAGTGTTGTTTTAATGTTAAACCTTGCCACTAGATCAAATTGAGCCAACTCCTCAATGTTTAAAAGGTCATGCAATCTGCTTTGATAGTTGCTTTTTGTGGGAAATTTTTCCATTGACGTCTGTGTCAAAACAAAGTTTTCATTTGTTGGAGCTGGATAGGCAGCCAAAATACTCTTATCATGGTCACTCAATTCATGAGGTTTAGGATAAAATGGAATAATTTCAACATTTTCTTCACACCATCTCTCACTTCTAGTCAGAATTGTGCGCTTGGTTTCCTCAAGAGCACTAAGATCCTCAACAGGAATGACATCCACACATAACCGTTGCATAAGAACTGGTTCACTGTCAAAATCAAATATAACAGCTTGACGGAAAGTTCCATAGATCATGGTTCTAAAACTGATAGTTACTTTATATTCATGAACTGACTGCTCTTGATAAACCAAAGCTTCAGCATCAGTGTTCACCCACTCCTGATTATTCTCCGGTTCACATGATTTATGAATGTGGCGATGATTATCTATGCGAGTAACCTCCGAAATTGTGAAGTGTGTTCGATGGGCATCATGAAGTAGAGACACTACCCGCAGGGGTGTAACGGGATGTAGACTGATGACCCACTCATGGCTGCTTGGCTTTTGCGACACACGTAGGTTGGGTTCCATGCTGATGTTGGTTATGATGCCCTCACTCTAAAAGTAAAAAAATAATAATAATAATAATAATAATAATAATAATAATAATAATAATAATAACAATAATAACAATAAAAATAATAATATATACAGTACAGTATCAGGGTTGGCCGATTTAAACCAAAAAAAATATTTGTTATATGGTATGTATACAGAGCATACCATTATACAGTATATACACCCGGTATATATAAATTACAAGGATTACAATGTGATGTACTGTATCTATTATATGTCCAGTACAGTACATGATACAGTTCTACCAATTAATAGGTTATGTGACATGAGATATCTCCTGGCTGTGATTTGCTAAATGTCAAAGAGTCTGAGAACTGCCAAAATTGTTGTAGTACCACCACCCTGACACATGAATACTAACCATCAAATTACACCATTTAAGCCAACTTTTCTAGATATTCTATAAACAAAAACAAAATTGCAAGAAATAGGAGTGTGTGTGCTTATGTCGCTACACACACATAATCCAGTTAAAAAACACAGCATTGCACACACAATAATTATATAACTCAAGATGTTTTACAAGTGTTTTAGTTTCCTTAGTAACAAGGAACTAAAACCTTATAGCTGTTATCTTCGTTCAATGTACTATTTCCCTTAAAGTATTTTATTTCAGTTTCCACAGTAATCCAATATCTGAGACATAAGAGAGTTTGTTTACATATTCCTAGATAGAAAATAAAAATATACAGCAAAATGAAGGTGCTAACAAAAGTTTATATTTAAACAAAACGGTCCCATTGTTAATGAAAGTTAAGGATATAGTGCAAAGGTCAGTGTGACAATGAATACATGGGAAAGGAAAATGTACAGATAAATGTTAGGTACTGAAGAAGATTAAAAAGGGTTTGGCATAATGGACACAATAATGTTAAAAGACAACATGAAGAGCAAAACACCTTACCTTTTCAGAGAGTAGAGCATCATGATGTTGTGTCTGGGAAAGTCTCTCCAGAAGCAGATCAGCATAGGAAGCACCATGCAGTTGTTTCTCCCTCGCTCGCTCAAGTTTCATAGCCCGGTATTCAAAGCGTTCCTGCCACTCAACTAGTTCGGCATCACTGTGGGCTTCGACACACTGATCCCCTAGGCGACAAGTGTGTGTGTCTTTGTAAGTGGCACAGAGAGTGTACTCGTCCGCACTCAATCCCCTGGGAGGTGGTCGGTGAGTCCAATCTCGACCCTCATCTGACATGATGGTGGTCTGATGATCCTGACTGCGGCAATGAGCCTGCAGCTCCACCTTGGTGCTGAAGTAAACATTGCAATATGAACAGTGAAGACGAGCCGGGGGAGACTTATCTTTCCTCGTGTGTGCCTTCATGTTTGGTGATTTAGGTTTGTCACTCATAACTGATGCTTCAAAAGTTAATTCACCTTCTATATCTGATTTTGGGCTTCTGGATTTATGCCTAGCTCCTTGCATCTCTCACAGATTTTCCTTTTTCTTTTTATTCCACTTTTGTTTTGAAGTACTTGCTAAACTTGCGGTTTGTTGCACTATAAGAATTTAAATGACAATTCTTTGTTTTTTCCATTTTCTATTTTGAACTGGATTTTTCACTTCATTCAGCCCTACAAGGGCTTTAGTCACTAACAACAATTACAATCTTCTCCATGTAATTCTGAAAATATCACTTCAGAAAAGTTTACAACACGAATAAAATATCCCAGGAGTGTTGTATTGTTGTGTAACAGTTTAAGCAGTACAAAGAAAATGAAGCAAGAGATAAACAATAAGCAGTCACAGAATTATATGCAGGAAGGAAGGAGCACCACTCATTTTTCTTCTTCTTCCTCATTAAGAAGTTTCGTCCATATCCAGTCTGCCAACATCTGAAATACAAAAAACAAATGTGTAGCTATTCATGATACATCCATACACTCATTCAAGTGATGTATGACAAAGAAAATTAGAGCATGAAGAATAACTGAATGACTAAAAAAAAATAAAAATTACATTGTGTATTTGTTCTTGTTTCTGGCCATCCTGTGCAGTATCTAGTGGGCAACAACGTGAGAGCACAGAGGAAAATATAAAAAATACTATACAATATATCCACTTAACAAATAATAGAGAAAACACTTGTTTATACGTGGTAGTGTTGGTGGTGGATATGATTGGTGAAGTTAGTGGTGGATATGATTGGTGAAGTTAGTGGTGGATATGATTGGTGAAGTTAGTGGTGGATGTGATTGGTGAAGTTAGTGGTGGATATGATTGGTGAAGTTAGTGGTGGATGTGATTGGTGAGTGGTGGATGTGATTGGTTAGTGGTGGATAGTTAAGTTAGGTGGATGTTAGTGGTGGATATGATTGGTGAAGTTAGTGGTGGATATGATTGGTGAAGTTAGTGGTGGATATGATTGGTGAAGTTAGTGGTGGATATGATTGGTGAAGTTAGTGGTGATAGATTGGTGAGTGGTGGATATGATTGGTGAAGTTAGTGGTGGATATTGAAGTTAGTGGTGGATATGATTGGTGAAGTTAGTGGTGGATGTGATTGGTGAAGTTAGTGGTGGATATGATTGGTGAAGTTAGTGGTGGATATGATTGGTGAAGTTAGTGGTGTAGATGGTTGGTGAAGTTAGTGGTGGATATGATTGGTGAAGTTAGTGGTGTAGATGGTTGGTGAAGTTAGTGGTGTAAATGGTTGGTGAAGTAAGTGGTGTAAATGGTTGGGGGTGTAGCTACATAGATGGGAATACTAATAATGCAGTATCTGTTCATGTCTATAAAAATAATATTTTTTTTACAAATGCAATGATTTTAAGAAACGTAGGACAGTGGAATCAGTTTCTAATAAAAATGTAACAATTTTAACTTGAACAATGACATGTTCAAGCTGGATCCTGTGATGAAAACCTTGGTGGTCAGGTCTCTTCCGGTTAATGTGCTGCCTGACCTGATCAGAGGTGACCGCCGTGGTGATGGGTTCTTCTCTGTAACTTCACTGAGAAGAGTGACTGTTGTTACCAAAACTGTTTTGTAATAAACATTTTGTCTGTCAATGTGGGTTTCTTCTCATAATTAATGCAGGATCAGTAACAGAAATTATTTTTTTTAAGTTTTGATTCTTAATATTCCCACAATGATCACTTTCTAACCTGATAGTCACCCGAGATTGATTTTGACACAAAGTGACCCAAGGACTCCCCCCACCCTGGGCCCCTCCCTCACGATGCCACTGAGGTGCAGTAAACCAGTACCTTTGACAATTCTTCTTTGTGTGTGAGAATTACGATGTCATTGGCAAGGCGGCTGGCAAAAATTGGCGGCTGGGCCTTGCTAGCCAAATCAGGTAAAACCACTCATGATGTCAAGATCAAAGAGGAACCATGTACTGTATATTGGGTGTGAAGCCATTATAAGATAGTAACTGTAAGTGTTATTTAAGCCTACTGCCATGGAAATTATTGACAGTAATAAACATGGTTAAAGAGTCGGCTACAATGAGTTCATGTATACTGTAGTAATACCAGGCATGCCACTCACAAAACCAAAGTTGTGGTGGAAATAAGAGAAAAGGTCCAGTGGTTGCTGTCCGGCCAGTGTGATATAAGAACATAAGAATGGAGTCACTGGGCAATACAGTATGGCAACAAACTTAGTTTGTATATTGATTAAGGTATTTAATAAGATATGATTTTCTAACATAATGTACAGTAACATACCTATAATGTCATGCTACTGTATATTGTGTTGTAAATCTGTGGAAGTCATGTACTGTACCCTACTGTATTTTTAATTAACAACCACCATCACTTTTTATTACCTCACTGGTTAAAGGTGTTTAAAGAAAATGTGAAATTTTTCAAGCTATAATTGTGACTTTTCTTGTTACAGTACTTTATTGCCATTCACCCAAAATCCATACCCCTTCCCTCATAAAATCCTGGATCCATCTTAAAGTTAAAAATACCATAAACAGATGACACACACACACACACTATAATGGCAATCTATTTCAGCCATATAACAGCAAAAGCATAACTAGGTTAAATAAAAAAAAAAATGCAAATTTGAAGAGGAAACCAAAGTAACACCATTCTACTTAAACTCTTTTCAGTAACATTGGGAGAAGCTTATAAATCATTTGACTGGGAAGGTTAAAATATCACCAATGTTTAACAAAATCACTTTTGTTTCCCTAACATACAACCGTTCAACAAACTGGAGTTAAAAATTCATAACAAGTTAAATGTGGCAAGTCAAAGGGTGGAATTTATAATAAACTCAACCAAAAATAATGTTTAGTACTGTATATGCACAGAAGGAAGGAGAGACAGAGCAATTACTATAAGGTGGCTTCAAAATGTTGTGGTATCACATAAAATAACAACCTTGAAATGTTATAGAGTGCTGTACAATGAAAAGATTATTAACAATAACATTATGAACAGGTAGTGATTATTATAAATAAATTGGGAATTTATGAAACGAATTGCACAAAAATTAAATGGAAAAATATTCAGTGGTTTAGTTTAAAATTCTGTAAATACTACAACAAATTAAAATCTAAAAAGAATGTATATTTGAAGTACTGTAATAGCCCTCAAGAGCCCCACCTGTAAACATGACTTACGGTGGTGTCATGCTGGTGGTCAAAAGGGATGAACCTGGAGCAGCAAGAAGCAGCACGAGACTCATCCTTCTGACCGCCAAGGCTACAGATTGAGAAAAGTCATTCTCCAGCTTTGCTACACAATCCACACAACAGTATGCTATTATCCTCAGTGTTCTCTGCAACAAAAAATATCCAGAATAAGTACATCACATAAATTTTCATTAAAACCTGTGTATCACCTCCTTATCTGAACTTAAGAAAATGGGAATCATCACCTATACAGTACACACCAAATCTATATCCCTGGAGCTACAGCCACATAGGTCATACTTGAAATATATCAATACTCACACCTGAAATTTTAAGTGACATTACCACAAAACATGGAGTGTACCCAGTATTTACATTAAAATGTTTGTAATAGAAATTTGCAAAATTTCCATTAGCTGTAAGTTCTTACCGGATCGTACAATACTGTAATGTATTTAGGTGCATTAAGTTTATTGCCACATTGGACAAAACAAAAATAAAATTTAGGATAAATATTGATAATGGGAAGTTTGACCTGTATTACTTATTAATAAAATTCAATATTATGGCAAGTGCTAAAAACAGATTGTTTTTATTTTTCAAAATAACAGTGCACTTTCAGTGCTTTGATTACTCAAAATAATCTCATTTAAATGCAGTACAGTAAACAGTTTCTTCCCAATGAGCAATCCTCTTACAATTCATGCTCTCCAACTTATCACAGTACTGTACGTACTGTAAAATTACCCAAAGGCAATTTCACACTCAGCAAGCATGAATTTTTCATTTCTAACTCTTAACCCCTTCACTATGGGGAAGTCACTTTATATTTCATTTGGCTACATAATGCCAGATTATTTTATTCAGCAGAGAAGAGACCTCGTACACAAGTGGTTAAGGTGCCTAGCATAGGAAACAATGAAGCAGTACAAAAACTAGCCATGAGTCACATAAAGAGAAGAGGGGGTAAGAAGGAAGAATATACCATTGTGATATTGTTTAGTGATGCTTATTATTAACTAACCACAGAAAGACCTTATAATGAAGTGAAGGAATATCAAAATCAACATACATTGATACACAAGTTAATAGAGGAAAAGAAAATTAATACAAATATGACAGCCAGTTTGACATCAGGCCCCTGATGGCTTAACCAAAGACATTAACAGGATGATAAATTATTTCTTACCATAAAAATATCCCCTGAAGAACAAAGATATGCAATTTTGCCACATTAGATGGCAATACTCTATGTATGAACACCTTTCAGGATCCTTTCCATACAAAAACGTCCAGGCAACGTTAGGTTTAGGTGTTTAGGTTAGCTTAAGTTAGGTTAGGTCAGGACTGTGTAGCACTTATCAACAGTGACTCATAAATATGGCATCATCATGAAACCAGCAGGTGGCAGCATCTTTATTTATGGTAAAATCTAGGGAAAAACCTGAATACAAAAAGTCCTATTCCTCCACATGATTTGCATTACAGTACTGTACAGGTATCCATTGTTATCCAAATGGATTAGGTTCCTTAAAAGCCATTCACATATTGAATATTCAGATAGCTTGTGAATAATATATTAAAAAGGAAAAATAGGGTTTGGTGCTCAAGACAAATTATCACAGGTTTGTGGGGTCTCTTGCCAATGGTGAGGGTAGCAGAGCAATCACCACTATGCTTGGATGCCATTATGTACAGATTCACAAAAGGATGGCATAAACACAGACGGATAAAGAGAGCACTTTGGTTGCACCGAACAATGAGCGAATGGAGTGAGAGAGGACATGAATAGGAAGGAAAGGGGGGCAAAATGGTCAATCCCCCAGCTGACTCCCAGGCCACACCTAGTGCACAATTTCAGTAGTCAATCAGACCAACATGTGGATAAGTGAATATCACCTTCGGTAAGCAAAAAAGAGATGTAAGAATAGAATATTCGAATAAGCAAATTTTCAAATAGCAATCATTTGGACAGCGATGGATATCTGTACAGTACAATATTACTGATATAAGAAAAAGTTTTCTTCTGGAGATTTTTCATTTGGTAATTGGATAATGCGAAGCCTTGTTCTTTACTATTACCATGTACAGTACTACCCACCACAATTATGGTTTGTTTTCAATAGAATTTTCAATTAAAAATAAATTGTAGAATGCAAATCCAATGCCAGAACAAGAAAAAAACAGCTTTGGATTTACTTCATATACAGAAAATTAGTTTCATTGACAGAAATTCCTTTTATAAATGATAATATACTGTACAGTAGATGATAACTCTAACATCTTAGGTACAGTTAGATAGTTTAGGGCAATTTTTTTTTTAACAAATATTCCTTGACCTTGGCGAACGATTCAACCAATTTCTCCTGGCAGCTGTAAAATATTGACACCCTAATCTACCAAACCTAACCTAACCTACAATCATAGTTACCAGCTTCCATATAAAAATAAACCTGTCTTTGAAAGATATTAATGTAACATCCCAGTCACGCCTGATATAAACAAAGCAGCAATGGTTTTGGAGTTCAGAAGAAAGTGCAAGAATTATATTATGAAAAATTAATTCCTCATCCACTTATTATGAGGTAAGAAAGCATTTATCTCCAATTGATACAAATCACCAATTTGCCAGTTCTTGCATGCAACCATAGTAAAGCACATTACTGTACAGTACAGGATATTACCAAAACAAGAAATGCCCCATTATGCAATCGCTGTGGCTCATTCCCTCTAAGCCCCCCCCCCCAAAAAAAAAACCAATAAGGAATCACTCTCTTGTCCATTAGAGTACCGTACAGTGTACTGCCGAAAACTAAAGGAAGAGCTTGCACAGCTGGGTACCCCGGATATCTAATGCAAGAGGTTGCACAGCCTGGTACCCGCTTTCACAAGACTTATGTTCAGGATATTTATGTTACAATAGTAATATTCCAAGTTTGGTTTTGTGTTAAGATATAACAATACAAGATAAAAATACTGAAATCCATTTTCATTAACCAACACTTATCATCACAGCAAATAACAAGTATAATAACTGAGGTCTAGTAATCTTTATTAAAATAATCTAATTTTAAAGGAAACAATACTTAAAATAATATAACCCAACCTGACTCATCCCAATCTAACCTAAACTTCAATTCCTGGTGGCAGAATCAAACAGGGAACTAGAAAACAGCTGAATAAAATACAGTACATTAAAATCATAAAAGTTATAACAGTAAGATTTAGAATTTGCTGATAACATTAGGGTGAAATTATCGTTTCGGTCATGCACCGACCTTCCAAAGGTCAGAATCATTCAAAACACAAAAAAAAACATTGGAAAAATAATTTCAACCTAACCTAAACCTAAATTGGCTGCATGACCAAAGCGATAATAATACCAATATTAGCTGTACTGTATTATGAAATTAGCCATATCTAAAATGAAATCATTTTTTGTTGGCCTAATTCAGCAAAGCATTATACATAATCCACAGCCTAATTGCTGTTTCTTATATAAGTTCAATTATGGTTTTCCTTGTTCTAACATCGAATATGAATTTATTGCAATTAATCAAAACCTAGTGAAAATCATGAAGAAAAAAAATATTAAAATCATGACACAAATATTTCTCAATTTTTATTTCAACAATATATACACGTGGTATGAACCAGTATTATTTCTACCTAATTGTACGTTAATTACCGAGTCTGTAATGAAGTGTCTAGATCTGTTTTTATTCCCAAGCTTTACCGGGTAGTGACTTACTGTGTACTGTATAGAGAGGGTGTTCTCTGGACACTTACACTGCCCCTCAAGGGAGTGTAGAAACGTCTCTCCATTTTAAACATAGCATCACACCATACTGAAATAGCTGTCTACGATATTTTAAGCCTTTCATTAAAATTCTAAACATCTATTATTTTTCTTAGAAAACCAATGTTATGATCTACGCCCATCAACTTCACTACAGTAAACCACGGAAAATAAGTTGTAAAATAAAAATAGATTCCTCTACCAAGTCACAAACGTAGGTTAAAAGCATAACTTACAAAATTGAAGCATAAACAGCATTAATAACAAACTGATGTGTCCAGGATGAAGCTCTTACACTGAACATAAACAATCATGGCTGCTAAATGAATAGAGGACAGATATACGGATATGCATGTCACTCATGTTACTTAAAGATTGCAATAATATATATCTACCATTAAATAATGATACAATATTATATTTTCCAAAAATATGTACAATATAAAATTCATTATCCAGGTGCATGAAAATTTATAGGTGGACTCCGTGTTAACTCTCTATGGGCAGACCTTGGTAACCAACAACACACTGCTATGGCACCGCCAGCCACACAGCTACTGCCTTCGTGTCCTTAACACTACATTAAACTTACATAATTATTGCAAAAATAAAAATTACTAAGTTATTAATCAATTCACATATTATTTCTTAGCTCAACCTAAAAAAAATAATGTTCTGCCATTTTCGAATGTGTACATGTACCAAATAATATTTGAGCTTTTTTTATATGGGAACCGCTACAATAAGTACCAATATCAATTTTAGAAATAATTATATCAGTGAACTCAGTTCAGAGGTGTACCATTACGGAATCAATAATGATGTTAATAACCTTTCACGTACTATACACGTATTTCTGCTTTATCCTCCACTCCTCTTCATCACTGATCGTCTCGTTAGCCGCTTACGCCTGTTACACTCTCTTGACGAGTACTGTACAGGGTATGCACGGGCGTCCGCTCGGGGTTCAAGCTTGTGTCAAGCTGGCTGGATCAGGGTATTAACGAGTCCGACAAGCAGGTGCGGTATTTGATGTCTGGGTAAGTTAGGTCAGTTACTTCAGGTAACTGAGGTTAGACCTACAGTAAGTTGGGCCAGGAGCAGCAGGAGTGCGTTGACCCCTTTATCACCCACATCCACATCTTATTTAAGTTAACAGAATAAGAATAATACAGATAAATTGTGTACAGGTACAGGTTTAGGTAAAAGGTACATGTTTAGGTACAGTACAGGTTTAGGCATACAGTACAGGTTTAGGTATACAGTATAGATATAAAGTACAGGTACAGGTGTAAGTATAATGTAGGCTACAGGTGTAGGTATAAAGTACAGGTACAGATAATTCTCAAATGGTGAGTGAATCATACAGAGACGTATTCTGTCAATCTTCATATGTCCCAACGAGACGAAGAAACTGCATTCATTGAGAATGAATGTGAAAAGGACTTAGGTGTGTATGTTTCCAACGAGCTGAAGTTCTCCGGCCATTACGAGAAGAAGGTGAATCAGGCAACTAAATTATTAGGTCGTTCAGACAGTGGCGTAGCTAGAGTGTGTCCCCCACAAAAATACATATTGCACAGTGACTCACTATATATATATATATATATATATATATATATATATATATATATATATATATATATATATATATATATTAAATAGTTTGTGTACCATTATAATATTACTGTACTTTCACATACTCAAATATAGTATGCTTTAAGTACACACCAAGCATACTTAAACTTTATAAGTAACAGTTAAACTAAAAGCAAAAACGACATATAGGATAGGGAAAAAAGTAAAAAAGTGTAAAAAATTAGGACCATCTTTATTTCTGAAATGAAAACTACAACTTTACTTTCACATACTCAAATATAGCCTCCCCTCGTCTTGTCACGATGGAGACTTGTGCAGAACTGAAGTGAATTGCTTGTAACTGGTGGATTGGTCGGCTGTACATGAACTGATATGACCCGAGACTGCATGGTTTTGCAGCTACTGGAGACGTTAATCCATCCCTTTGTATCGGCGGCAAGTTAATCCACGTCGTGTCTGACCTAACACCTGACCCACACCACATGAGCTCACTAGTGCGTTCAGACATCTACTTGTAGACGGTACGTCCCTCGTAACGATCTCCAAGAGTGAGGTGCTTCCTCGTCTGGAGTACTTCTCACCCCATCTGGTCCCCGAGATGTGCTGGGGATTGTCAGTTGATTGAAAATGTCCAAAAGAGGGCCACCAGACTGGTGCCTGCACTTCGGCACCTCAGCTACCCTGAGAGATTAAAGCGCCTGAAATTGCCTAGCTTATACTACAGACGGGCATGAGGGTACCTAATTGAAGTACCTAATTGAAGTGTATAAACATTTCAAAGGGCACTACTCAGTCGAGTGCCCTTACCTGGAGCTGGCGGACGCTCGCCCCACAAAGGGTCACAGTTCAAGGTTGAAGAAGCCGCAAGCCCAGAAAACTGAGGGATAACTTTTCCGGAGTGAAAGTTGTGAACTCTTGGAACAATCTGTGAGCTCTTTCAAGACCAGACTTGACCAACACTAGAGCAGGTTCAGGTACTTTCAGGAGCCGGTGCATGCCCAGTACTTGCCAACAGTGTGTAACAGAGACGTGACCGATCGCCCACGCGGGTAACGAGCCGATCAGCGGTGAAGAGGATAAAAGTAAAAGTAAAGTATACATTGGACGTCATATTCTAATTGAAGACTAATCACTGTGGGCTAGCAAATTTTGGATAAACAGCTAGAATGTCCTCAAGCACCCCTGATTCAATGAAATAATTACAAAGTTCATGATGCAATAAGCCAGGTGGCCTGAAGTTCTTGACAGTGTCACATTCAATAATAGTGCGCGCTGTTAGCAAGTATTGGACGTGTGGCTTCTTTAACCTTGAGACTGTACTTGCCAACAGTGTGCAACAGACAGCCAATACATGCCCAGTACTTGTCAACAGTGTAACAGAGACGTGATTGACCGTCCAACCGACTGGAGAGCTGACCAGTGGCAAAAATGTTAAGCAAGAAAATAGTATTCAGTACCAGCAGGATATACAAGTTCAGCTTTCAATTCCATATTTTCTGGTAATTATAGAAAAATGATACTTCGAGAGCCTTTATGGGTAATTGTACAAACTCTCTCACATTGAATTTGATTTATTTTCAGCTTACTAGCCATTTGGATGGTTGGTCCATCCAGCGTTAGTGCAGGAGGAACTAGAGTACCTAGACTCCTGGAGGAAACATGTGATGTTTGCTTTTTTGGTAGGGAGGTTCACACTGGATAACGCCCTTCTCACGTGTGTCCGGGCCAAGCAGGATTACAACCCTCAATAAGACCCTCAACAATATGAATTTAGGATTCATTTAATCATTAGTAGTTTCAGTAATACTGTCAGGGAATCATGTTTATCGACATATTTAACAACACTTTGATCATCTGAGTTCAATCTATGTAAAGAAGAAACACTGAATAGAACTGATAAACGTGATAATCCATCGTTGTTCGATTAGTGTACTGTATTACTAACCTCGTTACGTGCTTAATGAATTGGTTGTGATCATTACTCTGTAGGTGTGGTTCTCAAAGTGGAGGATATGGTCAGGAAGAGTTCTCTCTTATGATGTTAGAATTGTTGCTGGTTTTGTGTAATTATTACTTGGGCGGTCGGTCACGTCTCTGTTGCGCACTGTTGGCAAGTACTGAGTCGTGAAACAGCTCACAGTAAACACTCTCTGTCAGGTTGTTCCATGAGTTCACAACTCTCACTCCGAAAAAGTTTACCCTCACAATTTTCTTGACTTGTGGCTTCATGCTTTAGCTGTGTCCCCTTGTAGGGCTAGCGTCCGCCAGCTCCAGCCCTTACTAGCATTCATATTTACTAACGTTCATTTTTCTGACGTTTATTTTCACTGGCGTAGTAGGTGGAAAGATTCAGTGTATATGAGGTTAAGATTAGGATATAAATATTATTGGGAACTTGGAGCTGATAGAAGTGAACAGGATAAAGAATGTAGAGTTTGTAGAAGATCCAGATCCCATACCCTGCCATATTATATACTGGAATGACCATTGCTTAATGTATATAGAAATGCCCATATAAATAATGTCCCCAAGCAAATAGAGTGGATGTTTAAAAATAGGAAAATAGATGAAATGTTAAAGAAATATAGAAATTTTGCATCTAGAATATAACTATGTACTATAACTGATTATATGAAATATTAGGGATTTATGTGAATCCTGAGAGGGACATTCCTGGACTGGGGTGGGGATGACTTACGTCACTTCATCCCTTTGAGATGTATTAATGTTTTTTGTATCTCAATAAACGTATCAATCAATCAATCATTTTTCTGACGTTTATTTCCACTGGCATTCACCTTTACTAACGTTCATCTTTAATTGCGTTCTTCTTTACTGGCGTTCACCCTTACTGGTGTTCATCTTTAGTAGCGTTGATTTTCACTGGCGTTCATCTTTACTGGCGTTCACCCTCAGTGCCGGATTTTAGACTTGGCAGGGCCTGATGACATCGACTGTGAACCCCCTCTTTCCCCAAGTCTCCCTGGCAGGCTGGTACTCAACTTAGTCCGTGACTCACGTCAGGGTTGAGTTTTATATTTTTTTTTTATAATTATGACACTTCTTACACTTTGTAGGCCTAATTCTTTTATTTTATTCCCACAAAAGTATTACGAGCAACAATTTACAAATAAGGTTCATAAACATTATTGTTCATACATATTACACACAATTAAATGTTCGTCTTCCTAACTTTAGCTAGGCTAAATATTCTGATTATACTTTCAGTGTCCAAGGAGTTCAACAGCTCATGTTCAATCGACAATAGGCTCAACTTCATCAGTCTGTCTTGGCAGGTAGTTTCTCAGGTCATTTTTTATTCGCTTCAGTTTTGAGAATGATCTTTCACCTGCACAATTTGTGCACAGTATGCAAAGATATTTTTTTGAGTAGAAGGTTCACGTTAACGAATGTATCTACCATAGGTTGAATGAAAGTGAACATGAACAGCTCTTGGTTGTGATCCTTGTCAGATTCATGAAGGTAAATATCTAGATCTCAAAGGAATCCAGACAGCTGAACCAGCTCATCATTGCGTGACTCTTCAAAGTCTTCAGGATAATCTTCCACCAAATTGGTTGCTGCTATGCTTATACTGTACCAACACCTGACAGATAGCTAAATCTAATAAAAAAAAACTTTTAGTACAGCTCTTCATAAGCCTATGATCTCCTTTAAGAAGCACTGACAAGGATGTCCACAATGAGGAAGAACTGTTGCCTGAATTTCTCCCTCAGTGATCTGGGATTACTTTGTAATGTTCCATCTGCAAATCTCTGTCGCCTCAGCTTTCCAATATACTCTGTCTTCATACTCTTCAGACTTGAATCTCTCCTTTGAACAAAATGCTTGAGGGATTCGTAGAGCTTCACAGTGGTGCATAGTTATCCCCTCTTTCTACAGAATAATGTTAGTCGCTTGAAACCATTCTTGAACAGTTCCCCAGAAACACAAAAGTAGGGTAAATTCAAACTTGTCCATCTTTTTCACAATACTGCCAACGATGGTCGGTGTGTCAGGTTTCTGAGATCTGTCTTCTATTGTTGACAGACATGATTTGATAGCATTGTAGCCTTTCAAGACTGCAATGACTACATCATGTCTGGCTGACCAGCGTGTATCTAAGGGTTGCTCTACTTCTCTCAGGCCCCGTGGAGCTACTTTATTAGTCCAAAATTTTCCATCTGCTTGCGCGATTGGTTCACTCTATTACGCAATGTTGGCAAGTACTGGGCATGCACTGGCTCCTGAATGTATCTGAACCTGTTCCAGTGCTTGTCAAGCCTGGTCTTGAAAGAGCTCACACTTGGCACCGCCACAACACGCTGGCAGAATGTTCCAAAAGTTCACAACTCTCACTCCGAAAAAGTTACCCCTAACAGTTTTCTGGACTTGTGGCTTCTTCAACCTTGAGTTGTGACCCCTTGTGAGGCAAGCGTCCGCCAGCTCCAGGTAAGGACACTCGACTGAGTAATGCCCTTTGAGATGTTTATACACCTCAATTAGTTCCCCCCCTGTCCGTCTGTAGTATAAGCTAGGCAATTTCAGGCGCTCTAATCTCTCAGGGTAGCTGAGGTGCCGAAGTGCAGGCACCAGTCTGGTGGCCCTCCTTTGGGCATTTTCAATCAACCGACAGTCCCCAGCATATCTCGGGGACCAGATGGAGTGACAGTATTCCAGACAGGGAAGCACCTCACTCTTGAATATCGTTAAGAGGGACGGACCATCTAGATCTCTGAACGACCTCCTTCTCGCAATGGCCTGAGAACTTCAGTTTATTGTCAACATATACACCCAGGTCCTTTTCACATTCTGTCTCAATTAATGCAGTTTCTTCGTCCCGTTGGGACATATGATACACCTCCTTACCATTGGTACGTCCCAGGTGCAGCCTCTTACACTTCGTGACATTGAATCTTAGCAGCCATTTCTGCGACCATTCTTGAAGCTCACAGAGATCCTTCGGCAGCTCTTCACAGTCTGCTTGGTTCTTAATTTCCCCAAAAAGCTTGGCATCATCCGCAAACATTTGTATGAAGGAGTGTACAGTCAGGCATGTCATTTATGAAGCAAACAAACAACAGCGGGCCCAATACACTGCCCTGTGGTACCCCGCTTGTGACGGGTACATATGATGATTTCATGCCATTAATCACCACACACTGCTAGGACATTTCCCCGAATCCCGTACCCTTCCAGTTTAATTTTCAGCCTTGCATGGGGTACACTGTAGAAAGCCTTGGCAAAATCTAGGTATATAATGTTGATATTAACACCCTATTCCAGAATTTGGGTCCAAACATCCAGTACCTTGAGTAATTGTGTTAAGCAGGAGCGCCCCGGCATAAAACCGTGTTGGAAACTTTTTACAAGGTTGTTTTGTAGATGTTCCATCATGGCAACTCTAATAATGCTCTCAAGTACTTTACATACTATGCAGGTCTATAGTTATTCATGGGGTGTCGATTGCCCTTCTTGAAGATAGGACTCACATAAGCCATTTTCTAATCACTGGGGACCTTTTGCTCATCCAGACATTTACAGAACACTATCTTCAAGGGCTCAGCAAGCTTATTGCACAACTCTCTTAGCACTCTGGGATGCACCATGTCAGAACCAGGACTCTTATGAACTTTTAGATTTGACAATTTATTTCTTATAACCTCTTCTGTGAACACAATGTGGGTCAGTGCTGTGTCGAATCGTCTGTCCTCAAATGCAGGAAGAATGATCGCATCCTCTCTTGTGAACACCAAGAAAAGAAACTCTTTGTCCTGGTCAGAATCTGCATAACTACCACCTTCAAGCTTAAAGACCTTATTTGGTCAAACACAGTAATAACATTATAACAACAGCAACAACCAAGTGCAGGTGTGGTCTTCAGAATGCAGGATGAGACCAGATGTGGTTTCCAGAGTGCAGGTATGGTCACGTGCAACACAGAACGACTAAGATGATTCCTGATCTCTGTCATCTATATTATCCAAACAACCATTCAGATAAGGCACAATAGGGAAGATCTCATTGAACATTAAAAATTCTTAAAGGGATGGAAAACATGAACCCAGGTCATTTGTTGGTGATGTCGTGTACCATATCTACAGGCTCGCCAAGTTATTATGCATAACAAAAATAGGAAATACTTCTTCACACAGAGGCTGGTAAAACTATGGAATGATCTATCAGCCCAAACTGTGGTGGTAGTGGTAGACCTATGTAATGGTCTACCAGTCCAAGCTGCGGTGGTGGTAGACCTATAGAACGGTCTACTAGTTTAAGTTGTAACATAGAGAACAGTACAGTACTGGGCTTCAAAATAACCCTTGAGAACACTACAATATAAAAAACAATGGAGGGATCCTATACTACAGGCCACTGGCCTCCTTCCCTGGGCATGGCTACCACTAGTGAGTGGCCATTAGGTAAATAAGATGTGGTCATTAGAGTACAGGCAATGGTTGTCATCAGCCACACAGTTGTCTATCACAACACCATACTATAAACTAAGTAAACTTTCATTCACATGTTCGTTCAAGTCTCTCAGGTCATCCCCTCTGCCATCGTCCATCACACTGACGTAAACACAACTTCACATTTTCTCTACTGTATCTTTTGCACATCACCAATATATACAGTACTGTATATTCTGAATGATACTAACACATAAATCCCTTATAGTCTTGTTAGACAACTCATTACCACTGTTTTCAGGAGCATTAGAGGTTTTTCAATACAATATTCCCTTTAAACTGACAGTAACAGGTGTTGGGAACTTGAGTATGGTATATATTTTGACCATTATTAGGACGTCTTTAACGAAACAACTTGCTAATGGATGTATATTCTTACAGGTTGTAATCACTACACTGTCAACTTCATGTGCCATTTGTTATAAAGAGTAATAAATGTCTCACTCTGGTCATTAATGTTGATGTCCGGTGATGTTTTGTTTACCAATACCAGGTCATGTAACAACAACTATATTGTTGTTTTATCTAAAAGATATTATAAATGAATAAATAGTTAATTTAACAGTAGTTAATTTTGTATTATTATTATTGTAGTGTAGGACTCATAATAAACCTAAAAATATTACTTATTCAAGGCAATATTCACAATAATGAATGCAATATGTAACTCAAGACCTCCATAGCTACTCTGGGTCCCTGTTGCCATGTGATGATAGTAGACAACAGGTATACAGTCCATTGAGATATGATTGTTCAGTAAATTAAACATTGTGATAGAAAGAAAGCTTTGGCTGGCATTATAAACTACTTGAAAAATACCAAGAAGAGTATTGTACTGAACTACAAGAATGTTTATTAACTACAACAACTAAGAAAATGTACTGAGAGTACTCACCAGTCTTCTTTTTGTAGCTTTCGCCTGTTGATATATTTATGGCTTGTTTCAACAACCTGCATTATTATATTAATTAAGACTGTATTAAGAATCTTTTGTTTACCTAGTTTTCCTATCACTTTAATGATTATTTTCTACATTTTATAGCATTATTTTTCTTTATTTTACATATACTGTACCTGTAGTACTGTAATGTACACTCACTCAAAAAAGTAGTTTTATAGAATGATCTGACAAATTTCCAAATAAACACCATTGCATCATATGGGTTCAGTGAGGCATTTCGTGTAACGAGGGCAAGCAGGGGCGGATCGAGGAATATCCAAGAAGTTGTGGGTGGGGGAACATGGCGAGCATAGCGAGCCCACCCAGCATTTTTATTTATTTTATTATATTTTTTAAATCTGACCAATATCATGGCCATTTTGATGCCATGCACACTTGATATTAGGAGATATTCTGAAGTCAATACTAAATACTATTTACTATACAAAAATGGTTTGAGTACAATACTGCATTGAAGAAGAAGTATGCAGTGGTCCCTCGGTTAACGAGCACAATCCGTTCCAGCAGGTTGCTCGTTAACCGAAAAACTCGTAAACCGAAACCATTGTTTCAATGGGTTTTTGGGGAATTGGTTCCAGCTCACCGAAAATTGCCTAAATTCAACAAAAAGGTAGAAAAGTACACTTACTTTGAGGTGTGTATGTAGAAGGCTCCTGGATGATGATGATGATGATGATGATGGGAATTAGAATGGGGGTGGAGGAGAAGGGAGAAGAGAAGTCATTGGGGTGGAAGAGAAGTGACCCCATGGAGCCATTTCACCCATATAATTTTAATTCTCTTGGTGTAATTCAAGATTATTTTCTTTAAGTCAACACTGCACTACATTATATATTGTCAATATGTAAAATAAATTTCAAAATTACCAATAATTTGCTTGGAAACACAGAAAAAAGCGTTTAGTTGAAGAGAGTCTCAAGCAAGATGTTACCTCCACTGAAAAGAGAGAGACTAACGCCTGTTTGGTGTGTTAACAGGCTGGATGGCGCACCAGAAACTAGTTTCTTTACCTTCAATTATGTTCAATAATTGTTAAAATGACTAAAAAAGTTAATATTAAACTTTTAAAATTATTGAATAGTATAACCTTCTTGATATATTTTTAAATAGTAAGGAATTTAAGCCCTAAAACCGATTACTGTATTGGCGGACTAATATTACAGCTGGTGGACCGCCAAATGCAAGCGAAAACATTTTGAAGTCGGCTCGTAAAAAAATCGTTAATCGAGGGATTGCTCGTTAACCGAAGTTAAGAATCTTATGGAAGGTAAATCGTTAACCGAGGGATCACTGTATTGGAATTTTTTGGTGAAGAAAAAAGGGGGGGGGGGGAGGATCCGGGGACCCCCCTGAATCCGCCCTTGGCGAGGTCGCCAAAATTGGGTTTCAAGATACTGTAATTGCATTTAAAAGTTTAAAAAAAAATTGGGCACTGCAACAAAAACATTCCAATACAGGTATTCCTGTTTTATTAATAAACATTTTTGACTTGACAAGTTCGAATGTTTTTGCAATCTGGCTCAGTTTTCTCCCACACCAAACCTCCATAAAACATCATTTTATATTCTGTTTTATATGTTTTATATGCTTTCAGTTGCACTTGATGGCCTCTTTCCACTCATCTTGAATATGGGTAATACACTGGACAGTCTTGAAAAAGATTTTTTTTTATTTTTTTATTATTTATTGGGCACCCCTCTATATAAGAACATAAGAACATAAGAATGGAGGAAACTGCAGCGGGCCTATTGGCCCATACTGGGCAGTCCCGTTTACACCCAACCCCTATTGCTCATATAAGCATCCAACCTATGTTTGAAGCTATTCAGCGTATTCGAGTTAATGATGATATTTGGTAACTTGTTCCTGTCGTCCACTACTCTGTTTCCAAACCAGTGTTTACCTATTTCACGCCCTAAATCTAAATTTGTCTAATTTAAAACCATTGTTACTGAGTTCGCTCCTGGTTGGATAGTTTGAGTACCTTTGTAATGTCCCCTTTGTTTAGCCCTGACTTCCACTTATACACACCTCTATCAGGTCGCCCCTCGCTCTCGTCTCTCGAGGAGTGCAAATTAAGGTGCTTTAACCTGTCTCTATACTCAAGGTTCCTAATGCCGGGATTAGTCTTGTCATTCTCCTCTGAATTCTTTCCAAAGGATTCTATATCCATTCTGTAATATAGTGACCAGAACTGAACTGCGTAATCCAGGTGTGGTCTCTAAGAGCAGATACAGTTTTAGGATGACCTCGCTAGTCTTGTAACTAACACTCCTTTGTATGAACCCAAGTACTTTATTAGCCTTGTTACGAGCAAAAACACATTGTTTACTTGGCTTAAGGTTCCTACTTATCATTACTCCTAAATCTCTCTCGCAGTCGGATTTCTCTATGGCATCGTTGTTCATCTGGTATCTGGTTTCCCTGTTTACATCTCCTATACTGAGTACATGTTCTCCTCTCCGTCTCCTCACCTCTCCTCTCCTCTCTCCGTCTCCTCACCTCTCCTCTCCTCTCCTCTCTCCGTCTCCTCACCTCTCCTCTCTCCGTCTCCTCACCTTTCCTCTCTGTCTCCTCGCCTCTCCTCTCTCCGTCTCGTCACCTCTCTTCCCTCCGTCTCACCTCTCTTCCCTCCGTCTCCTCACCTCTCCTCTCTCCGTCTCCTCACCTCTCATCTCTCCGTCTCCTCACCTCTCCCCCCCATAGGTAGACAGAAGAGAAGGTACTGTCATCCTTTGGTCAGACGGTCGGTTCTGCTGTTGGAAATTGAAAGTAGACATTTGATACCACTTCTATCACGGCCTGTCCTGGGGATGGTGTGACGGTATACGAGATTTTTTTCTGTTTTTTTTCTTTCTGTTTTTCGGAGTTTTTTGTGTTTTCTTCCTCCGGTTGTGTTGAATGAGGGATGTGGTGGTGGTGGTGGTGATAATGAGTTAGGTGACCACACCCACACACACTCACACCCACACACACACACACAATAGACCGCTCATCATCCACGCCTGAAAACACATCCACTAAAGCCAAGGGCGGCATCTTAATACAAAAATACATACATGCACACATACATACATACATACATACACACATACATACATACATACATACATACACACATACATACATACATACACACATACATACTAGTAATACATGTTCACTACAACACCAGTACTACATGTTCACTACAACACTAGTACTACATGTTCACTACAACACTAGTACTACATGTTCCTACAACACTAGTTCTACATATTTCACTACAACACTGTTCACTACAACACTATAGTTCACTACAACACTAGTACTATTCATGTTCACTACAACACATGTTCACTACAACACTAGTACTATACATGTTCACTACAACACATGTTCACTACAACACTAGTACTACATGTTCACTACAACACTAGTACTATACATGTTCACTACAACACATGTTCACTACAACACTAGTACTATACATGTTCACTACAACACATGTTCACTACAACACTAGTACTATACATGTTCACTACAACACTAGTACTATACATATTTCACTACAACACATATTCACTGTAACACTAGTTACTACATGTTCACAACAACACATATTCACTACAACACTAATTACTACATATTTCACAACAACACATGTTCACTACAACACTAGTACTATACATATTCACTACAACACTAGTACTATACATGTTCTAACAACACATATTCACTACAACACTAATTACTATACATGTTCACTACCTTTTATATTCACTACAACACTAGTACTACATGTTCACTACAACACTAGTACTATACATGTTCACTACAACACATGTTCACTACAACACTAGTACTATACATGTTCACTACAACACTAGTACTATTCATGTTCACTACAACACATGTTCACTACAACACTAGTACTACATGTTCACTACAACACTAGTACTATGCATGTTCACTACAACACATGTTCACTACAACACTAGTACTACATGTTCACTACAACACTAGTACTACATGTTCAGTACAACACCAGTACTACATGTTCACCACAACACTAGTACTACATGTTCACCACAACACTAGTACTACATGTTCACCACAACACTAGTACTATACATGTTCACTACAACACATCTTCACCACACACAAGCCCTACACTATAACACAAAAGTTTCTCATTACTATTTGAAACAAACACAAATTCCAACCTAACTAAACAGGTATTTTATTCGTTCAACCCCAAATTTTGAGTTGAGGTCCCTGGGTCTTGGGAAGTGATCGGCCAAAATATTAACATGGAAGCTGTGCGCGATCTGTACTGGGACGAGGTGGAGAATCTGGTTCAAAACAACATTTGCGTTTTAGGGACAGGAACACATGGCACAGCCTACTTAGTTCGGTGGGGTGGGGAGACGGCAGTCCTGAAGGTTGCCCATAAGTCTCATGCGGTAAGAAGTTTTTGGCAAGAAACTGAAGCCTTGCTTCGTCTCGACGGGGCCGGTGGAGCACCAAGGGTCACCGGCTTCTGCAATGATCCACCAGCTATTCTGCAAGAGTTCAAGGGCCTCGTCACCTTGGAAGACATCTTAAATCAGCTACATGACGAGCGGGAGACTCGATACAACTTGATAGAGGTGGGTCTGCGGATCGGGGAGCAGCTCGAAGACTTTCACCGATCTGGTCTCATCCACAATGACCTAAAGAGAGACAACATCCTCGTCAACGGGTCACCATCCAACCCACAAGTCAGTATCATTGACGTGGGTCTGGCCTGTTACTCACACGAGAACATTAGGTGTAACAGTGATCCCAACAAATTCCCCTGGATGGCCCCCGAGGTGTGTCTGGGCCAAGAGAGCACCAGGGCCTCGGACACATACTCCTATGGGGTTTTATTGTCCAAGTTGGCCGTTAAGGCACCCGGCTACCACCCAGACGTGTTTGCCCTCGCCCTCCAAGCCACGGAGTACAACCCTTATCACCGCATATCTCTGCCGAACCTTCTTCATCGTCTCCGGGGACTCCTTCGCCACAACCAAGTAAACGTCACGCAACACCCCATCCAAGTTGTTATGCCTCAGCCCCGGTATATACTCCCACCTATGCCACGACCCACCCAGTACCTGGTCTCACTGTATCAGGTCAACTGAGTGGCGTCTCTCTTATGAAGTTCAAGCTCCTTATAAGTGCTGTGTTAAGTTTATTCTTCACCCAAACTGTAAAACCCAAATCCTAACACACACCATCTCTTAAAAAATATCTTTTGTCTAGGTATTAATATACAGTATCTTCTAATACCTTCTTTATATACCCTCTTTTATTGTACCGCCAAAACCGTTTATTATGTAGATAGATAAGAAATTACCATTGCAAAAAATATGTTTGCAAACTAGACATAATCCTGACAGCTCTGTCCTCTTGTTCCACCTTACCCATGTTATACTGCTTCCCTCCCTTTCCACATTTAGTTTTTTTTTTTAAATTTCCTCTGTAAATTATGTATACTGTATACCCTGTACTTATAATATAAATGTAAAAAAATAAAAATAAAATAAATATCGAAGTGATAACAGTGGTAACATGTTATTACCACCATGCTATATGAACTATTCCAGATGATACTAAATGTTACATAATACTTCCTTGAGATAAATGTACAGTATATATCAGGGGCAGGTCAGGCTCTTAACTGGCTCAGCCATGTTAATATTGTGATTTTTTTAATCGACTCTGTATCTGTGTTCTTCTGGCTAAATAAACTGTTTCAATATCAATATCTTACACACACACACACATTATAAGGTACAGTCGCTAAAACAACTATTTGTGCAGGTGGGGGTCGTTATGCTCCGAAATCTTACGTGCTACTAGTGACAGCCATCATATACCAAAACTTACCGTCCATGGTCTCATAGTTTCCCACAAAGTATGCACAGATAGTTGTTTTAGCTACTGTATAATTGCATCTATCTATATAAAACAAAGATGTCTGTGTGTGTGTGTCCGCACGAGAATCTCGGAACTACTTTACCGATCTGTAGTGATGCTGGTTTACCAATTCCTACTCCCTTTTCCTTCTATTCCATATTCTTCCATCCTTTTTTCCTTATCTTCCCCATCCCCCCTTTCCCTCTCTTCCTCACCCCTATTTATTCTCCCCACCCCATCCCCTCCCCTCCCATCCTCTCCACTCCCTACCCTCGCCCAAATCAACCCTTTCCGTTTGCTCTCCTCCACTCTCGCCCTCCCTCCACCTCACCTCAGCTTACGAGACTACCGGAAGAACGTTGGTGTGTGTGAGGGAAGGAGAGTTGACCCCAGGCAGGTGCAACGACGAGGGTGAGGTGGGAGTCCAGCTGTCTCTCTCCAGCTTGGGTCTTCTTCTTCTTCTTCTTCTGTGGTAGAAGGTGGTAAGTGACTCATTGGTGGGAGTACGAGAGACCTATATGCAGAGAATTGTGTAAGGTGAAGCGCAGAAGCGTTTACAGTGCCCAACAGGGAAGCATGCTAAGTTCATGCTTGCCTTTATGTCTCATGAGTTAAGGGCGTAGAAGCCTGAAGAGTCAATGGCGTAGAAGCCTGAAGAGTCAATGGTTTATGTCTAAGCAAGTTATTGGAAGCTCCAACAACTTGTCCCTGAATACGAATTCGCAACTTTCGATTTACAGCAGATACGTATGTAAATGTTAAATCCAGGTGCTGGGGTCGAGAGATCAAGCATATATACTGGGAGATATAAACAAACTGAGTCCAGCAGCGTGGGTACACTGTTTACACACGCTTGGTGGTAGCAAACAACAAGAAATCCACACCAAATAAATTTTAACTTCTATTAAATTTTGTGGTTCTATATTGTGATTAACACTGAAAATTTACCGCATTTCTGTAAGGTCGAATTTATGGGCCATATTTCAAAGTTAGTGGTAATAATTTACAAATTCTACACAGGGAAATTTCTGCATCCAGAGTTTCTGTAACGTGGGGATACCTTATACAAGTATATTGTTTACCATCATTACTGAAAAAGATTATCATTCAGACTTCACTAAAAAATTTCTTCATTTAACACAGTTGACTAGAAATAATTATAGCCAGAATATTTTCATTTATTTATTGTAAAACTTTGCCACAACATGCCTGATGGCAACCAAGTCAAGAGTGTTGTGCCCATCCCCTAGTCTCTGCTGCATTTTCTAACCTGGCACCCTGGATTTGCAGTGGTGAGCAGGGGGAATTCCTGTTCTAGTTTTAACCAACAGCTACCATCAAGTAATCCTGGCTAATCCACACAAGCGTGGAAAATAGCTGTAAAATATTAATGATGATGATCTATATTGGGTGTAGTGTTTCTGAAGTAATTTCACAAATATTTCCAAGATGTTTCATTCTTATTGTGTGAATAGTTACATCTTTTGGGCAGTGACCATAAAAATTTATACAGTGTCTAGTCATGTTTTTATTTATTTATTTTTTACACATATAAGTTTTCTCCTGCATAATGTTGAGTGGCTGGAATCAAGTAGTAATAAAGGGAAGGAACCTGGATGCTCTGGCTTTAAGAGATACAAAACTGAAGGGCAAAGATAAATCCTTCATGCAAACTTCTCAATGTCCCAGAATGCTACAAACAGTTTACCATGTCCCTGAACACAATAATCATTCCTATCAACTCAAAAGCCAGTAAACTCAAGAGACAATAACATATGCCTCCTGAAAACAACAACTACTAACAGACAAAACAGCTATGAAAGTAAATTATAAATTAGAAACACAACCAATGATAAAATATCTTATTTCATATCCTTCTCATATATATATATGGGGTCATTAAAATCATTCTCAATATTTATGAACTTCAAATTCAAGTACAGGACTTGAAACAAATTCAAAGTACTGTATACAGCAAAATATCCAACAGTACGGTATTCCTAAAACCTTATAAATATGAGGAGCAGAATATAGTTATGAATTTAAGATCTGTTTTCCTACCTCTATTATTAGATATATAACAGAACAGTTTGGAAAACTAAATTTATAATGCAATTAAAATTTTATAATAAATTTATCTCCACGAGTCTCCACCTCCTTATGCAATTATTACCGCCAGGAGGAGAAGTTACTTCCACTGCAAAGAGAAAAAAACATATATTGTATATTCTGAAATTGTTATCACCATTCCACGAAAAGAAATCGAACATCTCATCAAAACCCCAAATCCTTCATGTCAAGTGTTAGAAAGTTTTTACTGCCATTGTAAGTTACTGCAATTATCTTTGTTCAGGCACTGATCCTCTGAGCTGTGGTGGTAGTTTAAGAACTGTGGGGCTTCCTAAATTTGACAACTATAATACAGTATAACTCCTTTTTAATAAACTATACAGTATTGTTAAACTCGACAATGTTTTAAGGTATTTTGTAAAGGTTTAAAGTACAGTAGATGAAAAGGTCGAACAACAAAAAATTCTGCACACCATACTGGATATTTAAGACATGAAGGATATGTAGGTTGGCAGGTAATTACCTCAGGGAGCAGTGATTCTGCCTTGCCAGCTAAGAGGATGTTTGGAAGTCCTATACATAATATTCAGTTCCTCTCTATAAACGTGGGTTGGTGGTAAGAAGGGCATCCAGCCATAAAACTTGTTTCAAATTTGCCTGGTGAACAGCAGATCCACACAAGTGTGGACTATGGTCATAAAATGGTGATGATGAAAAAATTATTTTATTTACCTTCCAAAACCACCTCCACCTGGTCCAAATGCACTTCCTTGCTGCTGCTGCTGTTGTTGCTGCTGCTGCTGCTGCTGCTGTTGCTGCTGCTGCTGCTGCTGGTTTGCAGATTGAGCTAACCCCCCAAAAGATGCTGTATTGTTCTGAGAAGAGAAACTGAAAAACAAAACAACAAAATTCACACATGAATAATCATATCTGCACTGTCTCATTCCCCCACTTGGGTTAGGGCAAAAGTGAAGAGCCTCCACATCACCATATAACAACGAAACTCCTTTGCTCTCTCTTTCCCCCTTTTTCTTAACCCTGTTCTCTCCTTACTGTATTGTGCCACTTTTTCCTGCCATAATGCAGGCAGTCATCGGCTAGAAATGCTACATTGCCTTTGTATATTGTCTTTACTATCCTCTCCTGTGCTATCTTTCTCACCTATACATACCATAAATTATCAGATTTAAAAAATACATACAGGTGTAACCTTATTAAATTCAAAGTGATACAGACTTAAATTTGCTGGATTTTCTAATTAGGTACTCTCTCATAATAACAGCAAAAACAAATCTCCTTTTGATAAGATGACTGGATATTATGACTATGTACAGTCTCGTTCAAGATTCTTCGAACACTGCTGGAGACAGCTGGCAACTCAAGGCCGTTCGTTTCCTATAGTACGTAGTAAAAATTATGAATAAATGTAAAAGTGATCAGTGATTGGTTACTTAGTTCCCCGTTGCTTAATTTACTGGTTGGGCTTTGGTGTTTCGTATTACATTATACTACGTAATATATAGTAGACAAACGGCCTTGAGTTGCCAGCTGTCTCCAGCAGTGTTCGAAAAATCTTGAACGAGACTGTACCTACAACATATACAAGTATAAAAAGCACAGTATCTGGCGGCAGTGGCGATTCTAGGAATTCCCCAATTTGCAATGAGGAAGCACCCAGGCACCAAAAAAGTTGTAAACTTACTGTCACTGAGTCCACAACCTATACTGCATGTACAGTACAGTCCACTTCACTAGTGCATTTACAGGGGCTTGTCAGGTTTTGTGCAGTGTGGAAGCCCAGTGTTTGTTTACATTCAACAGAAGGAAACTCGATATAGTAAACATACTGTGGAATCCAATTATAACAATATTAAAACAAATATCTCAATGATGATATGTGGAATGTTTATATGACGAGCACCTATAAATACACCAGTGAAGGGGACTGTACACGTGATATCCCTGTTGGCATTATACTGTTGCAGGAAAAAATGCCAGTGAGTTTGGAAAGAAAAATATACACATCTAAATTATTTTTCTATTAACTCTAACTGGCTGATGGCACAGGTTGCATCGCTAAGAGCCTGATATTCTCACAACCCCTCCAACAGGTTTCCATCATGTACAACCATGAAATGTTAAAAAGTAATTCATTGTTATTGATCCTTCAGTAATATAAAACCAAAAGGCCAAACCTCATGACACAGCTAGTATCATCAGCCACCAAACCAATGCAATTTGGAACAACCACTGAGAGGGTGAAGTTTGTCCAAATGTCGACAATGAGAAAGTGGTAATGTGATTATTACTTTACCTTCCAAATCCTGAGCCAGTTCCTGGTGATGAACTTGCTACTGATCCGAATGTCGATCCACCTGATGATGCAAAATTGCTAAAACCTCCACCTAAACATGAACAAATTAGAAAAATACTTTTAAGTTTCATTGCAACTTATATTGGACGAGTGCATAGTACTGCAATTAACCCTTAGGCCCCGGGTGACATTCCAGAACGTCCGACCAGCACCGGGTGACGTTCCAGAACGTCCAACCAGTCCCAGGTGATGTTCCAGAATGTCCGCCTATTCCCACCACTGTTTTTTTTTAATTATTTTTGGAAGTTGATTTTTCTCGATATTCCCACACGCAAGGGGGGGGGGTTACTGCCAGCAGCACCCTAACCCGGGGCTTAAGGGTTAAAAGAGAACTTCATCTAATATTCCCTTTTTTTATATTAACGACCAATATGGGGTCCTTATTCATAGCAGTGGTTCAAAGTTGACATAAAGCTGTTTTTAGAATCTGCAAGTGTATGTGTGGAAAGAGAAAAATTATAGTATGGCAGCTACAGATAGTAGCTAGTGGTGTTCATGATCATTCATAGCAACAGTACAGTACTGTTTTGTAAAAAAGATGTCAATGAAATTGCAATAACAAACACCAAGGATAAGATAGAATGTCATGGTCATTACATGGTCAAATCAAATTGCAGGAAAGGTTTTAACAGCAATTTGAGGTTAAAGAAACCTTAGGTATAAGCATTACACACCATTCCCTTGGTGACAGAAATTTAATGAAATGACCAACCATGCCACTAACTTTTCCATTTGGTAAGAAGTCCATGACACAAGCTGCATTATCTACTACCATGATGGAAGACCTTAGTAAACAGATGAATCATTGGTTAGGATGTGCAAATCTGTTAAGGACTTGTGAAAAACTGAGAAGCACAAATTTCAGTTATGGAGTATAATTTACAAAAACAATTTATTTACTGTCAATACAAAACAACAGTATAAATTCTAACAAATGACATAAAAAAATATATATACTGTATAGCAGCAAGCTATAAGGTATCTGAAAAACTAGCTTCTCAATTAACCAGTACCTCCAGGCCAATAAGAAATAATAAATAAAAAATTAAATAAATTCCCATTCCATTACCGAATTTGTCACATTACATAACCTACTTCTGGGGTAATATCAGTGGTTCAAGGTGGGTACATTACTGTTTTTGAGCCAATGCAGAAACAGCAGCTGTTAATAATGTATTTGTAGGACCAAACATTTGTATGACCCTAAGTACAAAAATGAACCTGGGTTGGGGAGATACTGTATACAGTATACATTCATGCCAACCAAGGTAAGGTTCTGTACATTGTTGAAAGCTTGCCTCTAAGATTCACAGTTGACATGTTACTTTTTATCCTATAGACTCAGAGTTAACATTGTTATACATTTAGGCTCTAAAACATTACTGTGTCATCTCTGAAGCCCTGAAATGGTACTTAAACATATGTTATCCCTTGCATTCAATCCATGTACCCTGTACTTGATTCATTATAATTACCTGGGGATCCTCCCATTGGAGTTGAAAATGTTGGTATGCCACCAAAAGTTGGAGAGTTACCAAATTTTGGAGGTGTACCAAATGCTGGAGAAGCACCAAAGGCTTGGGAACTGCCAAAGGCTGAGCCACCACCAAAGCCTACAGAAAAGGAAATTTAAAATCAATTCCATTTATCAATCTCTACCTATCACTGATCATTACAAAAAAATTATTTGCATGATGAATTGTGACTAGCAAGAAAAAGAAAGAGCACCTATGACAAAAAGAAAAAGGAGCAGTGATATAATGAATGGTGAATATGGTAAGATAAAGGAAAAGCAACTGTCAAGACATGAACAAAATAAAGGGGAGTAAAACTTGTTGTGTAGCCCCTATAGTGGGAAGGAGGAAGGAAAGGGACTTTAGATTTGTCTCTCATGGATTACTGTACTGCTTCTAAAAATTACCTGTTGGAGTCTGAGGTGATGTAACACCAAATCCACTCTGGTTAACTTGCCCTGCTCCAGTAGTGAAACTGCTACTATTTCCACTGCCAGTACTACCTCCAAATACACCAGTATTTCCAAAAGGACTATTGGTTGTACTTGTACCTCCAAACAAACCTGTGTATGAAAATTGCAGATGATTAACAGATGAGTAACTTTTCAAAGAACAACAAGTAATAAAAACTGAGAAGTGCAGACATGTGAAAAATATTAGAGCAGGAAATTTGATTGAAGCAGTGTAGCAAAAGCATTAAGTGGAGGGATACTCCTCAAAATTTTAATTCCAGTATCTATTGTCAGGTCTCCTGGCTTACCAAGCACATTAGATAAGTTGCAAAACAAAGTTTTATACAAAATCTTACAAAGTTACTTACTGTTAGTAGTTTGAGGTTTACTGGTTGGAAATGAGGTGGAACCAAAGACATTTTTGCTGGCACTATCTTCACTAGGTTTGCTGCCAAGTCCACTGAAGAAACCTCCTCCACTGTTTGTACCTGATAAAATACAAATTATATTACTGATGGATTTTCTAGAAAACAAAATCTGGAATTCCAGCACAGATGAAATGATTGGCTACAAAAAACTGTGGATTTGTGAAATGGATTGTTCAATAAATGAGGAAGGCACGAGGTCTTATGACTACACAACAATACAGTAAATCAAGAGTAAAGGGTTCATTCTCCAATTGATTTTCCTTTCTCAGGCAACATATATTGTACAGGAAAATACACTGAAAACCTTTATTGCCGATATCTTTTTAAATCATATGATATCTTAAAAAATAATAATAGGGCCATCTCCATCAATTAAGTTCCTTATAAATCTAAAAACACACACACAAAACAACCTAATATAAGCAGAACTCTAAAAGAATTCGTTACATCTACCGGTAATTGTACAAAATTATTGTTGAGTGGTTTTGTGAACAGACATATTACGAATGTGTAGCTCTGGGCTGTGCAAAGCAACAATGCTAAAACAAATATCTTATGGCATTGTTATGAAAGAACTCTGCCATATGTGATCCCTTGATCTCATGCCAATCTCAAGACCAGATAAATGAGGAAGGTACAATCAAGACAAGCCTAACTAGCCAGTGATAGAGAACTTTTGCTCAAAGACCTATAATTGAGCCTCGGAATAAACAGATACAATGGGAAAGATAACCAACAAGATTAAGGACACAGAACAGAAGAATGGATTTAAAGATATCTACATTGAACACATCGGAGGAGGGAGTGTGACTGGGCTGATAATACAGTTACTGCCCACTGCCTCAACACATATACCCGGTATTCACTTCCCACACATAGACACCCATCCTCTTCATTTTTCTTGTTTTACAGTTTTATATTATTATTATTTTTTATTCCTAAGCCACATTAGAGCATTGTACAGTAATGATGTTTCCACAACTTTCATAAGTTTCATTACAAATGGCAAAATGCAGCCATCTCACAGGCCACCTCATCCCTGGTTTTTCCCACCCCCTAATGAGTCAAGCTATTGCTAAACCAAATTTTGACCAAGCATTAAGTGAAAAAGGGTGTAAAAAAAAATTATATTGCTATAGCGAATTAACGCTAAATGAGGGATACCTGTATTCAACACCAGTCAACTACATAAGATATATCTAATGAAGGAGAGAAAGCTGTACAGTACTTTGTATCTACAGAGTTAGAGAAGGCAATTGACAGGGTACCACATGAGATAGGTCGTGAGGATTCTAAAGTGAAAGTACGGGTTCAAAAGGATCCGTCTTGAGCCCCCTTTTGTTTTATCATGGTGCTAGGTAGAGGCACTATTACAGGACTTTAGGACTGGTCTGCCCTGGAAGTTGTATGTTGACAACTTAGTGGTAATAGCATATACTGCAGTATTGAGGAGGCAGAGAAGAAATTTAAGGAATGGTAGGATGGAATAGAGTCAAATGGTTTGAGAGTGAATGTGGCAAAAACAAAGGTATTAATTAGTGCCATGAGTGAAGGACCCATGGTGGAAAGTGGATAATGGCCATGTGTTGCCTTTATAAAAGGTCTTGGCCTGAACTTTATATTACCAAAGATACTTAGGAAGCTTTACAAATGGACATATGAAAGTAATATACTGTAGTGGGACTTAAATGCAGTCTGAATTGAAATACAACTGATAAGTCCTAAGAGTGGAACAATGGAAGAAGTTCTCAAGACACTCACCTGTTCCAAAACCAGGAGAGCATCCAAACAGTGTAGAATCTGGTTTTGTTGTGCTGCAATAAAAATTAAGTTTAATGATTTTCAAAGTCCTGTACAACAAAATACACAAGCCTATACAATTCTATAATGAGTCTGACGTCTGTAATAATGAAGAGCAACATTTGTATGCAATTTCATATCTTGTACGATACAGAACTTTTTGTCCATTTATATTAGATGTTTCTCCCACTACCAAGATTATTAGCTTATCCAAAGATTCCTCCAAATATTATATATCCTTATATTCCTATTTCTAAACAACTTTTCCACAAAACTACTTTTCACTCTAACCTTCCACCATTTCATCAGGATTTTCCAATGTCTAATGACCATTAAATGTATTCATGTCTCTTTGTAATTACAGGAGTATACTGCAATAGAGTATTATTTCTCAAAGCTATACACAGTAATTTCCTTTCCTTGCATACATTTACCTCTCATGTGCAGTATAAATTTGTGCTTATCCCCCTCCCCTCATTTGTATCATCTTATGCCTTCCACAGTCAGCCCTCAAAGTAAATGATGTAAATTAGGCAAAAATATTAAGCAAAAAAATAAAAATAATAATAAAATATACGTATGTCTTATTTTTGTGAAAATAAAAACATTAAACTTAACAATCTGCACATGAATACATTTATTGTAGGTTAGTGGTTAAAATATGATGGAAACAATTATAAAGTCTTGTTATAATCACATAGAAAACTAAAGCAAAAAAAATCTAATGGCAACACTTATCTATCAATGTTTCATTTGTTGTACAGTACTTTGTTTTAAGAATTAACAAGCGTGAGTGAAATTGTAGTTATATAAAACAAAATGAGCTTTTCAGAACTTTGTCTATGCTATGGGGTTTTGTATACATGCAGTAAAAAAAAAAAAAAAAAAAGATGCAATGATAATAACAAATAAATTTCATATCTATTTAGTTGTTGTTAAATAATAATGTCTTGAAAATATTATGTCTTTAATCTTATTCTTTTAATAACACTAATATACACTCTCTTAAGGCTATATTACCTGGCTGTGGAAAATGGTGAAGCAGCTGCTGCCGAGTTCTGGCCAAATACCGATCCTTCACTTTTACTGCCGAATCCTGAACTTGTGATGGGCTGCGCAAATAAAGTTGATCCTGATGACTGAGCAGAAGTTCCAGTAAATATTCCTGTGCTTTTTGGTGGAGGACTACCAAATAGAGCACCACTTTGATCTGTACCACCAAATACTGATCCTGTTGTGGATGGGGCCCCAAATATTGATCCAGTCGAGCTTGGAGAGGTCTGACCAAATACAGAGGTAGAACCCTGAGTAGATGTCTGTCCAAAAGCAGAACCAACAGCTGGTGTTGTAGTAGTTGTGTTCAAGCTAAAACCACTGCCAGCAGAACTCAGAGAACTAAAGGCTGACCCTGAATTCGATGTTGTTGGGGCTCCAAAAGCTGAAGTTTGTCCAAAAGTAGTAGTACTGGTGCCAGAGGCAGCAGCAGCAGCTGTACCAAAGAGGCTGCCTGTGGATGATGGTACTGATGCTGCACTGGCAAACATAGTACCAGAAGATGGAATGGAACTGGTGCCTGAACTACCCCCTAACAACACTGATGACATACCAAACATGCTTCCACTTGCAGGTGTGGTTGAACTTGAAAATATGCCACTATCTGATGTAGCTGTTGTTGTTGTACTACTACTGGGAGTTCCTATACTAATTGTAGAAGTTGAAGGTGTGCCTCCTAAAATGCTTTCAGTTGAGGATGCAGTTGTACCTCCAAAGATACTTTTTGAAGATGTAGTTACACCTCCCAAAATACTACCAGATGCAGAAGTTGTTGTTGTTCCAAAGATACCCCCAGATCCTGTAGATGTAACTCCAAATAAACTAGGAGTACCTCCAAACAAACTCGCTGAGACAGCTGTTGAACTTCCAAACAAACTATTAACAGATGCAGGGTTTGAAAAAAGCTTTGGAGGTGCTGTGGATGTGCTGCTAGCAAACAAACTAGAGGATTCTGTCTCCTGAGTCTTTCCACTTACATCACTAGATGATGGTAACTCAACTGGATCATTACTGGTTACATTAACAACTTGTTCTTTGGAGTACAAAATGCTAGGGGTGGATGTAATTGTTCCCGATATCGAAGGAACTGGTAATGCTGCAGTAGCAGGTGATGTTTGTCCTTCAAGTATATTTGCAGCTGATTCTTCCTGTCCAACAGCATCACATCCACCTGAAGAGCCAGCATTATCAGCTACAATTGTTGCATTTGAGGCTGTATCTGAGTCAACTGATGTTGAAGAAGCCGTGTCAGATTCAACAATTGGTGCCGTTTCAATATTTGTAGAAAACAAACTAGTTGAGGTGGTTGTAGTTTGTAAGCCTGGACTTGTAAACGATATAGTTGTGACAACTGGGGAAGAAACAGAACCAACCTCAGCTGTTCCAGCAATCACACCACCAAAGATATTACCAGGCTTAGACAGCATTGCTGAAAATGATGAAGTTCCAGTTAGCGATCCTTCAGAGCTTGTAGTTGTTGCTGAGGTAAGCTGACTGCTGGGAGGTGTGGGTGACTTAAAAGAAAATGACATATTACCAGTTGGAGTGACTGAGGATGAAGGTTTGAAGGAAAACGTGCTGCTTGGCGTTACAAATGTCTGTGAAGCCTCAGTTGCACTAGTAGATTCAATTACAGTAGAAGGTAGTTTAAATAGTGAACTGGTGGATGTACACACACTTGGTGTCTTATCAGAAGAGCTTCCCACTGGAGTAGAAGAAAAGTTAGTGGTTGGTGGGGAAAAAGGTGTGAAAGAAATTGAGATAGAAGATGGTAAAGATGTTTTCAGTGAAGCTGATGACAGAGGTTTATGAGAGAACGCTGGCAAAGAAGGGACCACTGCATCTGCTGTCTGAACTTTTGTAAAATCTGATGTAGAATTTGCACCAAATGTATTCTTAAAAATGGGCTTGCTATCAGAAAGAGATACACTTGGAGGATTTGTGTCTCCAACTGTAGTGGTGGGTACCTTTGACACCAATGAAGACAATGCTAGTAATGGGCTTGCAGTTTTCATTCCAACTTCCACTTTATTGTCTGGGGTCTGAGGTGGAGTTATATCTTCATACTGAGGCTTATTTATACCGGTGACACCAATAGATTCGGTTCCATTTGTTTTTGAACCAGCACTTACACCGGTAAAGGAAAAACCAGGTGTTCCATTTCCAGGTATTGCAGAGAATGAAGCAACTTTTGGTGCTGCAATGGAGGTGGAGGGTACACTATCACTCAGTTGTGCTACAGGTACAAACTGACTTGATGTATCAGCAGTACACTCCTGATTTTTCTGTTTAGCTCTGGCAACCACAGTTTTCACTGGAGACATTTTAATAACTCGATTTGGAGTAGAAAATGTCTGGGGTCCAAAGGATGCCGACATGGAAGACTCTAGATTGCTTGAAAAAGAAGGTTGCGTATTGTGTAACACAGATGATATATCTGGAGATCCTTCATGACTACAAGATGAGGAAAGGCTTTCAAGAGAGTTGAGATCCATCTTGGGGAAGTTTGTACATTTCCTGTAAAAATAAACAAACTTTAAATATACTGGGGTCATACATGTCAAATGGCGATTAAAATGTATGAGAAATTACCAACTAAAACTCCCTGCTACATGTACTACTTTAGCTGGTATTCTGTTGAACTACTATCTGTATACTGTATTGTATTACAACAAATACAAAGACCTATCTCCTCTTATTATTTAGAAAATATGAGCATATCTCCACACTAAGGAGTGTGCTGTATTACTGTACCTATATCTTAAACCATATAATGGAGTAATAAAGTTTGCCTAATAAATACTGGTACAATACCGTACATAATTAATCATACTATATTACTTACCTTAAAGGAATTGTGCGTCTCTGTGACAGTGCCATCTGTAATTTGTTCTGCTCCTTGGGAGGAAGCATTTTGAATGGTGAAACGTTTGTGTTTGGGGAAAGTGTCGTCTCTCTCAGGGTTCGCTCAAGGTTAGCTAAAGTTTCATCACTGGCAGGAAGAAGAAAAAGAAAAAAAAAATCAATAACAGTAATGCTTACAATAATAAAGTAAAATTACAGTACAGTATACAGTGCTCCACTACTTAAGAACGTTCAACGTACAAACTTTCAGAGATACAATCATCATCACTGAGGAGGGTTACCTGCCAGAAAAGGCGTTTAATGTGGATAAGACTGGATATTTGGAAGAAAATTTTAGATAGAACAAACATTACCTAAGAGGAGAAGAGTGAGTTAGGTTTAAAGGCTGTGTTAAAGGGTATAGCTGTACTAAATATCCATAATCTTTTAATTTTTTACAATATGTTTGGTATCTACATGAGTAAAGTTGGACTTACAAACAAGCCTCAGGAAATTAACTCGTTCGTAAGTAGAGGAGCACCTGTACCATAATTATAATGATGTTAATAGCAATAATTATGACAATATTTGTCCTCTTTCAAACCTTTCCTTACTCAACACTAGATTGACCAAAATTATGAGCAAATAAACAAACACATACTGTACAATCTTCCTTTATTCAATGCCATTCAATCATTCTTAATTAAGTAATAGATGTGTTCTGCTAAGATACTGTACTCGCTTTCCTTAATAAGACGCAAGATATCCACCTCACATCACCCACCAGCAGCAAGTCCTTCCCAAAAATTTATTTGGGACAAATGGAGAAAGAGAGAGAGTTTTTTGGATGTACAATCAGCTTATTAATCAGAGACACTGTTCGTAAATAACTTGCAACTATCAACGGTCATCGCTGTGGTGAGTACTCTACTGATAATGCATTGTTGTTGTTTGATTGCTTTACTGGCTGTCAAAACCTGGGTCATTACGGATGTTGTGACGCATTCATATCAAGTGAGACGTACAGTATGCCCGTACGATGTTAAACTGTATCTTAAAGATATTGGGTGAACAGCAATTTCTGACCCCATTTGAAAATGGAATTAAAATCTATATACAGTATATCAAAGTAATTATTAAAGGCAATAAGAAAGAAAACAATTATGTACTATATTTTGTGTGCCAAACATGTACTATACTGTATGTACACTTAATGATTTTTTTTAATCGTTAAATGGCAGCAACGCTGCCTGCTTGCAGCCTATCTAGAAGTTAGAATTGTAGAGTAGGTTTAGTATAATAATTAATGATATGTGTTTCTATTATAATTACAGTACTAGAAAGTATTAATACTGTACAATGTACCTACATAGGACAGGTTTGATATACTGTATTGAACACTTATCATAAAATCATCTACCACTACATACCATGCATATAGCAATAAAATTTTCACAGACATAATTTATTTGATGTAGATTTCTTGTTGTTTGCTACCATCAAGCATGAGTACACAGTGTACCCATGCCGCTGGACTCTGTTTGTTTATATTTCCCAGTGTGTACACTTTATCTCTCAACCCCAGCTCTTGAATTTAACATTTACGTACGTATCTTATTCAAGACTGTCCAGTGTATTACCCTTATTCAAGATCAACTGGAAAGAGGTCATCAAGTGCAAGTGAAAGCAGTGGTACTAAAAGTGCCCGTAAAGTAATTAGTATGTTAGATATAGAACTAGAGATTTTATGGAGTTTGCTGCAGGAGAAAAACTTAGCCAGATTACAAAAACATTAGGGTTTGCTACGTCTCCCAATAATTCCCATTACACCGCCTCACCTAATGCAGCACTCAACATTGTTTGTGGCGAGTTAAATTCAAGTGTTGTGTGTATTTATTATCACATTATATCATAAAATAATCAATGTAGGTGTTCAAAACTGTTTATTTTCATTCACAAATGTGTATTTTTTTTCTTTGGGAAAGCATCTCCAGATATATACTGATAGTCAGTGGGAAAATAGGGTTCATGTTACGGTCAACCTTTCAATGACGCATCCCTTCCATAACTCGGATGATTACTGTACCTGTAAATAACTACAGTGAAACCTCTATTTAATGAGTTTAATGGAGAAGAAAGTATGTTATATCGAGTCCTTTAAATATGAAACCTCCATCTTACAAACAATTTAGAAATGAAAGTCCGTTATATCGAGGGTACATTAGATGTGAAACCACCAGATAAAAGATTATATGGAGAGAGAAGTCTGTTATATGGAGGTTTCACTGTAGACTATATTAAAAGCAAGAATTCATGGTGCAGAAACATCTCTGACATCTACATATACGAACTTTCCTTAATGGCCTATATTTGCCAACTTTTGCTATAAAAAGATCCTGAGTTTTACGAGATACCTGTATAAATAAATAAATAAATAAAAAAAAAATAAAATCAAGATGTCATTATAAAAAACAAACCATGGTATTTGAAGAAAATGCACAGAGGATTTCAAGGTCTCACTCATGTAAAAGCTTAAATTTCATAATGTACTGTACAATAGTACAGTATGTAGGAAGGATACTCACTCATCATATTGAGAATGGGATGATGAAAGTTCAAAGGCCAGATAATTGAGTTGAAGAGCTTTGAATCGGTCACACATTGTATTTATTTCTCTCTCACGCATCCTTCGAAGGCTGTGGTACTTACTCAGAGCTTGGTAGAGAGTTTCTGTTTCAGGTAACCCTTGTTTTCTGTTTGAGAAATGTGGTAAGTGCTGGTGAGATAAAGGCTTCACAAAAATTGCAAGATCAATGAATATTTATCTCATGCTATAAAATATTTCCACCATTAAAATTTCAGTGAATCAAAGTGTCACTTATCTAACTATCTACAACACAAAACATCACTAATTTTGAAGGAACTCAAAAATGATCTAAACAAAGTGAGACTTATTTACACTGGTTAAAGGGATTTTTAAGGTTGGATTAGAGGTTTTATACTTACATTTGAGAGTGAATGAATATAGGGTTCTGTACTACCTTAAGGTGGTTTTGGGGTATGATAAGGGCTACCATAATAATATTAAATTAAATATCTGGCTCACTAAGAGGTTTTGTACTTGTAATAACCCAGACAAAAATCTCCAATGTAATCTATTGTTTCTTTAACAATGATATAATTATATTGATACAATCATCAGCTTGCACTAATCGATATATTTTTTGGGGACACACTGTTCCCGCAAGGAAGTCTCTGGAGTAGATGACCGCAGGCAGTCTTCACAATAATTTTAACTATTAATCATCTGATGTCAAAACCTAGACTGTAGTAACTTGAGCAACTTTTACTCAAGATTTTTATAGGTAAATGAAGGACAGAAAATCCAGGAATCTAAGTTGTTTTTTAATTCAACCATCTTATGGTGTAGCTGGAAAGTCTGAAACTGAGAAGGTCACCATCTGCATCTACTAAGGAACTAAAATGAGTGAAAAGGGTTCATGGATGTCTCAGTATTCATATAATGACTAGAATTGTAAAAGGAGAGATAAAATTGAGAAAGTAAAATGCCATTAAAAGAAAAATGCAGATTGTACACCGTACACAAGTGTTCCTAAGTAAATGTGTTAGAGAAAGGTGATTGCTTTTACATCTCAGGTGATACAGTTTCCGTGGATGACCAAACCAACCAGCTTATTACTGAGATTTTTTTTGGTTATGAAGCACACAATTTTGCAAGCCTACTATCCTACACAGTGGCCTGAATCAAAATCAAATGCAAGTTCTCCCTTCACTCTTACTGTTGTGGCATGCTCAGAAACCACAAGTTGCTTTTACGGCTCCATTCTGTCTTTGTGCATTACAAGGGTGTTTACAGTGTATAATATGTCATGGCAGAATACAGCAAAACTTGGTTATTCACACATTATTCTTTTTATTTCAAACTCAAAGATAATTATAATTGACAGGTTTCAGTGAACTGAAAATTTGTTTAACTTAGCAAAACAGAAAGAACTTGTGGATTTCTGAGAAACTTTGAGATTATGTGCCCTAAGAACATAGTCAGCTTACAGGGACCACATATATGATTCACAATGGATATATTATTATTCCCACATGCTCAAATCTACATAAAGAAAAATATATCAACTGTAACATTATTCATATATTTGGCTAGATATGGAGTTTCTTCTACTTACTTCTTGTTTTTCATGTTATTTGTAAAGGCTACCCAATCTAGGTGAAGCCTAGTGTTCACCTCCACCAGCTGACTTTGAAGATACTGATATAAAGAGCGAATTTCTTCAAGTTTCTTGCGACTATGAGGGTCCAGTGGCCGACACTGAAGAGACAAGTTGTGCCTGGAAAGACATGTCTTTGAAGGTAAGTCATAAATACAGAGCTTGACTATAAAAGATAAACCACTATTGAAGAAGTCACAAATTTATTTTTCCTTCAATACCCTGACCTTCATTCATATCTATGATGACAACTTTGCACGCAAACAGAAGAAACAAAGTAAATTACTCTTTCACCTACCGAGGATTTTTGCTTTTGTTGAGTTGTGCTTCAGCTTCCTCTAACAATGTATAGGCATCCACAATCTCAGAATGCAAATCTGTCACCTCTCTTGTCAACTCCGATGTAGTAGTGGACATCTGGGCGATCCATTCTGCCTCTTGAGCTAGAGACTGTCGAATACTTCCCATTTCATGGTGTTTGCCAACCTGTTTGGACATTTTTTTACAATAAAACCCGAGTTTTCATTATTTTCTTTGTTAGGTAAAGTACTACTTTTGGCGATTGCTGATTGATGCTTTAACCTCCAAAACAAGTATGGCACCTCATACACTAAAAACAAATAATACAAGCTACTTAGGTAGTGAAGACATCTTGAAAGAATAAGCTGTGAAAGACCAATAAAAATAGTTAATATAATTTAGAGGCGGATGGTAGGAGATGCATGGATGGAGGCAAAGGCAGCAGAATATCTCCCATACCTTTCACAAGTATTGTATAAAAGCAGATACAAGTTTTATACTATCATTCAAGTTAACTCACCTTATGCAACTACCACCTTAGGAAAGTGATAAAAGTCTGGCAAAACGAGGTAGGAACCCTTCACTTGGACATCTCATAAATATTCCAAGGGAGAAGGAAGGGGTCTGAGTCCTCCAAACCAAGCACATCATAAAATGGGTTTTCTCGGATCAATCCATCATTTAGAAATGATGCATTAGATCAGCTAACTTATGTACTGTATAAGCAAACAATGAACTACAGTACTGTACAAGTAATAGTATGACTGGTACCCTTTATCCTATTACTAACAATAATATCACACATACTGTGCTTGTATTACAGATAGTGGTATAGTACAGCAGAAAAAAAGGATACTGAACAACCAAATATCATGGAAATCACTGAATCTATGGGGAAAACACAATAGGCAATATCTTAAGTATAAGACTTTAAAAAATATATAAGAACAACAGGTATAGGAATAAAAGAGAAATGTTTAAGGATGAAGTGACATAATTTCTCAACAAAATTGGCTGAAAAATGAAAATATTTAAGCAAATATTTATTCTAACACTGGCGTGGAAAGATCACATATGAGTCATCAATACTTTTTCATCTAAACTCTTCCAGTTTAGTTAAAGGGTGGCCAAAGTCAAGAGCATACAAAGACTCTCCTTTCACTCAATTTGTATCAGTTCACTCCAACTGTGGTAACATCCCCATAAACAACTAAACACCATGCTCTCCTTTCATTTACTTACACTGCCGCTTCCTGAATGTCCATTTCCCTCATATCAAGGCCTTCTTTCTCCTAATCCATCTACATCTATCTTTCCACCCTCCAACTCCTCCTCCTCCCATATACTTCTGAAGTGTTCACTTTTTTTTTTACCAATCTTCAAATGCCCATTCCCTTCAATGTAATGATGCCATCTGAGTAACCCCTGGTCAGCTCCATGTGTGACACTTCTTTCAATTTCACATTTTGTCTTCATCAAGCAATGTGTCACAAAATATCAATTATGACACAAATATAGTATACTATAATAATGTATACCTACTATCCATAATTAAACACCTACCTCCTTGTTAGATTGATTGATGTTTACATGACTCTGTAGTTCCTCATCAAACTGGGATTGTGCGATTTCAATAGTTGATGTAAGACCTTCATCTATATCTCTTCCTAGTGGTGTTGATTGAGTGGCAGGTGCTGGACTTTGAGATTTGCTGCTAGGCTGGCTATCGACTTGCTTTGTTGTGTCAGGAGTAGGTGAATTAAGTTTTACAGGAGTTGAGCTCACTGGGTTGAGGGCTGGTTTTCCCCGACTAATACTCCCAGTAGCAATATTGGCTTGTGGCAACTGAACAGAGGTAAACTTTAATCCCTGCCCTAAAGTGTTTGCTGGTATTTGTGGAGTGCTGTTTCCACCAGAGGATGCTTTACTAGCTTCACTCTTTACTTCAAGACTATATGGTGTTGCAGATGGCACTACAGTGCTGGGTGTCAAGACAGATGATGATGAAATGGATGGCTGGGAAACAAGGGCTATCTTGAAAAGTGATGCAGGTAATTCTTTTGCTGTTCCAAACACTGAACTGCCTGTGACAGGAATACTAGGAGCAAAAGGACTGGAAGTGGGCTTTGTAAATGAAAAGCTTGACTTTGCAGTATTAGCTGTTGACTGAGAAAAGGGGGCTATTTTTGGTCCCAACAGTGATCCAACTTGCTGTCCTGATGTGGAGCTGCAAAATATATATAATATTTAGATTAATATTTTTCACATATTAAAAATACTAGGATAACACATATGTTAAAAGTAGTAGAAATGGAAGAATGACAATGAGTGAAGGGAAAGTTTGTATTTGCCTGTAATTCCACCTACCCTACACTCGAGCAAGAAAAGGCTTGAAGGAATTAAAAACTTTCAGAATCTTAACAAGAAATCTAAGAAGTCAAGGAACCAAAGTTTTAAGATGGGAATTTCAAAAGCATCTGTAAGGCAATTGAGTGTTGTGAAGTACTATGGAGCTATCTTAAGAATATAATGCTAAAAGCAACTAATGTACGGTATGAGGATATCTTTAAGTGTAGGAAGTGAAAGAAAAAAGTCAAACTGCAGATAGAAATGGAAGAAGAATGCAGATAAAAATAGAGAGGTAAATGAAAGTGTGCATTTGAAAAGTTAATTGCAAATAAACACAATAAAAAAATTACTGTAAATTTAAACCTCCTAAATCCACCCTTCCAAGAACAAGTTCTACCTGAAGACTAAATATAGTTAAAGACAATATATCTTGTAAAATTTCGTAAAATCCAGGCATTCTACCCAAAAACCTGGCCTTCTGCTCCCCAACAATATCACTCTTTGTTTACACCAACTTACTTTTGGGCAGTCTTGGTTTTGTGTGTGTGACTGTTTCCATTTTGCATTTATACACCCTCAATATTTTCCAAAAGACCAGCGACCAGCCCCCATTACAGTGGTGCATTAAAATGTAACCATATTTCACTTTTAATTGCACAGAAATGTGGAATTATTACTGTAATTAAGTGGTAATGGTAGCTTAGGCTTCTGAACACCCAAAATTTCCAAAAACTGGCAAAAGCTAGGCCCTAAGGGTGCTGGACACAAGAAAACTAATGAAGACTGTTCGGTAAATTAATGAGATTTTCAAATGAAAGAAATTTTAGTAAATATCAACTTTTCAACGAGAAAAGTCTTTTCTCCAAAGTTACCATATTTACTGGTGTATAAATAGATATTTGAAGCTATAAATACACACACACTCATAAACTAGGACTTGACTTGACTTGTCTGCCGAGTATAAAATGCAAACCTTAAAAGTCTAATAAAATTTTGAGGTGAAAGACATCAAAGTTGAAGAAGATGAACCATCTCCGGTGTAAGTGGTCATCATTTTGAATCCGCGGTTTTACTGTTTGCATTGTATTGAAACAATATGTTATCTATTCACTGAAGACTGTGCAATTTCACTCCTGACCACTGCGATGTAATCAATGGCATGCTTGATGTTAAAAGAATGCCAACAAATTTTGGATGGATGGCACATCTTATCCATACCCAATTGCAAGAGCATCCATTTAAATTAATGAGCTTTAAAGGCTCTAATTACCCATTAATTCATGGATTGACTTGTTGAACCAACACAGAGTTGGAATTGGTCATTATATTTAGGACTTCAAAGGTCCTCTTAACTGGCAAGGCAGGGTCATTTCTCCCTGAGGTAATTAAAGTATACCTATGTCTGTAGAGCTTCTGGTATCAGATACAACCGCTTACTTTTTAAAGGATGAGCACCAACTTCTCCAGAAACTGACCCCCTGAGCACTAGTACTACAGTATGGTGTGTGAAAACCATGCTATTCATAGTTGGAATAACCTTGACATCAGACTTTTTCTCCCTAAATCAATAAAGTGCTTTCCCTTTTTTATAGTATTATAACTGTTAAATTTGAGAATTGTGTAATTATTGTAATTCTATTTATAAACAAGATAACTGCAGACCTTTTACCCAAAACCACGGGAGGCCTTCCCATTTACTGAGAAAATACATATCTTAAGTTTCATAATGTCAGGCCCAAGATAAGGAAAGTTATCATATACAGAAGATTTCTATTTGTAGCTTTAGTGATCCAGAACTTTGAGCCTTTGATCCTCAAATTAATAAACAGCAATTCTTTTCCTAAGGCATGTTAGGAAATTTGATTTTAAGTGCAAAAATAAGAAATGATGACATGATGATGAAAAAGAAAGGAATCATAAACTGCCACATGCTTTTTGTAGAACAAAAATAATTCTTGCAATACACATTTATAACTGAACAACCAGACACATTTCTTATTCACACTGGCAATTTACCAACCTGTTAAATAAAGATGGCATAACAGGAAAGGCTTTCCCAGCAAATGCAGAAGATGTTGCTGCTGCTACAGGTACTGGTACATTTAAGGTTAAAGGTGTGGCATCAGCGGGTACACTGGCAGAAAATGTGGGGATGGCAGCAGGAACTCCCAATGCTGGAACAATATAACTAGCAGCTCCATACTGTTGTGGACTGCGGTGTCCACTTTTGGGTAAGTCCTCCAGTTGGCAGACCAGAGGATCAATACCAGGTTTACAATTAACTACGTGGAACATATTGAGTTCTCCCCCAGTTGATAAAGTGTAAATTACTGGGCAAGGGCCAGAGCAGATCTGATCTGGAATTTGAAATAATGGCATTTTATTAAACCTTTATCCTGAATTAAATTCTCATTTACATAAGGTAGATCAATTGGAAAGAGGCTTACATAAATATGTTCAGTGTGAAACATTACTTCCAAATATCATCTAGAAAACTTAACACTCATCAATACATCTAGTTTAGATTTAGATGCCTCACAACCAAACCATATTATAGTGTCACTGACCATGATAGGAAGTGTTTACTCGATGACTTTAACATGATTCTTTGAACTAAGTTATACCGATATTACTTTTATACAGATGTTTCACAATTTCACATTTCCATGAATCCTTAGGAATAACATATCATTAAAAAAAGTCTACAGTAGGTGACAGTAAGAAATTAATAAAAGCATTGATAAATGTATGTAAAGAGAGAACCATCAAACTAAGCAAAGACAGGAATGTCCAGAGGCATACCTGAGCTGTCATTTTTGCAGAAGTGTGAAACAAGTTTGAATGACAAAAATAATGTGGGTTAAAGAACAAGAACAGATAGAATTATTCTATAATAAGGTTTTATAACAATCAAGCATGACCATGTGTAGTCATGGCTGGCACCGAGACCACGAACAAGACTACTGTACAATACTGTATCTGCAATTTTAACTTTTATGGATCACATGAAGATTAGCCCCCCAAGTGCTCACCTGAAGTTCTGCCCTTCAGCTTGCCCAGCCTGAACTTTTACCACACCAAATAATCCAGGGAGGGGGTGGGTGGGTGGGTGGGGGCTAGTCTTCAGGTGATCCATAGAGGCTGAATTGTGAAAAAGTCTCATTTGTGGTCCTGGGGTTGGTCTCGACTGGCACCCACACACACACATATAAATTTATACAACTGTATAGCTGAGTGAGCCTATAGCTGTTACTTAGGTAGGCCACCAGAAATGGGAGTATTCTCATGTTGCTTTGTCTGCAGTTATACATAAAATACTATGTGAATAGCCCTACCTCTTCTTACCTGATGATACTCTAGATTCTAATGAACTTATTAAATCTTACTAATCATTATCAAACCTAAATTTCACACGTCATTACTAACATTTAATTATACTTCAGATCTCCTCTTACACTCAACAGGCTTACCTTTACTCATAAAAACCTTTTGTGATGTAAAATCCACAGCTATCCCCAAAGGAAATGTTTCCTCAGTTACAGAGACATTATGCACCTCTGCTACAGCACCTTCTTCTATTTCATATTCACACCAAGTGACATTACTTTCTTTTCCAGAGTGCCCCAAGACTCCTAGCTGAATGGCTCGTGATGATAATACACACAAGAGGCTCCTGTAAAATCAACAGTATTAAAATTCTCTTGCATTCATTGTAAGTAAATATATTAAAAAGTGTATAAATTAAAAGTCAATATTGCAAACAGATTAAACCATATAAGTGTCACAAAATATCATAAGACTGAGTTATAAATCTGCTAATGTAAAATGCACACTGTTCTGTAGTTTTAAAAATCAGACACAATGAAACAATTAAACTGAAAACTAGTATTTACTTAAATCAACAAACTGAAAAACCAAGATACTGTAGAGAATAAACTTAAAAAAACATCAGAAAAATAATGTTATTGGACAATTGTAATGGACGTCTCAATACAATATTGACAACTGTGAACACTTATAGCAAAAAAAAAAATTATGAAGATGAGGAATATGGCTTGTTATTCATAGCAAACTGAGTCAACTGATGTCTAATAATGTGATATAAAAAATAATTACCATTCAGCAAAAAAGGCAGGATAAAACATGGGTGGTCGAGGGCCTTGATTGTAGTTGCACAAGAAGTCATAAGTAACAAATCTTGGTTCTTTGGCTTTAGGGGCATTCACATACATCATCACTGAAATATAGTTTCACTATCTTTATAGACATGTAAGGTAATGGTGATATAAAGTGTAACAAGAATAACTAAAGTACAAAATTAAGTAATTTGTCAATACAGTACTATATTAATGACATTCATACTTAATTTTACCTGCAAACGTCTAAATTATATAAAAAAAAAAAAAAACCTCACGTGTACTGCAGTGACACGTCCTCTGTATAGACATCATTATGTAAAGAAAATGAATGCTTGTTATTTTACTGTCCCTGTAAGCTGAAACAACTGTGTAACACCAGGAGTAAAGAGAAACTGTGGCCCCAAGGCCATTTTAGGCTTGCTGAGGGCCTCAGGGTGGTCCACAGCCATATCGAGTTCAGTGCTTTTTTAGACTCAAGGGATATAGAACTTTTTTCAATTGGACTAAAAATAATAATAATAATGACTAAACTTTTATAGAGCCATACACTTTACTCCATTTGGGATGATGTTCCAGGGTAGTGGTCATTTACATTAAATCTACAAAGTTTATTATTAGCATTGTGAATATACTGTATTGTATAAATTAATGTAGTACGTTGCAAAATATCACATTTATATTTGCCAATGCATGCAAATCTAAAATGTTTCAATAAAACAGTTACCAGAATCAACTTGCAAAATAACTGGTTTAGTGACACACTCACCCACTTTTACACCTGATCTGACTGGCATGAAAATCAAAAGTTACAGTTCAGCTGCCCACCTAAGAAATAACAGTCCTTCCAAAATAATAATAAATACCCATCTCTCTCTTTCTCTCTCTTGAAGCCCTTACTGCTTCTAAAGCCTTCACTCCAATTCTTTATATGGCACAGTACTCTTTTAAGACACATTTCACAGCTTAAATTCTTCTCCATAATCATCCATACAGTTCATTTCTGAATTCTGAACCTTACAACAAAGACAAAACATATTTCCATATTGCCCATTTTACACATTGCTATTTTAGTATCAAAATCATTATTTCTGAAATATTTTACAGCATTGCATTCACTAAAGCTTTTACCAGATAATCAATACACATACCATGACCAATGTCCTCGGGCTCAACCTTGTAGCTAATGAAAAATTCTGTATTGCTAAACCAAGTTATACTAAGCACTGGGCCAATGCCATCCATGGGTGGCCGAGGCACAGCCCGTACTGGAGTCAGATCTGGTTTAAACAATGCAAGTGTTCCATCTGCCAAGCCCACTGTTAACTGCTTTCCCTTTGGAGACCATCCCACAGCTCTGAAAATTAGTGAATAAATTTGTCAAACAAATCTTGTTCATACTCTTTTAAGCCTATTCCAAATATCATATAAGGTGTCTGGAGTCAAGAGAAAATAAACAGTTGAATTGTAATAAATTATAATTTTTACAATGTTTTACAGTACCACTCAAGATATGCTTATAAAGCCTAGAAGTTGTGGAAAATTTGAGAAAAGTGATATGGATTGAACAAAATAAATGAGAGTGAAGGTATAAAATGGAAGTAGGCCAATTGGGTTTAATGATCTAGAACATATGAATTTTCTGCAAAATCTAAGAGTGGCAGTAATTCATGCAAGGCAAAACAAATACTGTACAGTACTAACATTCATCAATTACATTTGATATTATAAAACCTCACTTTCCCCATCAGAGGATATACACTACATACTAATACAGTATCTTGATGGGTTTCAAAGCAAGCATCTATTTCCACTTCTTAATACCCGTGTAACATGGGGCTGTTCCTATTCCTTTGGTAAATAAATGAAGATTCACTTACCGAGCTTTAATATCTTTTGAGCTGATATCTACTCCATTATCTTTGAGAGTGATGATTGCAAGTGAGCCAGGGGAAGTTGCTAAAGCAACACTACTAGGATCAAGGGGGTTCCAAGCGAGTCCCTCTACTCTTACTCCACTGCTAGTGCTCACTGCTATGCTGACAAATGGTTTTTGATCTCCACACTGTTAAATATTTAAAGAAAACAAACAAAATCACTACACAATAATTCTAAGTTTATAAACTTTTATAATACCGTACAGTATGTACTAAATTTATTTTCATAACTTAGACTTATTTATTAATACAGTACAGTACTGTCAGTACAGTACAATGATCATGATGGAAAACCCACACAAACACTACCTTAGCCTCCTTAAGACTAAATGTTGATTTTTTTTTATGTTATATTTCATGGTACACAGACAACTTGTGAAAAAGCAGTAACTTAAAAGGCAAAGTAAGATTTTTGGAATGTGGGCTATAACTGTGTTCATCCTTACATAATGGGCTCCAGAAATATTTTTGAACTTAATGAAAAACATATAACCAAAAATAGCAAGATGGAGGCTAAGTGATTGGAACCTACTACTGTACTGTACTCCCTCTACACTTAATTATCCATTCATATACCCAGCCAACAATATGATTCTTATTACTGTAAATTACTGCAACAGTACTCACCTGTGGCGCAAAGTTGCGAATCTCATAGAAGAGGGCATGTGACGTATTATTGTGAAGGATGATGACCATGAGTGTGAGGCCATCACAACTGATAGAAACATGGGTTATAGTAGCACCAGTATTTACAGTTGCCAAAGGATTCTCTCCAGCCTCCACCACACTTTTGGTTTCAAACACTGAAAAAATTTATAATTATTTCAGTCTACAGTACCGATTATCTGGGAACTGATGGTCCGGCACCTCCTTAAATCCGGACAAAATTATGAAGGGGCACTTAACTTCCCTCCCTCCCTCCCAGCCTGGGTGAAGCTAGATTTAGGCTTAAAGTTTTTATCTTATAAAATGTAGCTGACTAGACTTAGCAGAATATAAATTGCACTGCTGGAATCATTGTAAGATAGTGATTAATTTGAGTACAGTGGTCCCTCGGTTAACGAGTTACCTTCCATAAGATTCTTAACTTCGGTTAACGAGCAATCCCTCGATTAACGAGTTTCTTACGAGCCAACCTAACATGATTTTCGCTTGCATTTGGCGGTCCACCAGCTGTAGTATTTGTCCGCCAATACAACAATCGGTTCTAGGGCTTAAATTCCTTACCATTTTAGCAAATATCAAGAAGTTTATACTATTCAATAATTTTAAAAGTTTAATATTAAAATTTTTACTCATTTTAACAATTATTGAACATAATTGAAGGTAATGAAACTAGTTTTATGCGTGCCATCCAGCCTCTCAACACACCATACAGGTGTCAGTCTTTGTATCTTTTCAGTGGAGGTAACATCTTGCTTGAGACTCTCTTCAACTAAATGCTTTTTTTGTTTTTGCAAGCAAATTATTGGTCATTTTGAAATTTATTTTACATATTGACAATATATAATGCAGTGCAGTGTTGATTTAAAGAAAATAATCTTGAATTGCACCAAGAGAACTAAAATTTTATGGGTGAAATGGCACCATGGGGTGACTTCTCTTCCACCCCAATGCCTTCTCTTCTCCCTTCTCCACCCCCATTCTAATTCCCATCATCATCATCCAGGAGCCTCCTACATACACACCTCAAAGTAAGTGTACTTTTCTACCTTTTTTGTTGAATTTAGGCAATTTTCGGTGAGCTGGAACCAATTTCCCAAAACCCATTGAAACAATGGTTTCGGTTAACGAGTTTTTGGTTAACAAGCAACCTTCTAGAACGGATTGTGCTCGTTAACCGAGAGACCACTGTTTAAGCATCAAATAGTTTGCACAAAAGATATTTTTTTTAGTCTAGTGTAGTACATTTGAGTACAAAGTGTGTACAATAATGTTTCTCAAAATTATGTTCTTTTTCACATTAAATATTTGTTTAATTTTATTTTCCAGCAGTCCATTGTGCTTTAGAGAACATGGGAGGTGTATCATTAGTGGGTCCGACAAAACGGATTATCTGGCAAGGCTTTGGAACCAAGGGTGCCGGAAAATCAGTGGGGGACCTATAAACTAAACAGTTTAATCTACTTTAAATGAGTCACAACATTTACCTGTATACATGGTTTATCTATATCCAACACTGTATTTGTACCTGCTTTTTTTTTTTTTTTTAGCACTCAATCCACTGAGTATACAGTACCTGGGAAAGTGTATGTCATGGTTGTAACTGATAGGCTGAGAACTATAACAGTAAAGGTAAGCAGCAGGGAGGATTAAGGGTGAGTGGGGATTATACAAATACTGTACATAATAATTTCAATAAAAACAGTCACAGAGAAATATACTGTAATGTGCTGAAAAAAAATTCAGACACTGTATGTAGCAATTATGAATCTGGAAAAGGCATAATGATTGGGTAAATCAAGAAGTGCTGTAAGAGGTAGAGGGGATTTGTGGAGTAGGAGGAAATCTGCCTGATGAAGTGAAGGCACTCTACAAAAGTAGTACTGTATAGTATGTGTAAAAGTGTGTGAAGGAGTAAATTAAGAGATACAAGTTCAAAATACTGTACAGTAAAGAGGCAGGAATGTGTGATACGAGAGATGGATGTCACATCTACATCTGCAGTTGTCAGAAATCTGAAATCTAATCCAGTACAGGTACTAATACGGTATGCACTGGAGGAGGAAAAAGTGGAAATACTGCATACATTAAGGAGAGAAAAAGGGTTGGGATAAACAGAAAAGAAATTAGTAGGGAGGTATGTAATGATAAGGTAGCCTAAAGGTTTGTCTGCCATTGTCACCTCCTCAGGGGGACCTCCCTAAAGAAGTGAGTAACCACACTTGTGAAATGACTCCACCATAGTCCCTTTCAATCCTAAATCCAATCTGAACATCAGCAAATTATTATAAATACTGGTACATATGCCATGTTATTACAAGGAAGCTAATCATCAGTATCTATATGAGCAATGATTGTTTCTATCAAAGTAGAAAATACTTACTGTATTGTTGCAGTCTTGCAGTTCATCTGTACAAGTGGATACCTGACTTAAACAAATTAATGGTTTCTACCTTCCTAGCATACTGCCTCGCTCAGTCCTTTAACCTAATAAATATATAAAAACTATAACAAACTTCATTTTGTCATTTATGTGTGTAAATGCTCTGGATTGTTTGTAGCATAACTAGTCTTAGAGGATGGCAGAGTCCCAGTTGTGAAGCTTCTCTATCATGATACACTTCATCAATAGATCATGGCTTTATTTCTAAAAGCAGTAAAACCTTCCAATTAGAAACACATTCCAAGAAACTAAAACAGAAAACATTAAGTTATGTGAAAATACAGTACCCCAAGAACATAATGTACAACCCTGTTAGTCAGCAACTGGATACCCGAGAAATTGCAAGAAAATCTTTAAATTTCTTCAGAGTTATCACATTCACATGGGATGATAGGTTATCAAGGATAAGCAATAAGAGGATAGAAATGGAAACAAAATTAAAGTGACAATTCATGAAAATACTTTAAAGGAAAATCAACAAATGAAGGATTTTTCTAAAGGAAAAAACATCAAGTAGTGACTTCAGTGAATGAAAATACAGTACAGGTATACCTTACATGGTCATTTAAAGCTTTGGTTTATAGATTTAGGTAAAACAGACCGTTGCTAAATGAGATTTAATATCAAGAATGGCATTATAATCCCTGGCTAAGCTAATACAGTAAATATTTCTTTACTTAAATTATATATAAAAAAAAAACATTAACATACTATACCTTTGATAATTGTCCCACAGCCAACGAAAATCAAACCATATTTGCCAGCAACAGCTACCAAACTGCAATGGTCATTCGACAGTTTCACTTCATCAGAAGGAAAAACTGCATGATGTTGTGTGATGAACCGTATGTTCTGAAAAAACTAATTATTACTCGATGAAAACCATTACTATACCAAATTCATATTTAATGGAGACTGGTGAACCTTCTATAGAAAACTTCCCTAATGTGGCTCCTTCCCATCAGTTCGACATATAAAGTACAGTAGACTCACAACTTACACGGATTTTTCTTATGCGGTTTCAACTATACTGTACACGGATTACCCCGGGAGTTAGGTTACAATTTCCAATTTCAAGCTCAAAACTTTCAAAATGGGTCACAAGCCCGCCAAACACACCACCCCACCATCCCACCTCTGTCTGTCTCAGTTGCCGCGCGTGTATCGTTGGAGTAACAGCTGCCTCTCGTATGTGTCAATTGAGTGCGTGTTGGGATATATACACGTTTAGTGAAGTGTTTCAGGTGGTCGAGCACTTGAGAAACTTAGTGTCTGAGTATGACCCCTCAAAGGAGTGCAGTATCAACTTCCCATGAGGTCTTACAAGCCTTATGGCTCAATATAAGAATATGTTCCAGCAGCTTAAGAAACAACAACGACAGCTTCCCATCACAATGCTCTTTAAGAAAACATCGTTAGCAGATCAGCCAAAGCCCTCAACTTCTCGCAGTGACCTTGAGCTGCCCACATCCTCCCCTGCATCGTTATCTGAGCTTGACGATCCCCCTATGGTGACGTGGGAAGGGGATGAATAATCTCAAAACAACAACACATATCTGTCTACATAATGTCTGTGTTTTATTCATGGTGTTATGCACTTGCTACAGATGTTGATATTACATTACAGTAGTGATTTATGAGTGCTAGTGTATATGAATGTGTATACAGTATAGTGATTTAAGGGATTTTTAGGTGTTTCTGACTTTACGTGGGGTCCCAGGAACGTAACCCCCGTGTAAGTTGCGACTCTACTGTATTACAGGGATACTAAGAAATTTTTTATAGATGAATACTTTTTTCTTACCTCATGAATGGAAAGAAATAGGTGAAGGAATTGCAAAATTTCCTATATTTGGTTTTACGATGGACTCATCCTCAACAGACTTCTTCATGATGCCAGGAGCTATCAGGGAAGCTGCCATTACAATGTACTTTTTTATGCTGGCACCATGACACAAACTAATATTTCGTAGATAATACTGATTCTTTAAATAAACATGAAAATCCGGCAACAGCTAATAGCTACTATTTGTATATTTAATAATATAAAAAAATATCAATACTGTACCAGTAATACAGTGTATACTAAAATTAACAAGAATTTATGAAAAATTTTATATGAGAATCTTGTGGCAGCTGTGGCTGTTGTTGAGTTGCCAATTCATTAATATAATTTTCTTCATTGTTTAAACAAATACATGAAAATTTGGGAACTTCTCGTGACCTTAAATAACGATGAATAGTTTATTATCAAAATGCTACCTTTGGTTTGTTTAATATTTAGCCTGACAATGATACAGCCAAAAATACTGCACATCCACCAATCACAATCACCTTTGCATACAGCCTTACTTTACCCAGTACAGGGGGCCCCCTAAGTTAGCGGATTTTTATTTTGTGGTTCTTTAATATTCGTGGATGACACCCTGGATGTACCCAAGAATGTCAGTGGGTAGTTTTAAAGTTGCCGGCATTTTCGAGGCTGAGACAGGGAGGCATTCACTCGAGAGACAGTAATTTCCTTTACCTGTATTGTAAATCTGTGTGTGTGTGTAAACACACACAAAACACATACAAATAAATAATAATGGGAAAATCCTCTCACAAATAATCTGAAATAATTTTATTTAAATGTGACAGTCTACACTCAAGTCTGTGCTTTATTAATAAAGTAATAAAGCAGCGACTTGAGGGTAGACTGTCACATTCTGAATAATTTTTTTTTCTGATTATTTGTGAGAGGACTTTCCCATTATCATTTATTTGCATGTGTTTTGTGTGTGTGTGTGTCTACACACACAACATATATACAATACAGGTAAAATAAATAATTGTCCTAAGGGCAAATACATAAAGTGAATATACATTTCTTTTTACACAAGTAAAAATGTACCCCTCCCCAGTCCGCAAATGTTATTCGCGGATTTGGCGATTCGTGGCCATTTTGAGAACCTAACTCCAGCGAATTTGGGGGGGGGGGGCCCCCCTGTATTGCCAGGTAAAATTGCAAATACGAGACACAGGGTGGAGTCAGTGCATCTTTGGTTGACTGTACCAGAAATTTTCACAATACTGTATAAATACTGGGTAATTTATCATTTATAAATTAAACCAACCTAATCAACAAGACCAAACTAAACCTACAAAAGCTAACCTAACATTGGTTAAGATTTAGGAGACGTCAACCACAGAACTCTATACAGTATTGAAATGTTTATTTCTTTATGTTTGGCAAAAAATTATTTCCTCCACCATATTTGGAGTGTTCTTGATAAACTAAAAAATTTCTTCTATTGAAAAGTTTCAAACCCGTTTCCTTAACCTGGGCTTTGTAAATAGTACAGAATTACACTTTTTAAAAAATTCTGTGATCGTTAGGTTTGGTTTCGTCAGTTTTTTTTTACATATTTTTACTCCATAACATCCCTCTACTTCACATCCGTGTCCTTTCTGTGTGAACAAAATTGAATTTTTTAAAGTAAAATCAAAAAGAAAAAAGAAAATTTAAATTTCCGATGATAGTTCTGTGAAGGTTATTTTTTCTATCTTCCTATAAACAAATCAATACAGTATCGGGTTCCGTGGTTGACATCTACAGAATCTTTACCCTAACATGCTGTAAATTAATGTATTAACATGCAAGAAAAATACAAAAATGCTTCAATGAAAAGAACAAATTAGTTTACAGGGTTATTGGCGAGGGAGTCATGGCTACATCGAAGGACGGAGGAAGCACTCATACAATGTGTTCAAGAGAAAAAATATCATAATACTGTATTTGTATTACATAAAATTTATTACTGTGCACTTTTCACAAATTTCATGAAGTGAGAAAGCATTTATGTTCTAAGGTGCAATGTCGTACAGTAGGTAGTTGAGGTGTGCAACTAATCAATACTAGCTTTGTTCTTAATGGTTCATGTGGAAAGTTTGCTGAGAAGGTTACTTAACATTAGGATCCTTTTGTTGTCAAGTGTGTCAACAGTTTTACCCTAAACATGGCAGGAAATTTCCTCGTAAAAAATATTATAGCAAAAGTATGAGAGTACCAATTCCTGCAACGTTTTATTATTATTCAAGGTATTAGAAAAAAATTTATGTAATATAATTGTTTCTAAAGAGGCTCATAATAACAAGGGCTGTTGTAAACTATTACAATAATTTTCCTTCTACAGTAGCTCTTTCCCATAAGTCTGACACCTAAATTATTATTTATTGTAACCTCAAGAATTATAGTCAAGGATTAGACTATAAATCTCAAGTGACTTTAGCAAGATAAAAAAAATTCTAAATTATTAAAATTCATCCACCAAGTTATGATGATCACTGAGCTTATTATATATAAAAATTACATCCTGTACTCAAAAGAGCCTGTGTTGCTGGCTATAATATACCAGTAACTTAATTGACGATATAAAAATGGTAAACTAACGTTCTAACACCGAGATTGGCATAAGTGTTTTGGGGAAGAATGTAATGCCCTAAAATCTGTATTGGTCATTATTTCATGAACTGTATCTGCCTCTTACTTACCGAGTTAGCTTCAATATCAGGGCCGTCCTCCATTTCTCAAGAAGCACATTTACTGATTATAACAACTTCTTTCAATGTAAATAATCGAAGAATTGTGTTGGAAATTTCAAAATCAACCAGAAGGTCGTAGAGCTAGTGTGTTGTAGAAGGCTGTGTTGAGTGACGCAGTGGATAGGATGTGCTTTTAGGTTTATATGTATTTTATTTTTTATTTATACTTGTTATCTCTACTTATCTCCCATTTTCTATTTAAATATATTGTTTTAATATTATTATAATATCTATATTACTATATAAAGCATTTTAATACGCAGTTATTTTTCTTATTACTGGTGGTACAGAGGTGTGTGACCCTACCAAACATTGTAGGTTTGCGGTTTCCCTATGTACTTTTTACTTTTATTATCCTCTGCGCTGTAAATTTTGTAACAGAATTCTGACCAATCGTTCGAACGGCTAGCAAGCTGATAAAAAGTGAAATAATAAAATAAAAGATATGATATGCTGTTGGGATGGGATGTTTGGGTTCACACTCAGGATGGGATGGAGAAAGGAAACTCACAATGTGCTCTCTGTATACATGTTGTATTGGATGTACAATGCAGCTTGGTGCTGGGAAGGCAGCGTGGTTACAAGCGTGATGTTGAGAGAGCTGGTTGGTGAGGATGCTCAGAGAAGGACAGCTTGTGGGTCGCTATGCTCGCCGGCGGGAGCGAGGGCCGCCAGGCAGCGGCGGAGGAGGAGGAGGTGTTGCTTGCTGCGGCTGTAGCTAGAAGAAGAGGGAGGGCACCACGAGGTCAGGTCTTAAATAGCGGGGGTAGGCGTGGCTTAGTAGTTGACCTCCGTGATGTATGGCGGCGCTGGTTGACCCAGACCACGAGGCATACACTGGGGAATTCACGGGGTCGGCTACTCAGCGACAAACAGCGTTTGTAGGGGAGAAATCCACTACAATACTTCCCCTTCCCTCCAGGCGGTGTAGGAGACTTGTTGTCTGCAGGGTTGTATGGCACATGTGAGGCAGAACGGGCGGTGCATGCCTCATGTGAGCAATAACGGCGAGGGCGTGGATGAACCGGCAGCTAGAGGAGACAACTGTCTAGATACACAATATCTGTGGGAGTAGAGAAGGAGAAAAAGGGTGTGTGAAGGCGATGAATGTTGTGCTTCCCTCACGGCAGGTACAGAGTCGTCAGATGCGCCTGCTGGGGTGTGTGGGCCTGGGTCAGGAGCAGGGGCTGCGTCAGCAGAAGCGGATGAGAGCTCGTGACAGCAGCTGGATCCACGACAGCAGCAGGGTGCAGGACAGTAGCAGGGAGTACCTGAGGGAGAAAAGAGGGGTGCGTGGGTCCGCACTCAGGCGCATGGGCCGCGTCGGGAGCAGGGGCTGCATCAGGAGGAGCGGAAGGGGGTACTGCTGGGCCGGGGGCGGTGTCTGAGGCAGGACGGGTGTGTTGGGCTCGATAGGACGTGGTGCTTGGGGCAGGAAGAGGAGCGGCTGTCTGCTTAGAGTAGCAGAGCTGCTCTAGGGTGTCTAACCTGCGGTGTAGAGACAGTAGCTGTAGAGCCGATGAGAGCTGCTTCTGGGTGGATAAGCCAGTCTTCCATGTTGCTTGAAGACTGGGAGCGTGATCTGTTTTTCCTCCATCCTGTGTGAGTGCGAATCTTCCGGGAGTCACCATTTGTGGGGGATGGGATTTTTGGGTTCACACTCAGGATGGGATGGAGAAAGGAAACTCACAATGTGCTCTCTGTATACATGTTGTATTGGATGTACAATGCAGCTTGGTGCTGGAAAGTGGCAGCGTGGTTACAAGCGTGATGTAGAGAGAGCTGGTTGGTGAGGATGCTCAGAGAAGGACAGCTTGTGGGTCGCCATGCTCGCCGGCGGGAGCGAGGGCCGCCAGGCAGCGGCGGAGGAGGAGTAGGTGTAGCTTGCTGCGGCTGTAGCTAGAAGAAAAGGGAGGGCACGAATCGAATCGAAAAATGCTAATGACAGGGGGGGAAGGAGGTTCAGGGGAAGAATAAAGGGAGGATTGAAGTGAATTTTAGGAGGAGAGAATAGGTGCAGTGGCTAAACACCGCTTGCGTGAGGGAGTATAAGTTGGAGGCAGCAGCAACTCGCCCGGACGCGGCCAGAAGGCGACAGGACAGTCAGGCTAGCGTCAGGTGCGTGTTGGGTTGGGCCTTGAATTCTCAGTGCTTGGTCGGCTTGATTGTGTGTGTTGTTTTCTTGTGTGGAGGAAATGTCTTGGTCTTCTTTCTTGGTATTTAGCTTGATGTAGATTTTCTTCCAACTATCCTCCTCTTCTTGCTCTCTTGGAGTGTCCATTCGTTCGTGTTTGGGTCTTGTTGTTCGTCTTCCTCGTGTCTTAAGTCCTCATAGGTGTGGAAGAAGTCGGAGACGGTGAGGTTGACCACGTGGGCTTCAGCTCCACGGGCCTCGTGGTGTTCTTGATTCTGTGTGGCGGGTGTCTTTTCTTGTGTTTTCTTTTCTTGGTTTTTCTTTTCTGCTGGTTTTTTTTTTGTCTTGGGAGCGTACAGCAAGGAGGGCCTCTTTGTAGCTCAGTTTCTTGTCGAGTCGCACCTTGGCTATCCTGCATTCCTCCTTCCATTTCGGGCAGGTCCGATCGGCGGAGGAGTGTGGGCCGCCACAGGCAGCGCATTTTTTTACTGTGTTGGGGCAGACCGTGTAGCGGTGTCCGGGGTTGCCGCACAGGGAGCAGGTGTCCTCCTGCGCCTCGCACTTGTTGACAGTGTGTCCGCAGTGCTGGCATTTGTAACAGCGTTTCGGTCTGCAGTAGGGCTTGACTGGCACAGTTGATGTCTGGGATCTCCGCGAGCTGTACGGGCATGCCCTTCTCGGCGAAGGTGATCTTGATGTCACCATGGAGCTTCAGTCGTTCCACCTTGGTGACCCCCACGATCTCATTGGTTTCAAAGAATTTCTTGAGAACTAGGAGGTTTAATTTCTTGGGGCAGGTCGGCGTATCCGGACGTATCCGCGCCACGTTATCAAACTCGTAACCGTTCATGGTGAGAGAGGGTTGGGAGGGCACCACGAGGTCAGGTCTTAAATAGCAGGGGTAGGCGTGGCTTAGTAGTTGACCTCCGTGATGTATGGCGGCGCTGGTTGACCCAGACCACGAGGCATACACTGGGGAATTCACTGAGTCGGCTACTCAGCGACAAACAGCGTTTGTAGGGGAGAAATCCACTACAATACATTATATTTACATCGACGAAGCGCTTGCCTTTCAGTAATTTGACTCTGATTCAATACCCGCTTGGTTGGACCAGATTTGGTTCAAATTTGCATCCGCGCAGGCGGATTGAGGCAAGTCCGTCATAGCTGATCGAGAAATTCAGGATGAATAGACTCACCAATCACACAGGGTGGCAGACCCATGGAACGGTCTACCAGCCCAAGCATTGGAATCAAGAACAGTACAGTACTTGGCTTCAAAATAGTCCTGACAAAACTATCAAGATCAATGGGGGACACAGGCCACTGGCGTCCTTCCCTGCTTAAGGTGTTGGATCGTGCATTTTTTTTTTACGGGATTAGCCGACCACGGCACAGGTCATGACCCACATTAGGGCGTTGGGGCGAAATGATAATAATTAAACTACGCTTTCCACGTAACAAGTCCATTGCTTAAGTTTATATATATATATATATATATATATATATATATATATAGAGAGAGAGAGAGAGAGAGAGAGAGAGAGAGAGAGAGAGAGAGAGAGAGAGAGAGGAACTGCGCGTTTGTCCCGAGTCTCGTGTACAGGACGTGTGTATGTAAAAAAGTATGTAACTGGTAACAGTTAGACGTGTAAAACTGCAAATAACTACAGTATGATATTTTTTTTCGTGATTCTAGATCCAAAGTTTTGGCGCCCTCCACTATATTTACAATGATAAATGTGGCCCAGAGCCTACAAAAGGTTGGGGACCACTGGTGTACTATGTTGATAACTGTCCGTCAGATTTTTTATCTTTCATCAGGTAACCTGTAGCCAACTTGGTCGATTTTTAATATTTATATCACATTTTATTATTGCACTGTTGATAACCCATGATGTCATAATACTAAAGAGGTTTGTAAAATAATACTCCACATCGTAGGTATACTTCAAGATATTAGTTGTTTATTAGACACACAATCAGTAGCTATTTATTATAATTATATAATGATAAACACGTTTCATTTATTGATGAACATTTCCCTAAAACTTTTATGTATACCATATACATTATAGACCTAACGTATATTACATACTGTAATATAGTAACTTTCGACAGGAGCTGCCATGCACAGGCCAACCGGCCTATTGCAGACTCCTTATTTTCTTATGTTCTTAAATCAATGTTACATATACAAATAAACAATGACTCCTGCACTTTGATACTACATTTTGGAGAGAAATACCCGGCTATAATAGTCATGATATTTATGCTATATAAATACACTTTTTGCTATAGTTACCACCAATAGGTTGTATGTCAACTCTTGCCTTTTTCTACACAGAATTCTATCTCTCATTTTTTTAGCATTGTTGGACTAGTGTATTATTTACCTTGGTATGCGCTTAAAGACCTTTGTTGTTGAAGTGCAGTTATAACATTATAACAACTTTCCTTCGCATGGGGATATAAGAACGCATTATCTGTTCACTTAAGCCATGACATGTTGCTGGCTAAAATGGCGTATAAATTACATTACGAATGTACTGTAAATAGAGTGGCTCCGTTATCCTCAATTATGGATAAAAGTAGACCTATCGGCAAAAATCTTTAAAGGGCCTGATCTAGTTCTAGTCGTATGACTTTAGAGCGTAACGTTACAAACACTTATTCATATCAGCCTAGTACTTTTGTTACCCAGTTTCAAAATGTATATATCTTAGGATTACAAGAATAAAGTGATTAACTGTATACTATTGTTATCAAACGGGAGCTCAGTCGTATCTTTTTGTTAAACAAGTGAAGTTCTTTCCAGTACGTAAAAAGTACGCTGGGTGACGATGTCTAGTTTACAAATATATAAGAGTGGTTTGCGTGGCTCCAGCCAGCCAAGTAAACAACCGTGTGCGTGCCTTCCTAGATAATTATGGTTTACAAACTTTGCGCCGTATCAGAGCGACACTGCAGGCAGAGGGCATCCACACGACCCTCTAACTTCTAGAGACAACAGAATAATTGTCTTTACCCAGTTTGCGCATGAAGTCGTTTACGTTTTAAAATCAATGCCACCACGTACAAACCCCAGCTATATGAGGTAATACGGCCAATAGATGAGGTTAAAAAGAAGGAACACGAAGGGGATGAAGATTCGTATTGTTCGTTCCAGCTTCTCCTCATATAGGTGGAGGCGGTCAAGCAGGGCGTTGTTGTTGTACTCCATCGCCGGGCCATTCTTTGGGGCCACCATCTGCAACCAACGAGTACAGTTTTGCTGAAATCGGTCGATTAGTTTTGAGGTGTGTTGCTGAAATAGTTTTATACGCTAAATCATTTGACTCATTAGCTCATTTAAGATATGAATTAAAAACAATACACGGCGTTTCATGTTGAATCTTATTAGTTTTTGAGATAATGAAACCTAGTCATCCAATGAACATTAAAACCTAAGTTTCATTTAAGTGGATTCACAAGTTTTCGTACTATGTTAGTGGGAGAGTAACACTAAATCTCATAAAAGACCATAATAGTTCTTTTAGGCAATTATCCAATGACTCTTTAAAGGTCCATTGAAAGTGGTTCACGGACTATTCAAGTACTGTGCTTTATGGTTTGATGAAATGCCAACTAGGATAATCGTGACTCTCTGGCAGAGACTAAGCAAGGCTGACCTATCAAGTGGAGAACGTGTAGGTCACGACCTACCTGGGTTACTGGAGGCGTTACCTGTGCTGACACGGACCCTCTCACACGCTGCTTCCTGATACTGTCGGGGAATAGGTAAGGGTAAAGATTGAAAATACCATAACACAACCTAACCTACCCAATCTAATCTGACCTATAACCTACCCTGCCCAAGCTAACCTAGCCTAACTAGACCTGGTCTAACGTGAGGAGAGCAAATGTTGACAACTGCTCTCCTCACGTTACCGATTCATTCATAAAGTGATTCCGATGTTATCACATGTTCGGAAAGGCCACCGAGAGGTGGAACACTATACCTGTGGGCAACTGTACATTGTTTGTATATCCGCACTGTCTATGCACATTATATATCTGCACTGTACATATTTACTTTTATCCTCTTCGCCACTGATCGGCTCGTTAGCCGCTTGGGCGATCGGTCACGTCTCTGATTACTTTCCTTTTCATTTATCCTCTTCACCAAAAGATCGGCTCGCTAGCCGCCCGGGCGATCGGTCACGTCTCTGTCACGCACTGTTGGCAAATACTGGGCATGCACCGGCTCCTGAATGTACCTGAACCCGCTCCAGTGTTGGTCAAGTCTTGTCTTGAAAGAGCTCGCACTCGGTGCCGTATGTATTACAGATGCAGACCAATCAAACCCACCGTGCTAAGGGAATATCTACGTTTTTAGTGAGGAGTGTCACAGAAAACGGTAAACATTAGGAAGGGGTAATTCGTATGCTGTATGTTGTTTTATGCGAATTACCCCTTCAAAATGTTTACCGTTTTCTGTGACACTCTCCATGTAAGAAATGTAGACATTCCCCTAGCACGGTGAGTTTGAATGTTATCTTTTTCTTTTTTTTATCCTCTTCACCACTGATCGGCTCGTTAGCCACTTGGGCGATCGGTCACGTCTCTGTTACGCACTGTTGGCAAGTACTGGGCATCCACCGGCTCCTGAATGTATCTGAACCTGCTCCAGTGTTGGTCAAGTCTGGTCTTGAAAGCGCTCACACTTGGTGCCGTCACAACACTTTCTGGTAGATTGTTACAAGAGTTCACAACTCTCACTGCTGTAATGTGAATCAGGAGAGATTACAGGGACCAGTACTTATGTACGCAGTACAGTACATCCCCCCAAAAGCATCATTACCCAGGGTCGTGGTTGTGGTTTTGTGAGCAGTGTCAGTCTACTAGTTTCTGAAAGGTTGGTACAGTTGACCACAGGTATTATTGGTATACGCCTTTATCTGCCACATGAATCAAATTACTGTATGTAACAGTTTCGTGCATTGAACTGACAGAATTTCAAAATGATCAGCAATTTAAGTTTTACTCCTGCAGTTATTTTATAAATACATATTTTGTGTAAATTTAAATATTGCCAAGCAACCATACCAACCTATAACGATGCACTGGTGCAACGAGCTTGCCGAGCCCCTGAAGATCCTGTTTTGTAAATGCCTGGATGAGCAAAAGGTCCCCAGTGAATGGAAAGTGGCTTAAGTGAGTCCTATCTTCAAGAAGGGCGATCGTCACTCCACGAACAACTATAGACCGGTGAGCCTGACCAGCATAATATGTAAAGTACCTGAGAGTATTATCAGAGATGCCGCGATGGAACATCTACTACGAAACAACCTTGTAAAGGATTGCCAACACGGTTTTATGCCGGGGCGCTCCTGCTTAACGCAATTGCTCAAGGTATTGGATATTTGGACCCATATTCTGGAAAGGAGTGGTAATATCGGCATTATATACCTAGATTTTGCCAAGGCTTCCGACAGTGTACCCCACGAAAGGCTGAAAATCAAACTGGAAGGGTACGGAATTCGGAGAAATGTCCTAGCATGGATAGAAGACTTTCTACATAACCGCAAGCAGTGTGTGGTGATTAATGGCACGAAATCATCATCTGTACCTGTCACAAGCGTGGTACCACAGGGCAGTATGACATGCCTGACGTTGTACACTCGTCCATACAAATGTTTGCCGATGACGCCAAGTTATTTCGGGAAATCAAGAACCAAGCGGACTGTGAAGAGCTCCAGAAGGATCTCTGTGAGCTCCAGAAGGATCTCTGTGAGCTCCAGAAGGATCTCTGTGAGCTCCAAGAATAGTCGAAGAAATGGCTGCTGAGATTCAATGTCACGAAGTGTAAGAGGATGCACCTGGGGCGCACCAACGGTAAGGAGGCGTATCATATGTCTCAACGGGATGAAGAAACTGCACTATTTGAGACTGAATGTGAGAAGGACCTAGGTGTGTATGTTGACAATGAGCTGAAGTTCTCGGACCATTGCGAAAAGAAGGTAAATCAGGCAAATACATTATTGGGTCTTATAAGAAGGTCGTTCAGATATCTAGACGGTCCGTCCCTCGTAACGATCTTCAAGAGTGAAGTGCTTCCCCATCTGAAGTACTGTCACCCTGTCTGATCCCCGAGATATGCTAAGGACTGTCAGTTGGTCGAAAATGTTCAAAGGAGGGCCACCAGACTAGTGCCTGCATTTCGGCACCTCAACTACCCTGAGAGATTGGAGCGCCTGAACTTGCCTAGCTTATACTACAGACGGGCAAGGGGCGACCTAATTGAGGTGCATAAGCATCTCAAGGGGCACTACTTAGTCGAGTGTCCTTACTTGGAGCTGGCGGATGCTCGCCCCACAAGGGGTCACAGCTTAAGATTGAAGAAGCCGCAAGTCCAGAAAACTGTGAGGGCAAACTTTTTTGGAGTGAGAGTTGTGAACTCTTGGAACAATCTACCAGAAAGTGTTGTGACGGTGTATTGGGCCGAGTTCTTTCATTTTATATTCCACCTAAGCTGTCACTATTTGTAATGGGCACATTTCCTTTACTTCAATTTTATCTTCCAGATGTTCTTTTCTGTTATTATTCTTCAATTCTTTATCTATATATACCTTATATTCTTGCTTATACTCTTATATAAGTAATTCTGATATTTCTCTGCTTATAGTTTCCAAGTCTTTCATTTTTTTCCATATAATGTATATTATATTTTCTGAATTTATATGTCCTTACCTTGCTGAAGTATACTTTGTTTTATTATATTCTCAACCATGGCTTAGTCTGGGGAACCATGTTATTCTTAGTACAACACTTATTATACTTACAACGGTAGCCTGCCACCATTCAGACTTTTATTAGAATATAACATATCTCACGGAAAGCTTTTGGGTAGTGTGGTAGAGTGTTTATAGGCACGTGAGTAAGTATTATTTTCTGGGAACCAATGTTTAGAAGGAATAGAGTGGTGATACTCGTAAATTACTAATTTAATATTTATTAACTCAGCGAGTGAATAAGATGTTACTTAAATTCACTTCAAGTACTTATATTATTAAACAACTCCAAGTACTTATTATATCATTTAACAACATCAATTACTCATTACTTCATTAGACAACTGTTGTATTATTTCTCTGACAAGTAGATTCAGTAATTATTACACACGGTCAAATAATACTGGACCCTCAGGTCTTACTTTTAAAAGTAACAAATTACATCTTCAATTCTTGGTTACAGCATTTAACAATCATTATAATATTCCATTGTCACTACAGATGGTTGACAATATCCCACATCAAATTATAATATCACGTTCTACCGGCATGAACAACATGGTACGTTTCCTTCAGTTCATGTACTCAACTCACATAACATATTTCCTGGTACTATTAATGGTTATGGGTTCACTACTTAACCTGGGATTTCCATATTTCTGTTAGTTAATCCCTCAATCAAGATACAATAATACTTAGGCCCATGTAACTGTGAGGAGTGCCCCAGGGTATATAACACTGGTGTCTCCATAACAAATGAAGATCGCTGTTAGGGGTCAGTTGTAGACTGACACACGCCAAGGGAGCTGGGGCCTGATTTGCCGGAAACGGACTTCACAGTTAACCTGTCGAATTAACGGCATCGTCCAACCCGGCTACCGATCCACGGTAGCCAATGGGTATTCAGCTCAACACACTGGCCTAGAGATACGTTGAGGAAGAGTCACGAATGCGTAAATGCCTAACTTCAACTATACAAAAACATACGTCTGGCAACGATGCAGACGACACTTACTTTATATTAATCCTTTCACTGGGTAAATGACAATTTCACTGTTACAACATGAACACTGATATTCACAAAATTGACTAAGTTAAACTGAATTAATATGGCGGCGGGAACACTAGATCACATACCTGAAGATATGTTGAGGAAGAGTCACGAATGCTTGATTCTCCCTCGTGCAGTGGTATATACGTGCAATCGCTGGGCAGCTCTGGCCCACGCATTCATACCAGAAAGGCTGATCTCAGCAACAACAGACCCTCTCTACCATTTTGGATCGCTGTATACTTAGTTATGAACTTCAGTGTTCCTGATCAGGGTAATTTCTTATGTCTATTCATATAATCTAATCAGAGGTTGAGCTTGCCAAGAAAAAGTGGAATATACACTTTGATAACATCAATTCTGCAAGCGCAGGGCTGCTGCTAACAAGGAACTATTCACGGGGAGGCGTTAGATCTTGCAGATTATACAGGTTGACAGAATAGTTCAGGAGATTAATGACTTTCTTAAATAGACAACTGACAAACTCTAAACTACAACCATCAGATTCTCTGATGTTTGGGCAACAAAATAATCTGACTTCAGTACATAAGAACATAAGGACATGAGAATGGAGGAAACTGCAGCAGGCCTATAGGCCCATACTGGGCAGTCCCGTTTACACCCAACCCCTATTGCTCATATAAGCATCCAACCTATGTTTGAAGCTATTCAGCGTATTCGAGTTAATGATGATATTTGGTAACTTGTTCCATTCATCCACTACTCTGTTTCCAAACCAGTGTTTACCTATTTCGAGCCTAAATCTAAATTTGTCTAATTTAAAACCATTGCTACGAGTTCGCTCCTGGTTGGATAGTTTGAGTACCTTTGTAATGTCCCCTTTGTTTAGCCCTGCCTTCCACTTATACATCTCTATCAGGTCGCCCCTCGCTCTACGTCTCTCGAGGGAGTGCAAATTAAGATGCTTTAACTTGTCTCTATACTCAAGGTTCCTAATGCCCGGGATTAGTCTTGTCATTCTCCTCTGAATTCTTTCCAAGGATTCTCTATCCATTCTGTAATACGGTGACCAGACCTGAACTGCGTAATCCAGGTGTGGTCTCACAAGAGCAAGATACAGTTTTCGGATGACCTCGCTAGTCTTGTAACTAACACTCCTTTGTATGAACCCAAGTACTTTATTAGCCTTGTTACGAGCAAAAACACATTGTTTACTTGGCTTAAGGTTCCTACTTATCATTACTCCTAAATCCCTCTTGCAGTCGGATTTCTCTATGGTATCGTTGTTCATCTGGTATCTGGTTTCCCTGTTTACATCTCCTATACTGAGTACTTTACATTTGTCCACGTTTAATTTCATCTGCCATTTTTCAGACCATTCGAAAAATTTGTTTAGATCTTCCTGTAGTTTTGTGGAGTCCTCGTCAGATTTAATAACACGTTCTATTTTAGTGTCATCAGCAAATTTGCTTATGTTGCTGTCTATGCCGATATCTATGTCGTTTATGTATATAATAAATAATAATGGTCCAACTACTGAGCCTTGGGGAACTCCACTTGTGACGTTGCTCCAATGGGACTTAGTGCCATTAATGCTCACTCGCTGTTTTCTGTCCTGTAACCACGCCCTAAACCATTTAAGGATATTACCTTTGATGCCATGTGCTTCTACCTTTCTAATTAGTCTTTTGTGGGGGACTCTGTCGAAGGCTTTGCTAAAGTCGAGATATACCTCATCATAATTGTGCCCCTCGTCCACCGATTCGAAAACTGATGAAAAGAATGTTAATAGATTAGTTAGACATGAACGTCCGCTTGTGAAGCCATGCTGGGAATCATTGATCAATCAGTGCTTCTCCAGGTGATTTCGAATAGAGTTTGAAATGATTGCTTCCAGTAATTTGCCTACTATTGATGTTAGACTGATTGGGCGGTAGTTAGAGGATAGTGATCTATCCCCCTTCTTGAAAATCGGTATTACATTCGCTATCCTCCAGGATTCTGGTACTACACCTGTTTTTAAGGACATGTTAAACAACTTTGCTAAGGGCATACTAAGCTCTTCCTTACATTCCTTTAATACTCTGGCAAATATCTCATCGGGACCCGGTGACTTATTAGGCTTTAGTTTGTCTATTTGCTTACTAACATCGTTACTAGTCACTACTATCTCGCTTAATTTGTTTTCTTCACTATCTCTGAATAGAGTCTGTGCCCCGGGTATCATGTTTAAATTTTCGGTGGTGAAAACTGTTGAAAAATATTTATTCAAATTATTGCTCATTTCTCTGTCGTTATCAGTGAGCTCGCCGGTATCTGACCGCATTGGTCCAATCTTTTCTCGTGTTTTAGTTTGATACATTTGGTAGAATCCTTTGGGGTTTGTCTTCGCCTCCCTTGCTATCCTTACCTCATTATTCCTCTTGGCTTTCCTTATCTCGGTTTTAACCCTACTCGCCAATACCCTATAATAATCCTGGAGGTAAATTTTGCCACGCTTTATCCTTCTACCTATAGCCTTCCTTTGGCCAAAGATGTTCTTTAAATAATTATTTATCCACTTAGGGTCATTGTTGTCTGATCTGAGTTTTTTGTATGGTATGTTCTGCCTTTGTGCATTAAGTAACTCATTATTTAAATTGTCGTGGAATTCGGCAATCTCAGACCTCGTTATCAGGTCGGTGTCATCTGTCAGGTTCACGGCCAAGCGTGACACCCCCTCTCTCAGCTGCCTCTTTAAACTGTCAAAGTTTGCCCTTCTGAAATCTGGTACTTCAGTGGAATTTTCCTTACGTCTGCCCTGAAAATCTAACTGGAATCTAATTTCTTTGTGATCGCTGTTTGCAAGTTCGTTCCCTACCTCGACATTGCTAATGAGGTTTTCTCTGTTTGACAGAACTAAATCGAGTATATTATTACCCCGGGTGGGTTCGGTTATATGTTGACTTAGAAAACAGTCCTGGATCGTCTCGAGAAAATCTTCTGATTCTGAGTTACCTGTAAGGTCAGTCCAATCTATTTGGCCAAGGTTAAAGTCGCCTACTATACAGACTTTGTTGTGTATGGAAGCCCTGCGCATTTCATCCCAGATAAGTCGCTCATTGACTCTATCAAGATTGGGAGGTCTATATATTATTCCTGTGATTAATTTTTTTCCCTACCGTCGATTAATTCTATCCAAATTGTTTCTGTATTCCGCTCGGTTTTTAGCAATTGGAAACTCATGGTTATTCTTAGGGACGATACCGCGGTTATTGTTTGTACTGGCAGACTCAACACTCACTTACCTAACCAATGTTACTAACAATAAAGACAGTTAAAGCTTTCAACATCACTCACAAAGGATCTTGTATGCTTTAACTGTAATCGATACATATCTAAGTTGACTCAAAACAAGGGTGTTCTCTCTCACATTAAAATTCATTTTATAGAGGGGTTGGTTTTAGTAAGTCAGGGCAAACTTTTTCGGAGTGAGGGTTCAGATACATTCAGGAGCCGGTGCATGCCCAGTATTTGACAACAGTGTGTGACAGAGACGTGACCGATCGCCCGGGTGGCTAGCGAGCCGATCTTTTGGTGAAGAAGATAAATGAAAAGGAAAAGTAATCAGAGACGTGACCGATCGCCCAAGCGGCGAACAAGCCGATCAGTGGCGAAGAGGATAAAAGTAAAAAGAGAAAATGGGATAACGGAGGACTGAGGCGTCTTGAAGCAATGAGAAAACGGCCTCCTCACATGGGGGACTCAAACGAAGGCAGAGCTGCATGTTTTGTGGGCTATTGAGCGTAATATGAATCGTCTAATTTTGGCGTTAACTGACGTGTATGACCGTGGTCATTACAACGGCACCGAGTGTGAGCTCTTTCAAGACAAAACTTGACCAATACTGGAGCGGGTTCAGGTACATTCAGGAGCCGGTGCATGCCCGGTACTTGCCAACAGTGCGTAACAGAGACGTGACTGATCGCCCAAGCGGCTAACGAGTCGATATTTTGGTGAAGAGGATAAAATGACGAGGTAATATTAAAGCAATTCATCCAGAGCTGCAAATTGTAAAGACGGAAAAAGTAAAGATACTTTTCTGGGGGTCTGTATGTATCTGTACATTGTACAGTATATCGGCACTATGTATGTAATACATTATTTGTATACTAAACCTGTCTATATACTGTATATACTTAATCAATGTGAACTTTATGTGACGATTTTGATGAATGACTATCAGGAGAAATGAGGGAGTTACAGATAAAGTGAGGTACAGGTAATAACAGGTGAGACTCACAAGAGGACGATGCCATACTCGAAGAGCACACAGGTCGACAGCAGGACACACATGAACATCCAGACGTCCACCGCCTTCACATAGCTCGTCTCAGGCCCGGACTGTCTGTGTGGTGGTGAGGGTTAAGTTCTGTAACACACACACACACACCTCTGTGGCATTCACCTTCATAGACTTCATCAAAGCATTAATTAATCACAACATAAATATCAACAGTCATGGGCCTTGGGTTTAGGATAAGACTGATACCATCCATGGCTCACAGACTTCCAATGGGCATTCTCGCTCGTTGGAAATATGTCGACGATGCCACCTTTGGCATCAGAGTGAACAACTTGGCTCCCGACTACTGCACCCTCCAGAATATACTAAACTTTCTCCAGGTTTGGTCCTCCACCAACCATACCAGGACCATGGTTGTAAACATTAATCTCTTCTCTGACCATGTCCCACAAACACCATGAATAACAGACACACATAATGACAAACACACAGAATGATACAGTCAGACAAACAAAAACAAACAATGACACAGCCAGCCAGACAGACAGACAGAGACAAAAAGACAGACATACATACCTGACAGCCGAGTGCATGGACACGAGGGTAAGAAGCGCCGTGATGACTAGCACCGTCCTGCCTGGTATGACGTCTGAGGGCCAGAAGAGGGAGGCCCACGACACCGCCACGAAGAGACCCGAGGGCAGGAAAGTGGCCAGTATGTGGCCCAGAGCCTTCCTTGACAACACCAGCATGGCCCTCACACACGGTGATTCCGCTGTGAGAGAGAGAGAGAGAGAGAGAGAGAGACTAACAACAAATATCGACGTTTCGTAAATAACACCTCTTTGTAGGCTAACATTCTCCCTCCTCCCCTTCCCTTTGTCTCCTCCCCTTCCCTTTGTCTCCTCCCCTTTTCCTTTCTCCCTTTCATTCATTCTTTCCCATTATTTCTCATTATTCTCCCTTATTTCCTTTACCACTCATTCTTTCTTCGCTTTTGCTACTATCTCCTTTTCCGTTCCTTTCTCCTTCTTACCATAGCCCTTTCTCTCCCTCTTCTTATTTCCTCCTTTCCTCTTTTCTATTCCCCCCTCTTTTTTTACTCTCCGCCCTCCCCTCTCTCATTTATAATCTCCCCCTTCATCTTCTCTTTTCTAAACCTTCCTCTTCTTTTTACTATCTCCCTCCCTCCATCATTCCCTCCCTCTTGTCCCTCCCCCTTCCTAACTGGCTCATATCAGTAACCAGTATTGACATCGAGTAACTTCCACTCTTCTATATAACAATGATATTATCTATATTATTAATGAGTCGTGTGAGATTGATAATTGCATAATGAAACCTTAATATAACGGACTTCTCTCTCCAGTATAATCCGTTAGATGGGGGTTTCATATTCTAATGGACTTTCGATATAACGTACTTTCATCTCTATATAGTTCGTTAGATGGAGGTTTCATATCTAACGGGCATTCGATATAATATACTTTCATCTCTATATAATCCGTTAAATAGAGGATTCACTGTATATACCTCTTGACTATGTACTACATCAGGTACTGTATTTCAATAATTAAAGTCTCACTAGCACCGCACTCACCAGCACTCTGTAATGAATAATAAAACTCTAGTGATGAAGTGACGTAGTAGAGAATGACTTCCAGCAAGCATCGCGTTGAATACATGGCATGGTATTAGTCCCTAACTTTCAAACCGTCATAACAAATAATACGTGTTCCTCTAAACCCGGATATACTGTACTGTAATTTTATGAAGTTTTATGGACTCGTTCATTTAAAAACAACGATAAATATAACAGAATAGTATTATTTTGGTATCTGAAAATCCGTTTAATAATGCGTACTGAGTAACTCTGGAATGGCCTTTTAGGATAATTTACGCGCTTTTTATTCTTAAGAAATAAATACATTATTTAGTACTCTTTCTCCCAAGGCTATCTTCAATGGTGATGAAGATTATGTACTTATAAATAGTTGTTTCATATATTTTCCTTTTTTTTTCACTACGACATTCCTTGCCAAGATAACTGGACGGTAAACTGGTAGATATCATGCTACTAGGAACCCAAATAATTATTTGACCAATTTATTTCCTGTATCTACTGTAAATAATTTTCATTCATAGTCACTAGAATCCTTGAACCGAAAGAAGTTATTGACACCATCCATAATAACACCACCAAATGCGTCACTTGTGTCCTCTGTATTATTATTACAAAAATAAATAAAAAATCGGACAAATGGCTTCACCGTCCCCCGATTCCCCAACTACTGTAAAATGCACCCTCATCTACCGACGCCTCATCCCCGTCTTGAACTCACCTACCAACACAAATAACACAACAATAACATCTGGATAGAGTGAACTGGTTAGCTCTTGATAATGTAAAATATTTGGATTCTTTAAAAAAAAATATGAAGCCATTATTGTATACTAAATCTGTATCAAAAATTATGTGCACAAACACTGAAACTTTCCATGATATGTGAGCAGAGTTCAAACTTTACTTCACATCTGCCAACGTGATTAAGTAGACGTTACGGAACTGTTATACAAAAATATGAGTACAGTATTAATCTAGATGGATGGATTTACGAGCTCTGATCGAACCAACCAGTAAGAGAGGTGGAGTTATATATTCTAGAAAGGACCTTAAGAGTCAGTCAGGTTAAGTAAGATCTAAAGAATCATTGGTGTAAAATTAAACGGAGGGGGGGGGGGAAGAGACTCACAATTTAAGAAGTTGGTAGGTATGAGAACTGTGTTGTGCCATTATTAGTGTTTGTTTGCTAATAACATAAGAACATAAGAAAATAAGGAGCCTGCAATAGGCCGGTTAGCCTGTGCATGGCAGCTCCTGTCGAGTGGTTGAATTTCATAATTCTATTATTTGAAGGCAATTTCGAATCACTAGGACAGAACACATGTATTTTAGTTACATTACCTTAGGTTAAGTTGCTTGTCTAAGTTGTCATAACGGGAGTAAAAATATTGCTTATAATCAGTGTTACTATAACAGGAATCAGTATGTTGTTTCTCAGTGTTGCCAAAACATGTACTAGAGCAGTGGTTCTTAACCTTTTGAGGGTCGCGCCCCCTATAGCTGTTGGTCCTCATCTCCACGCCCTCCCCCTTCCTTTAGATAAAATTCTAAATCTAAAAATTCTTAAACAATTTCCTCTTGAATTAAATATGAAAATTGAGAAATTAGTTTTTCATTCGTTACTGTAATAACTTAATTGTTCAAAAGAGTCTGTATAAGCAACTCGTTAATACACAACATATTTAGTGAGAATACATTTAGTAAGATTTTTGACACTGCTTCTGAGCTACCAGATCCTGAATACGTGTCGCGTGCCAGAGAGATCACAGCGCAAGTCCCCTTAACGTTCAGCTTGTTTCTGTATTTGGTCTTGATAGCAAACCAGTGCAGAAAATGCGGCCTCACAAAGATACGTGAGTCCAAACATCGTCGGAATCCGAACAACTTGACGGACAGTTCCCGACATTATTACTACCTTAATTCAGTCACTTTTAGTGGAATTTTACATTTTAGTTGACGTAGTTACCATTTACGACTTTTTGAAGTATCTGTGGTGAGCGAAAATCCAAATAAGGACATACACACACACCTGTTAAAGCCATTCCTTATTTTCGCTCTGGGTTCGCGCCTCCCCTGGAAATTACTGAGGCCCCCTTAGGAGGGCGTGCCCCCCTCCCCGGTTAAGAGTCGCTGTACTAGACTATAGAGTTCCTGTTGCTATAACAGAAATGAAGTTGTTGCTTTTCTGTATTTCCTGATCAAGATTTCATAGCCGAGGTCTGACTTAACATCGAAGACCAAACTTTAATGTTCATGGAATATTCTTGCTTCAAAATCAGTTAAACGGATGAGTATATCACCACCACGGTTTTACGACCATTTCTGCAGGTTAGCAATGACTACCTGATATGCCATCAAGCAAATTTGAAATATATTTTACAACTGGATACCCTTCCTATTGCCAAAAACATCAGTAATAATAATAATAATAATAATAATAATAATAATAATAATAATAATAATAATAATAATAATAATAATAATAATAACCTTTCTTACCAGTTACACAAAAAGACCAAAATTATTTATTTTTACGTGATAACATTAAGGGTTTTAGGAGGCACCCAAACACAGTACAATATATTATTCATTTAGGCATTGATCCCCACGATGAATTATATCTATTGATCACGTATCCCCCCCCCCCCAACCCTGGACGTGCGTACAGATAAGAAATAAGTGACGGGAATGTAATTAATCATTATCCGTTTTGAAAATGTACAGGTAATTGTGCCTGTGTGTGTACTGTACTTGTACATGTACATCATTTACCTGTCTGTATTTGTACCTTTACTTGTAAATGTGCAGTACCTGTGCGTGTCTTTACATTTGTACTTTAGCTGTATTAAAGCTTGCAACTGTACCTGTACTTTTGTTTGCGCTGTTATCTGTATCTCTTCTCTTCTCTCACTGTTCCTCACGTACTACACACTGGAATCAGGCCAAAAGACAACAGATAATACTCACGTGGTATACACTTATAGCAGAGGCAGGTGATGTTGTCAGGGTACATGGTGAAGCGATGGTCATAGTTGGAGAGCTGATTGCTCACTCGAGGGTCTACCGACAGTCCCTGAGGCACCCACCTCATCTCTAGCTCAGTCACCTCGTACATGTCTGCCAGGATAAATAACAGTAGTATTTCTGGTTGTGTTACATCAGCCAGATGACAGCATTTCCTGATGGACGACGCTCTGTGTGCCCGGCGGTTATTTATGTGAAGGACGGCTTTACGCAGACAAAGAATTATGTTACCTTAAATCTTTATTCATATAAGATCTGTAGTAATATTAACTTTTGTTTTGAATCGTTACCATATATAATAATCAGTGCTGAAGTTATTTACTCAGAGATTAATAAACAGTGATTATTATTTTGAGCCACCCAAGTGTCTCATTTTAAATTTGATGCTGATTGGAATACAAAATATTAGAAATTCCCGGTTTTGAATTCGATTCATTGAATGTACTTATATTTTTTCTCTCTATGTATATACATATTTTTTCTCTCTTCGCGGGTGTATATGTACTGTGTATATGGAAGGATGGGAAGGATGCACTATAAGTGGGGATGATGGACATGCAGGAAGCAGCAATATATTATCAGTACAGATACACAACACAGTATATTTATCAACTAGTACTCACAGCTGTGTATGTCGAGTGGGCACTCCTGGACGTCGAAGGGGAACTTAGAAAACATTGTCGAACACTCCAACTCGATCTTCAGCCTGCGGGTACAGGGGTCAGGGGTCAGCCACGACCATTTATAGCAACCGAGATCACCTTGGATTAATATGAGTTACCAAGTGTAATTATAGGTCACCAGGGTAAGCTGAAGTCCATCATCGGATCTTGTATCTGACAAACAACTTCAACTGTGTGTTGTTCACCTTACATCAACCTTCCTCGTTAATCACTGCAGTAAAGAGGAGTTGTTAGATACACGACTGACAAGAAAGCTTTACTGCCCCAAGATTGATCTCAAACAATAGGAAAAGTAGAGTTTTATATTTTCAGTTGAAATATTAAAAATGAACCTGTCAAAGAGCAAACTGGATAATGTAGCAGATCCTTAATTTCATTCCAAATATTGGACTGAAAACTTGCCACTCGAGGACTGCCACGCATGGAGTTTTTACATCCTATGATTACACGTTTTATGACAGGTTAAGTAGTTTCATACCATCAATTATCAGAAAAGAAAAACCTGGTTTAAGAGAATTCAGACAAATGATGGAATCTTTTACATCTAGTGATCAACTTACAGCATGGCACATGCCATTGATTTTTTTAGTCATTTTACTGTTGAGTATTACGTCTGCATATAACGTGTTCATGTACTCAACTGGATTAATACTACTGTGTTGTAGTGTTAACTAAGTTTGACTTAATACATCCACTTATATCTAAAAAGGCTTAAAGTAACATGGAATATTTCCCTACACAGAAGATAACAACTAACAGATCTAGAAGCTCATACTGTATAACACATGACACAGATGTATGCAATTCTTTGTAAATTTACACAGCCCATGTTATGTCCAGACGAGGGGCCGCCTTTGAGTTAAGGTGACATCACGCACTAAGCAACATGACTTCATCCATAATTTCACCCACATTAACTGTACATTCTGGGAGTTAAGTTTTAAATAATACATCGGGACTGTGTTAACTGTGGAAAGTATTACACGGTGAGTAACAGTACAGAAAAAGTAACAATAAATTGTTGCTGCCGTCATAACCAGCTTTCCACTCATTTGTATGGGATGTGTTGTAGAGTAAGTGACCTGTGAGAGTAATTTATAGTTGCTTCATTTTGTGAGCATTATTTTGAGATTGTGTTACCGTGAATCAAGAATCATCATATACTTAAGTAATTATGATCTTGGAAAGGTCAATATCACATGAAAATTAGCGAGATGATTAACAAAATGGTGCCGAGTCGTCATGTTCTATATATGGCTGACTGAAACTGGTTAAATGAAAACCTTGCATGAGTCACGTGAAGATTCAGCAGAGGCCATACTTTGGTCTTGTTCAGCACACACCTCATGTGATGGTGACCCGGCAGTGTACCTGAGGTCTGTTTACATAGTAAGTTTTATTGTCTGAACAGGAACCAGTTTCGCTTGTGTCGGGCAAATAACGAACTTACAATCAGTAACTTCGGATATAACGCAACACAAAGATTTTATTTCTGACATAATTTGTCGATTAATTACATTCTTTTTATATTTACAAAGACCACTGGATCGAATAGGGTGCGAACCAGCTACTCTTAGGACAAAATGCAAGCGCTCTATCCACTCGACCATCGCACTACCCCAATATGTTCCAAGACGAAGCTCCCTGGTTCATGTCTATGCACTTAAATGGTGATCATTGTATTAACTTATGAGTTATTTACGTCGTAAGTAATAGTAATGGTAATGTTCTCTGATGGTGATCCAAACTCTAGCCTCAGTATCCAGGAAAAAATGAAGGGTTGAAAACATTAAGGGTGATTAATGTACGACCTGAGTTGGTAAAATATTGGGAGTGGCAAGCAAATGTGTGCGTGTAGGAGTGCATGAGTGTATGTTTGCGATTCTTAAGAGTTTCATCGACATTAGTCATTTGCACATTGGAATAATATATTGACATGTACACTCGCAACAAAACGTATGGGTGCATACTGTAGTGTGAACAATTTGAAACCAGTGACGATAGGTATTGGGAAAGGCGAGTTGTTCCAGCAGTATGTTGGCAGCCTGTAATCCTGCTGCGCAGCTACTATGGCCTGGTCAAGTGAAACAAACCTTTAAAAATAAGGTCGGGAAGTGATAAATAGACAGTATGAAATATGAGGAGCTCCCTGTCAACAAAATTATTTGTGATACTTGTGAATATTGCCACATTAATTTATGCTACCAAATAAACCACTCAACCTCGTCGTCCTGAGTGGTGGTGCAGCGTGGACGGCCGCTCCGAGACCTGTCCTCTGTAGCACCAGTTTCGAGGTATCGCCGAATCCATCGAATCCATCGTGCAGCGGTGTTTCTGTGGACACCAACCCTCCGGCTAATATCTGTGACGCCGAACCCTTCATTATGAAGGGCAATAATAGCTCCTCGCGTTCCCTCTGAGGTTTCCATGTCGTCTGGCATGTGTAGATCTCTACTGCTTCATATTGCCTCTGTTTTATACCCACGTTCACCGAGACCGAACCCTCGCTCATCATTCAGTCGACACAAAACAACAAACCGAAAAGAGGAAACAAACACACTGATTGTCAGCCATATGGCAACACCTAGTGGAGGGGGAGGGGTTATGAGGATACACTTACCAACCTTCCCGACATATCACAGTGTATACGTATCGTTTCGGAAGTCGTCGATCTCACCCTGCACCGATACTTTTTGGTGAGAGTGTACAAACACACGCACGCACAGCTGAGCATTCTAACAACCATTTCACAACTATATAAACCAGACCCTCCACCATCTTGACACAACCAGTCTCCCTGCTTACCCCCACTGACTTTATGCGTTAATTTGAAGTAGCAAGACGTTTGGGCAAGTGCGCCACCACCCCCATCAGTGCCGGATTTAGACCTGTGGAGGCCCATGGGCATTGGGCAGCCTCTTTGTGGAGGCCCCCCTCATTATAACTACCCAAGAGGGTGGGGCGGCGAGTGAAGCGAGCCGAAACATCTGGGAGTTCCGGGGGACGCTGTAAGACCCCCGGGAAAATACTACACGACCCAACCCCCTCCGACCGACTGTCAACAAACACAGTGCCCTGATGGCATTCGTAATGGAAGTGATAATGAAAAATATATTTTATTTTTATTTTTAATCTCAATTTCGTTATTCCACGTAGTTCATTTTTAATCAATATATGTTTGTGGAATTCTAAATATATTATTAGCAACACAAACAATAGCATTCATTAAAAATATACGGTTCATAGGAAAACCAGGTATTCATGAATTTCAAGGAGTAGCTAGCCTAATTTCTATCACGCTTCTTGCTGAACATAGTTTTACGTGGTGGAATGGATAAACATGAATTTTAAAAAATGAAAATAAAAATAATCCAAATGAATAAACAAATAAATAAAATATCGTAATATGTGGAGGCCCCCAGATTGTGGAGGCCCCTGGGCAGCTGCCCACTTTGCCCACTCCCGAACCCGGCCCTGACCCCCACTGTCCTCAACTCTTCTAACCAAAAGCCACACATCTTTTGAAAGCTCCACTCCAGGTAGGAATATTAATGTATCTCGTCTAACAATAAATATACAAAGCACTACTGTAATAACGTTCAAATAATCAAGAATAATTCTGTTAGTGACTACATTTTTAAGTGTATAAACAGGAGCTAATAACCAACACATTCCGCTACCAAGCGTATATAACTAACATAATTTTTTGATGATTCTATATTTATATCTAACTTCAGCAAGTACCTATATAATAATGTCATCGTATGGGAATTATAGTGTTGTACCTGCATGTATACATGTACACTTGTGATGTTTCTGGACAAACTTGCGAATTGGTTAAGGCACCGTATAGTAATTACTGCACCTGTTCTTTTATAAGTAAACTATTAAGTTCTGATAATTGACACCACCTGAATTTCTATTTGTTATATCTTTATGTTCTAAATGCACGAATATTTGTAATTACATATCTATTTATCAGAAAAAAAGGGAACTCGACCAGTAACGTTAGGCCTTCCCACAATATATTTACTACCCTCTACTTTCTGATTGTAACACCATACTGTACTATAATAGTTATCTCAACCAATGAACAGCTTGTGACAAAATTAGAGAAAATTGAGAGTAGGTTATTTCTGTTAAGGAAAGTCATCATCATCTCCTGGGGACGAAATAATCACGGGAAAACTTACAAATATAGCAAAAACAATTGGCGAACACTTTGGCAATACTGCTACAAACTCGCCACGAAGAATTTTTTGGAAAAAAATATAATGTTTGCCAAGACCTTCTATTTCTTCATACAGGGTATTTCATTTTACGTGTAACAAGAATTATATATGTCAATACTTTACTGTCATTAACGATTATTAATATATATTTTCTTAACGCAATTCTTGGCAACCTTCGAGTCGGGTAAAATAGAAGCTGATGACAACTTCCAGCTGCGCTTCAAAGTACAGTATAATCATCCCATAATTACACTGCATTTACTTGATTGAGCTATTACTGAATATTTCATGCTATGCAGATAACAATAATAAAGCTACGGAGGAAAAGGTAACTTTTAAAGTAAAACAAAATGACAGAAGTGACGGGAGTCAGTCAAATCTTCTTTTACATAGCACAGCAGCCAGTGACAATAGACGACCAGAGGGTATGGTTTCGGAAGCCTCGGCAAATCAGTCAAATTTGTATCGTTCAGTTGGTGTTACAGGGCAAATGTAAAGTAGTTACAAAAAAGCAACTGATACACAAAGGATTCGTGTAGTAGACTTTGGGAACTGTTATGTTAGAGATGAGCAAACTGCATTGGTAAATAGTTTAATACTCTAATATGATAATTATTTTTATATCGTCGTTACTAGATAATGGTTGAGCAGTATCCCTAAATGTGGTGAAACTGCCACCAGTCTTGCCGGGAGTGACTACAATCAGTGTGCCACTATTATGTGTAAAATGACAAAGATAATTATACAAGAATATGTTAAGGACATATGACAAATTATTACATATAGGCTTCCGCGAGGCACCTGCCGTGACGGCTAGCTAGGGGCTGTTTGGAAACAAAACTATACTAGCCTGTACACTAGCATGGCCAATACTGAACTCGGCCACCTACACTTTCCCCAATTGTAAAATTAGGTATTGCACCTATTTACAGTCGGGTGAAGTGGGGATTCCCTGGACATGAACCAGCTACCCTTCAAATAATCGTCTGGCTGCAGGTTTTGAGTGACCAATCGCCGTTCACCCGACTCAGTGAGGGCGAAAACGAGAGAGCAACTACCTTGCTCAGGAAAGCATTTATACCGTACATTCATTACCAATCTATAATAAATCAACAAAGGGCGAAAAAAGTGCAAATATATTAACTATTGTAAAATAATGTATCAGCAAGATATGAAGGAAAAATAATGCCATGCGTGTCAGCTGACTAGCTATAAAATCGAAGGAACAAACTACTTATTAAAATAACAAAGGTGAATTTCAGATGTGTCGAGGAGTGATAAAGTGTACATTTCTTGCTGGAAAATTAATGACGCCACGAACAAGCATTTTCATAAGCTATACAGAATATATATATATATATATATATATATATATATATATATATATATATATATATATATATATATATATATATATATATATATATATATACTGTATATATATGGATCACCACTTTTAGATCAGTAAAGGTCTTCTGGGTTACATAAGAACATAAGAAAATAAGGAGTCTGCAATAGGCCGGTTGGCCTGTGCATGGCAGCTCCTGTCGAGAGTTACTACCACTCTCTATCATCCATGAATCTATCCAGCCTCCTTTTGAAACTTTCCAGCGTTCCAGCGCTTACTACAAAGTTGATAAACTTGTTCCACTCGTCCACCACCCTATTTGTGAACCAGCTCCTTCATATCTCCCTCCTAAACCTAAACTTATCCAACTTAGATCCGTTGCTCCGAATCCTATCCTGCTCGGACATTATAAGAACTTTATCTATATCCCCTTTATTGATTCCTTTCACCCACTTAAATACTTCTATCATATCTCCCCGCACTCTTCGTCTTTCTAGGGAATGCAAGTTTAGTTTCTTTAACCTATCCTGATATGGAAGGTTTGTAAGTCCCGGAATCATTTTCGTCATTCTTCGCTGCATCGACTCTAGTGAATTGATATCCATTCTATAATAAGAGCACCAGAACTGAACCGCATAATCGAGGTGCGGCCTGACTAGCGCAAGATATAGTTGTAATAAGACCTCTGCACTCTTATTACTTACACTTCTAGATATAAAACCCAATACCTGTACTCTGTTTGCCTTATTTCGAACATTAACGCACTGTTTTCTAGGCCGTAGGTCCGGGCTTACAAGTACCCCTAGGTCTCTTTCACAAGTCGACTTCTCTAGCTTGTTGTTAAGGCTGTATACATTGACAGTATTTGTTCTTCCAATATTAAGTACAAATGTTATTACGTCACATACGTTTGCAACGGCAGCTGTAACAAAGGTGCTGGTGGAAGGGGGGGGGGTAAACCTCTTGTGTACACCCCCCCCCCGAGTGAATAGAATAAAATCGTCTGACGTTAGCCAAATAAAATATTAAATGGCGTCCCCGTAGTGAAGGGGTTAGTGGAGACTATCTACTACTAAGGGAGCGTGGTCTGCTGGTCACGTTGAGAGTCGGGAAGGTGATCAACAAATGCCTACAGTCCTTGACCTATCACCCTCACAGCTGACTTATCACCCTCACAGCTGTCCTATCACCCTCACAGCTGATCTATCTCCCTCACAGCTGACCTATCACCCTCACAGCTGACATATTACCCTCACAGCTGACCAATCACCCTCACAGCTGACCTATCACCCTCACAGCTGACCTATCACCCTCACAGCTGACCTATCACCCTCACAGCTGACCTATCACCTTCATAGCTGACCAATCACCCTCACAGCTGACCTATCACCCTCACAGCTGACCTATCACCTTCATAGCTGACCAATCACCCTCACAGCTGATCTATCTCCCTCACAGCTGACCTATCACCCTCACAGCTGATCTGACCCTCAGCTGACCTATGACCCTGGCTGACCTATCACCCTCACAGCTGACCTATCACCCTCACAGCTGACCTATCACCCTCACAACTGACCTATCACCTTCATAGCTGACCAATCACCCTCACAGCTGACCTATCACCCTCACAGCTGACCTATCACCCTCACAGCCTGACCTATCACCCTCACAGCTGACCTATCACCCTCACAGCTGACCTATCACCCCTCACAGCTGACCTATCACCCTCACAGCTGACCTATCACCCTCACAGCTGACCTATCACCCTCACAGCTGACCTATCACCCTCACAGCTGACCTATCACCCTCACAGCTGGCATACCTTCCATACAGCTGCCTCTTGTTATCGTTAAAAGTGAACACGTGAGAGATTACATTTACAGATTAGCAAGGACCACTGAAGGTACAGTACATGAGAGAGAGAGAGAGAGAGAGAGAGAGAGAGAGAGAGAGAGAGAGAGAGAGAGAGAGAGAGAGAGAGAGAGAGAGAGAGAGAGATTATCACAATATAGTCTTTAAATAGCAGCAATACTAGAGCAGAAAGCTATAACGATAGGGTGTAATGGTCATGATAAGAGCTAACCTGAAAACCTTAAGGATTCATATTACGCTCAAACGTCCACAAAACCTTCCGAGTCCCCCAGTGGAAACGTCCCCCGTTTTCTCTGTTTCCCCCGTCTTTGTCTATGGGAGCAGACGCTGTATGCTGGGACCTGTTGCCATCCATTCCTTTGTAATCAATTTAATTTTGCTTTCGATAGCTGAGTCAGAGCATTGTTAGTGAAGATAATAGTAGAGAATGAAAATGAGTTCATAGTCTCAATTTCAACGTCAGAGGGTACCGTAAATTAATTCATCGGAATAGGAGTAGGTGGACTCCCTGGTCCGGTTTGAGTGAGGGCACGCGGGCATTTTAACCGTTAGTAAGTGCCCGTCCCTTCATCCATACAGGTATGCCATTCCACTCTGTGTTGTAATTCGCTCTTCTTTAAGTGATTTGACCCAATTAATAGTTGCTTGTGCAAGCGTTACAGTAACGTAGTTGATATGCTCTGAGTGAAGTCATATTTACGTCTTTAACGTCCCCTGAAACGTGATGTTGTTGTCACCGGTTAGTAAGTGCCCGTCCCTTCATCCATACAGGTCCCTAACGCAGCCTAGGCCGTGTCTATAGCGTGGATGTTGTATCCACTATGTCTGGGGAGATGTCCGAGGTCCAGTAGGATCAGTTACCTTCGTGAGACCCGGCCGTCAGACACTTCAGACTACCTATAGCCCCCATAGCTGGCTCGTCTGGCCCTAACGCTCGGTCCACGAGGTGACGCCGGATCACCAAGCCACACACCACTACCAGCCCCCATCATTGGTGGATGAGTGTCTAACTCAGTAGGGCTATTTGTGTGGTGGAATTAATCCACTGGGATCTCCAGAGTTCGTCGGATAGTACTCCATGGTGGCTGGACCCCATGGCTGTTGCTTGAGTAACACACCTGACGACTGAGTGTTGTAGTGGCAGTTGCCCTAGTATTTATGGTGCTAAGTGACCATAATAGTTGTGTTATTGAGTATGTCCACCCAGTAGGGTTGGAAGTGTTATATGTCCACCCAGTAATGGTGTGAGTATGTTGAGCCTGAGGGCCTAGTACTAGATTTCGTCTGTTAGTACAACATAATTCTTTCTTCTAATTTCATATTCATGTTTAAATAAACTTTGTATTTGTATAATTGTGTCTATTATTTACCTACAGTATTTACCGTTATTTCTTCCCTATTGCTTGATACTATCATTACACCTACCCACGAGCCTCCTATCGTCACGCTACCAATGGTGATAAATATAAGAGTAAAAGGAATTGTTACTGGCACACAGAGGCCCTCATAAAGGGTGGCAGTAGTAGCCCTCATAAGGGTTGATTACAAAATATATTGCTCAGGTGTTATTGTGTGTTGAGGAGCGTTATTGATGACTACTATTAAGGAAGATGAACTGGCAATGTGTTAAGAACCTGAAATGAAATAATAACTCGAGACTGGCGCACTACTCCATTGTACACAGGTTAAAAATAAATCAATTGAAAATGTTGATATTGAAATGTATGTATGTATGTCTATTAACTCTGAATATGGTGTAAGATGGTCTGAATCAGTTCCCTCGTACGCCGTAGCCTCTTCCTTTCAAGACATGTAGCGGCCAATACTCCTCTATATTTTTTTGTTTTAATTTCCTCATAACTTGTCTTTAACATGTGCTCATAACTCTTTTTATTTACTTTTTGGTTAAGCATTCATCTACAGGCCAAAACAACTCAGAGACGATGTGTTCTTTCCGTAAACGATAAAAAGGAATTCTGGTTGGTCTCACCTTACCCGTCATCTCTACAGGGGTTTGGGATAGGCAACGTATCTGAAGCAAGCGTCTTTTGCTCTCAAGGTATTTTATCAGGGACAGTCGTGGTGTTGAAGGAAAACATGGTATATATATGATGCGTTACTGAACGCCTTAATGTATTACTATCAACAAGTTTAACAATATAAACGGTATCTCAAAAGACGGACGCTGATGACAAGGTCAACAATGAGCTGATATATATTATGCCGTAATTATGAAGATCAATACAGTATAATATAGTCGGTGTCAATCTTCTCGTCGCGAATGATGGAGTATCATCAAATGTGAACCTTTTTAAGTCCAAGCTAGACCAACACTGGTACATGCTCACACACATTCAAGAGACTATGCACACCTATTACCAGCCAACAGTACAAATGACAAAGTGAAGTAACTGAGTAAACGTATTTTATGGAACGTGGAATATAAATTTTGTATCATCTTCAATCAGACTGAACATGTGAACACTCGATACCCTCAATTTAAAACAGTATTTTTAAGGAACCAATTTGTGTATTGTTGGTGGTTGACATAGATATCAGCAACACGAACTCCTGACCGCCAGCACTGAAGTCTCCGTCTGGTTACTCTGAACACGCTAAAGACACCGACCCTTATTACCCCGAGGACTAAACTTTTGATTACTGTTGACAAATTGTATCGTTCGTTTACACAAAGTAAACGAGTCTTTGTTTAGGGTGATTAATGTATAATACTTTCCTGAACCAAGCGTGAAGCTCCCTCGCTCTCCCCTCACCACCACATGATCCAGAAGAGAGGCGGTGTTATTAATTTATTAATGTTTTAGGAAGAAGTAAACTTTTAAAAGTTCAGCAATTTATAATCACAAACTACATACCCCCACACACACAGACTAATAAAATATACAAAAACAAAGGTAATAAGGAATTCAGTTGTATTCTCTTGAATATTTAAATATTTTTCTTTGTGCATCGAAGTCAAGAACAAACAATGCCTCGTGTGTAATATGTTTGTCTTCCTAAAGATTATTTGTGCAATATCTAGGTTTCTAAACCAGGGTGTGTGGGGGATGGGAGGGGGTGGGCTGCGAGTGGGAGGTGGTGTGTCTGTCGAGGTGTTTCCTGTACAGTATATGGTCGCATTGTTTTAACCAGGGAGCCGAAGTATTTGTTGTGTGTGTGTGTGTGTGTGTGTGTGTGTGTGAATCTCAAGAGAATTGATGAATGAACGGAACAATCTCTTTCTTAAAGATCGGTTAGTGCCTCAGGCCCAAGGGCGCAGTGGTGGTGTGCCAGATGAAGGTTGCCAGAGCCTGCCCAGTGCTTGTCGAGTCTCTCATTAAGTACTGGTAGTCTGGGATGCAGATTTTTTTTATTATCATTTCAGGTGTGACTCCACGTCATTTGTTCCCTTTATTTTCTCGCCATATTGTGAAATATACAGTATATCATTACTAACTGGAATTCAAGGAAGTGTATACAATTTTTATCTCGTTCAGCTGGTCGGCCAGAATTCAAGATGATTCCAACATTTGATTAGTCTTTATGGAGGGCTTACATTTTTGGACGTATATTTTAAAATAAATGGACACTCAAGCTTACTCGAGTGAATCGCATTGTACAAGTGAGCAGGCAGGTCTGAAGTGTGACAAGGAAAGACTACACCCATGACGACTGGTTTTAACATTACTTTTAACGGCATCAGTATTATCTTTTTGTACAAGTTAAAGTTACTTAGTACAGATGACTCACAACACAAGTAGCAACACAGGAAAGAACATTGTAATCCAAAGTAAAATTAACACAAGTCTTTAGTGGAGATGAAATGATTAACCCCCCTTCGCTAACACTAAGATGGAGGACTGCTAAGTATTGTGCATCTAGTGGACTCAGATTGGTAGCAGCTACAGAAGTCCCCAGGGGCCTATTGTGTGTACAATTATTGACCTACAGTCTCTAAAGCATCATCTAGCTAGTTATATAATAAACAATCTCAAAATGTATCATAAAATAAAATAAAAAAAACAAAAGAGAGCTAGTGGTGTAAGACTAGATTGCTGACTGTGACCTAATATAAACATGGCGTAGAATAGTGTCCGCTCTTGTTATTCTCTTGAACTTTTGGTTGTCGACGTGAACATTACACGACCATAAATAATTGTAATGATCATGGTCAAGACTCTCGTAACATTTATGTATTTAAACAAACAAACACACACACACTCCGTCTATCTTTATGTGCGTATGTAGCCTTCACACTTTTCTTTTTAACTGTAGAAAAGAGTCCACCGCTGAAGGTATAAATCAATGTGATATTCCTGGACATCGTAGAGTAAGTTTCCCTGCTGTATATCTCTATCTACCTGTCTGCTTATGTATCAGAAAACAGCAGGATAATACTCACACGGTGGAGACGAACACAGTGCCATCAGAGAAGAGAATTACGCCCTGAACTTTCTTTAAGACGCTGACCAGGTAGACTTTCCTCACGCTCAAGATGCTGGGATCAGGAAGCCAGATTTTTTCCAAGATGATAGGGTCTACAATTGTCTTCCTCACCTTCTCTTCCTTATCTTGTACCAGGTCGTCTGATGATACATACGAGGTGTTATGTTTGTAGTAATCGGTTTAACTCCAAATTTTAGTTTTATCTCACTCGTTCGCAAGGATCATACACTCACCTCCTTTACCGTTCCTATGTTCAGGGTTCATTTTCTTACCTTCTTCGTCATTCTTGTCCGCCTCAGGATATCTAAGGCGCCAGTCTTTCCACATCATACGGAAGTAGGTGTCTAGGACCACGGCCTGGCGGACAGGAAAGACGACCTTATTAGATTTGGTGATAGGAAAAAAAAAAACCATAAGAAAAAAGGTACAATTTTTGCAAGGAAAAAATTTCAAGAATGTATATAGATGTGTCTGTCAATATACATACAGTATATGCGGTAAATATTGAACAGGAGCCTTTTTCTCTGACTTCTTCCCAATATATTTTCCTGTACCTTTGTCTGTAGCTTTTTCCCTGTGAATTTCCCATGGGTTTTCCTGTATATTTTTTTCAAACATTCACGAATTTAACGGCAATAGTATAATATTTAACCAATCAATTAGTATCCTTTTATTTTCCAGAAAAATATATATTATATTACATTTATATCAAACTCTGAAAAGGAAAAACAAATGACTGCTAACGTGCCGATGAAGACGCACCACCACACTGATAAATTGAGAGTTAATAAACTTTTCAGGCGTGTAATAACCACAAATGATGCCAAAAGTTAATGGGCCTTAATCAGTAAGTCAATTTTCACTCTTTAAAAAAAATCAATAAATTAAATAACTCTCTGAATTCCTTTGGATAGAATTCTAGATTATGTAAATCCACTTCAAGTATAATTTATCTTGTATCCACAATTTGGTCTTACACCCACCCTGATATTGCATTATTGGAAGTTACGCCAGACGAACTTTCGGCCGCCTGATCCTACAGAGATTAGTCTAATGTTATAGTCAACAAAACTCATAACTTACTGTCTGTCGCCCGTCCGCCTCAGTGATGCCGTTGACTTTGATGCTGAAGTTGACCAAGAGGGGCGACCCATCTATAGGAGACGCAGAAGGAGGGAGGAAAGGTTACACGAACAGTCTTGATGGATTCCTAGGAGGGAGGAAAGGTTACACGAACTGTCTTGATGGATTCCTAGGAGGGAGGAAAGGTTACACGAACTGTCTTGATGGATTCCTAGGAGGGAGGAAAGGTTACACGAACAGTCTTGATGGATTCCTAGGAGGGAGGAAAGGTTACACGAACAGTCTTGATGGATTCTAGGAGGGAGGAAAGGTTACACGAACTGTCTTGATGGATTCCTAGGAGGGAGGAAAGGTTACACGAACAGTCTTGATGGATTCCTAGGGGAGGAAAGGTTAAAGTCTTGATGGATTCCTAGGAGGGAGGAAAACACGAACTGTCTTGATGGATTCCTAGGAGGGAGGAAAGGTTACACGAACAGTCTTGATGGATTCCTAGGAGGGAGGAAAGGTTACACGAACAGTCTTGATGGATTCCTAGGAGGGAGGAAAGGTTACACGAACAGTCTTGATGGATTCCTAGGAGGGAGGAAAGGTTACACGAACAGTCTTGATGGATTCCTAGGAGGGAGGAAAGGTTACACGAACAGTCTTGATGGATTCCTAGGAGGGAGGAAAGGTTACACGAACTGTCTTGATGGATTCCTAGGAGGGAGGAAAGGTTACACGAACAGTCTTGATGGATTCCTAGGAGGGAGGAAAGGTTACACGAACAGTCTTGATGGATTCCTAGGAGGGAGGAAAGGTTACACGAACTGTCTTGATGGATTCCTAGGAGGGAGGAAAGGTTACACGAACAGTCTTGATGGATTCCTAGCTACTGAACCTGACGCTTTCTCGGTGTGCTGACGCCATACTCCCTTAAACACACCACTTTTTCGAAGCATAATTCTGAAATATAAACCGCCACACAACACGCCTGACATCAATTGAGATGGACATCAGTAACTTGGAGAACTCGCTTATACGTCTTATATAAAGGTACTTAGGGATTTTGTTTGCCGAATCAATATTGTTGAAGGTTATCGGGAAGTGTGCCATAAAAGTAATTGGTTATATAAGAGAATAGCACCAGATAGTATAAGAATAGCACTGGATCGCCTTACTATACCGCACTTAAATGTTTAATGTTTTTTTTTGGGGGTATGTGAAGTCCAAAGCTGTAAGACCTTGTTCAGCTGAAAGAGAACATCATAAGGGCGATGGTCTCCGTAACCCGCGAGATGTTAAAGAATGTATGGAGGGAAACTGAGTACTGTTGTGACTATATGAGCTGTGTGAAGAAGGTTAAAAAAATAATGGCTGGAGACACCCCTACCACTATCACCTACAAACGCTCTCAATACCATCACCACAATTACCACCACTACTACTACCATTACCACCGCTACCGACCGCCATCACCCATAGATTGATAATATTGACCATTACGTCATCGCTCCCAATTATTACACTTACAGTAATTGGACAACGACACAATATCACATTAGGCCTATTTGGTTACAGCCTCGAACAAAATTGCACCTGGCCAAATATCTCAGGACAAAATGCTACTGGACGAATCCAACTGAACAAAACAAATCCCAATGGACAAAATGCTCAGTCTTAAATCCCACCGGATAAAATGCTGCCAGACAAAATCCCACTGGACAAACTGTTATAAAAAAAATCCCAACGGACAAAATTTCACAATAAAACTTTATTGAAACATTGATTAGGTTAGGTTAGGTCAGGTCAGGTCAGGTCAGGTTAGGTTAGGTTAGGTTAGGTTAGGTCAGGTCAGGTTAGGTCAGGTCAGGTCAGGTCAGGTTAGGTTAGGTTAGGTCAGGTTAGGTTAGATTAAATTATGTTTAGTTTGGTTGGGTTAGATTTAGTGTAGTCAAATTAGGTCAGGGTAGGTTAAGTTAGGCTTGATAAGTTAGGTTAGTTAAACTACTAACCAAACAGAGCTTACGTTACTGGCCACTCACATACCTAGAATCACTAGCCACTCAGAATGCACGACTCACTGGCCACACAGAGACCTTGACATCCTGGCTACTCAGAGAGCTTAACTCACTGGCCACTCAGAATGCGCGACTCGATGGCCACTCAGAATGCGCGACTCAATGGCCACTCAGACCTCGACTCACTGGCCACACAGAGAGCTTGACTCACTGGCCAATCAGAGCAGAAGTCCCTGGCCACTCAGAGCATGATTCACTATCCACTCATTAAGGAACTTCGGATTATTATGATAAAAGGTGAATTCTAATAATCGCTTTATTTTTATAGTCATGTTTTCCAGGTAGGTTCGTGTTCACCAGGTAGGTTCGTGTTCGACAGGTAAGTTCGTGTTCTCCAGGTAGGTTCGTGTTCACCAGGTCGGTTCGTGTTCGACATGTAAGTTCGTGTTCACCAGGTAGGTTCGTGTTCACCAGGTAGGTTCGTGTTCGACAGGTAAGTTCGTGTTCACCAGGTAGGTTCGTGTTCGACATGTAAGTTCGTGTTCTGGTAGGTTCGTGTTCGACAGGTAAGTTCGTGTTCACCGGGTAGGTTCGTGTTCGACATGTAGGTTCGTGTTCGACCATTAGGTTCGTCTAAGTCAGTGCCAACTTTACAAGAGAGGAGGGGAAGGTAATCGATACAGGCCTTTGTTCAAACACTTGTTCATCGCTTAAACTTTTTGGAATTAATTGGTTTGTGCTATACCCCAGGTTTCATTACGGGGATTGCGCAAACAATCCAAGAGAGATTTCACTGGACATAAATCCCACTGCTTATATTTTCGCTGGACAAAATCCTACTAATTATAATCCCAGTAAACGAAATACCACTGGAAAAATACCCCATAGAACAAAACCCAAATAAAGAAAATGACACCCAATAAACTCCTAACAAAACCAATCGTCACACACACACACACACACACACACACACACAGATAAAACGAATGCCAAACAATTACATAATTGGACAATCAAACAAATAATTATAATCAGGCAGAAAACCAGACATAACACACAACCTTGGATCCTTATCAGTCAGGTCAGTAAGATAACAGTTACCGGTATATAAATTTCTTGTCACATTTGTCATAAATCCCCTAAGTAACATTTAAAGTTTCCTGGTGACATCAAAGTTTCCCTTTACCTGGTGACTAAAAATTTTTCCTTGGTGCCCGTTAAAGTTTCCTTGGTAACGGCAATATTTCCCATGGTGGCGCTTAAAGTTTCCCTGGTGAAGGTAAAAGTTCCCTGGTTGACGTCGCTTATAAAAAAAAAAGACAGTGAATCTATCATTAAATGTAACCGATTCCATATGTAAACAAGGCGTCTTATAGGGTTAAAACATTTAGAACAATAGTTGTTTCATCTTTTCCTTCTTCCTATCCCGCTATTCACTACCTATCTCCTAGTATATCCCTCACCTATCCCTTCACCTTTTATCATCCCCTACTAAATATTCAACTATTTAACAACAACAACGCGGTAAGGGGAGGACTCAGAACACGAATAACTTAAATGTATACTACGCGAACAGTTGAAGTATGAGAAACGAAATGGATGATATCAGGGCCTTGGTATGTACCGAAAAAATCGATATAATAGCATTCACTGAAATATGGATCAACCAAGACACACGTGAGTTACCGGTCGAATACCAAATTGCGGGTTACAAACTGTTCACATACCGATAGGCAGACCAGGAAAGGAGGCGGAGTAGCAATCTATGTTCAGGATAATCTGAAGTGTGAAATAAATAAGGAAATAAAAACCGAGCTGAGTACAGAAACAATTTGGATAGAATTAATCGACGGTAGGGAAAAATTAATCACAGGAGTAATATATAGACCTCCCAATCTTGATAGAGTCAATGAGCGACTTATCTGGGATGAAATGCACAGGGCTTCCATACACAACAAAGTCTGTATAGTAGGCGACTTTAACCTTGGCCAAATAGATTGGACTGACCTTACAGGTAACTCAGAATCAGAGGATTTTCTCGAGACGATCCAGGACTGTTTTCTAAGTCAACATATAACCGAACCCACCCGGGGTAATAATATACTCGATTTAGTTCTGTCAAACAGAGAAAACCTCATTAGCAATGTCGAGGTAGGGAACGAACTTGCAAACAGAGATCACAAAGAAATTAGATTCCAGTTAGAGTTTCAGGGCAGACGTAAGGAAAATTCCACTAAAGTACCAGATTTCAGAAGGGCAAACTTTGACAGTTTAAAGAGGCAGCTGAGAGAGGGGGTGTCGCTCTTGGCCGTGAACCTGACAGATGACACCGACCTGATAACGAGATCTGAGATTGCCGAGTTCCACGACAATTTAAATAGTGAGTTACTTAATGCACAAAGGCAGAACATACCATACAAAAAAACTCAGATCAGACAACAATGACCCTAAATGGATAAATAATTATTTAAAGAACATCATTGGCCAAAGGAAGGCTATAGGTAGAAGGATAAATCGTGGCGAAATTTACCTCCGGGATTATTATAGGGTATTGGCGAGTAGGGTTAAAACCGAGATAAGTAAAGCCAAGAGGAATAATGAGGTAAGGATAGCAAGGGAGGCGAAGACAAACCCCAAAGGATTCTACCAAATGTATCAAACTATACACGAGAAAAGATTGGACCAATACGGTCAGACACCAGCGAACTCACTGATAACGACAGAGAAATGAGCAATAATTTGAATAAATATTTTTCAACAGTTTTCACCACAGAAAATTTAAACATGATACCCGGGGCACCGACTCTGTTCAGAGATAGTGAAGAAAACAAATTAAGCGAGATAGTAGTGACTAGTAACGATGTTAGTAAGCAAATAGACAAATTAAAGCCTGATAAGTCACCGGGTCCCGATGAGATATTTGCCAGAGTATTAAAGGAATGTAAGGAAGAGCTTAGTATGCCCTTAGCAAAGTTGTTTAACATGTCCTTAAAAACAGGTGTAGTACCAGAATCCTGGAGGATAGCGAATGTAATACGGATTTTCAAGAAGGGGGATAGATCACTATCCTCTAAATACCGTCCAATCAGTCTAACATCAATAGTAGGCAAATTACTGGAAGCAATCATTTCAAACTCTATTCGAAATCACCTGGAGAAGCACAGATTGATCAATGATTCCCAGCATGGCTTCACAAGCGGACGTTCATGTCTAACTAATCTATTAACATTCTTTTCATCAGTTTTCGAATCGATGGACGAGGGGCACAATTATGATGTGGTATATCTCGACTTTAGCAAAGCCTTCGACAGAGTCCCCCACGAAAGACTAATTAGAAAGGTAGAAGCACATGGCATCAAAGGTAATATCCTTAAATAGATTAGGGTGTGGTTACAGGACAGGAAACAGGGAGTGAGCATTAATGGCACTAAGTCCCATTGGAGCAACGTCACAAGTGGAGTTCCCCAAGGCTCAGTACTTGGACCATTATTATTTATTATATACATAAATGACATAGATATCGGCATAGACAGCAACATAAGCAAATTTGCTGATGACACTAAAATAGAAAGTTTTATTAACTCTGACGAGGACTCCACAAAACTACAGGAAGATCTAAACCAAATTTTCGAATGGTCTGAAAACTGGCAAATGAAATTCAACGTGGACAAATGTAAAGTACTCAGTATAGGAGATGTAAACAGGGAAACCAGATACCAGATGAACAACGATGCCATTGAGAAATCCGACTGCGAGAGAGATTTAGGAGTAATGATAAGTAGGAACCTTAAGCCAAGTAAACAATGTGTTTTTGCTCGTAACAAGGCTAATAAAGTACTTGGGTTCATACAAAGGAGTGTTAGTTACAAGACTAGCGAGGTCATCCTAAAACTGTATCTTGCTCTTGTGAGACCACACCTGGATTACGCAGTTCAGTTCTGGTCACCGTATTACAGAATGGATATAGAATCCTTGGAAAGAATTCAGAGGAGAATGACAAGATTAATCCCGGGCATTAGGAACCTTGAGTATAGAGACAGGTTAAAGCATCTTAATTTGCACTCCCTCGAGATATGTAGAGCAAGGGGCGACCTGATAGAGGTGTATAAGTGGAAGGCAGGGCTAAACAAAGAGGACATTACAAAGGTACTGAAACTATCCAACCAGGACCGAACTCGTAACAATGGTTTTAAATTAGACAAATTTAGATTTAGGCGTGAAATAGGTAAACACTGGTTTGGAATCAGAGTAGTGGATGAATGGAACAAGTTACCAAATATCATCATTAACTCGAATACGCTGAATTGCTTCAAACATAGGTTGGATGCTTATATGAGCAACAGGGGTTGGGTGTAAACTGGACTGCCCAGTATGGGCCAATAGGCCCGCTGCAGTTTCCTCCATTCTTATGTTCTTATGTTCATCTTGGTGACGTCACAAGCGGAGGACTGACTATCCGTCATTTTCTATGTCTCTTGACAATCATCAGGAAATAAGATTATATATACATACATAATCGTGTCTCCTCTGATACCGTTTCATAAAAAAAATAAAAAACAGAGTACACTTAGTATGGTATGAGCTCTTGTCTGTTAGCAAAATGGTTTCGGAGCGTATTGAATTTTCAGTTTAATATGACGGATGAAGGTTTCTTGACCAGAGAAATCTAGTTTTTTCCTTTAGCCCAACCAATTAAGAGGGATTCTTACTATTCAGTTACGAGAATATTCATCTTCCGAACATAGTGAACCCGACCGCGGATAGCTCATCTGTCTAATTACTCTAATAGTAGTTCAAGAGTGAGGTGCTCTCCCGTTTGGAGTATTATCACCCCGCCTAGTCCCCGAGATATGCTAGCTACTAGCTAGAAACTGTCAGTTGATGAAAAATGTCCAAAGAAGGGCCACCAGACTGGTGCCTGCACTACAGAACCTCAGTTACCCTGAGAGACGGGAACGACTGCACCCAGCACATTAAGAAATTAATGAAATATAAATTTGATACATTACCTAGGGGACCAATAAAATAACCATAGCTTTTTTTTGTGAGGAGAAAGAGACTTTAATCTATAGTTGCACTTGCACCTACCGATACCTTTAGCTATATTATGTCCATATACGCTTGTTTCTGAATTACTGAAGTAAAGTTAGATAAAAAAAAAATTCTCTGAGGTTTGAACTCCACATGCCTGGGGGTCTTGGGGCGAGTTCCTGACGATACCCATCGGGCACTATGGCACGGTGCTGTCTGTAGCTGCCGCTGTCTGTTGCTCCTACGTTTTCTGCTGCCCCTGCCACGTAGTTCTGCTGTCCGTAAGGGGTGATCTGACCTCCCACAACCAAGCCTGGGGTCAAGACGCACACCCTATGGGAGACATAGTCAAAAAATTATGCGACTTTCCTTCTTGTAGGAGTCAAGGTAGTAGTTAATAAGAGATAATGTAGAGTTTCGCTGCCATTTTTGTCCAACCAATTTTGCTCACATCTTCAGCTTGATGGGCAGTGTAAACCACCCCTGCAACACTGCCCCTCCCCCCCCCCTCTCTTTTTGTCTAATCTTATTAGTTTTACACTGAAACCCTCTTTCGTTTCTCTAAACCGATTCCTGTCACACTTAAATTTTCTATCTCCCCTACACAAAAATCACCCATGAATCTCAACCATGGTACAGATTTTATTCCAAGCACAAAAATAAATTATTACTAAATAGACAACTTGCGGAATTACTCCTTCACAGAGAACATGAAATATTATTGAAGCGAGGGCTAAATGAATTACAATATAAGATTTACATACATTAAAAAAATTCCTCGCGCCGGAGTGAAAATGGTGGGCAGGTATAGTGCTATGGTATGTGTATTAAACGCCACATCTATGAGTTGAGGTGCAGTATCCATCTTGATGTACGGTCTTGAGGCAGTTAATCGTGATGTAGTTCTTACTTCTCTTCAATCTGTATATTAGTTCCTCGCCGATAGGACGCTGCCGGGTCGGTAGTCATAAAACATTATCCGTCAGTAGTTTGGAGTTACTCACTGATTCGATGCTAACGTGAATGGTTCTCAGGTCTTGTTTCTTTTACTGTATTTTTCGTTTATTACCAATCCTTTCTTTCTATTTGCCACATCAAGCATTCAACATTAACCCTAGTTTCCTTTTTTGTCATAACTTTGTCTTTCAAAAGTTTTGTTTCAACGTTAGTTAAATTTCAAACGGTTTCTGAAGACTCGTTTGTTATTTCCGAACAAACGTATACATCATCTGTCAAAAATAAAAATTATTTCCACCACGATTCAATATTACATCTGTCAGCAATTTGTTTAACGGTTTTCTTTGTTTGTTGACGCTTATTTTGGAGTTCCAATCTCAATAACACCTTTTTAATTTGGTATTTAATTCAGTTCTATTTGTTTACTTAATTCCGCAGCCTTAAAACTTCTTGTTCGATAAATATATTTTCTAAGGTCGTTGACGTTATAATGTTAATAATGCGCTTTAAAAAAACCTAAGGTCAGTAATTACACACTGTCCATCAATAATTAAAAATTATTTCCTTTCAGAGATTCGAATTGATCGCTCTTTTTATTATAATATTACACTCTTCGGTCATTTTTGTTACTGCCCTCTGTATAGTGTACAAATATTTCAGTTAAGTGTCAACCTTTACCCATTTTCTTAACAAAATTAATAGACGTTACTCTCGGTTCACCAAGAACTGAAAAATTTCCACCAACTTTTTCTTGTCTATTGTCAGGCAGACTGAAAACTTCCCGAGTATCGTTACTACAGTATACCGCAGCACAAATGGTTAAATGAGCTTCCTATAATTTCCTACAGGATCTTTCCGTCAGAAGTTTGCTATCGCTGAAGGGGGAAGGAAAAGTGGACTGAGGAAGAGAAGCCTGTTTAGATGGTCCGCTCAGCCCAGTCAGCCTGGCACGACTGAAACTGAATCCATTACATTACCAATACCACTCACCACCCTGTGCCGTGCCATGGTCCACTACCGTCTGACTTTCGCACCCACACAACTACTGACCGCTCACACATACATAAACACATAAAAAAAAAAAACACAAACACCAACGCCTCCACACTCAATTTCTTAAATACAAAAAAACCGTTTACATATGTAACAACAAACAAATATCATACATGATCTATGGCACTGCACAAATACCATACACACACATACAGATAACACATGCAGAGTTGTGCAAACATATATAAACACACATACACAGTACATATTCACAAACACATTTTGATAAGTATTCATACCTGCGTGCAAGTCCACTCCTCCCACAGTTTGTAAACTTCTCCGTGATGCCTTTATTCATATACAGCAATGTTTAACATTTAGGCAGGATGTGTTTGATACAATAATTTATCATCACTAATTTTTCAAGGTAAGGGTGGAGCAGACAGCTAACACCAGTTGTTCGGTTTTGTTCATTTTTTCAAAGATGTTCTTTGCATGATATTATAATAAAAACGACACGACAATGCACAGAACCCAATAGTAACTGACCTAACCAAAGAAAACTACTTATAACTTTATCTAACTTCCTAGCTGCCTCCCGGTATATTAAACATAAAGAATTTACTTTGATATTTAGTACCAGTGAAAGCAACTTTCTTGAAGCGTCATGGTGTAATTTTACTTTTTTGTGAGGGGGAGGGGGGGACGTGAGAGTAAACTGGGACCAAGCTGCCCCAGTGTTGGGAAGAGGGAACAGCGGACGAAACCACCCGCCGACAAGGCAGATTTTTCAGAATACTGTACGGTAAATAAATAATTTTTTCGCATACAAACCATATAAACACCATATTAGTGTCATATAATCAGTTTTTTGCCGTGTTTACCTTGCAATTTCATTCATTCTTCATATCCTGTCCACTACAAGCGATTTTATGATCGTATAGAAAACAGAATTATAATTAAAATAAAAAATTGTGGTATCGTTTTTATTACTATCATTCAAAGAACAGATGTGGAAAATGAACAACTCCTTCTGGTGTCGGCTCTCTCTCTCTCTCTCTCTCTCTCTCTCTCTCTCTCTCTCTCTCTCTCTCTCTATATATATATATATATATATATATATATATATATATATATATATATATATATATATATTTGGGGATTAGCCCACCCGGGCACGGGTCACTGACTCACATCGGGACCTGTGGGGCGAAATTTTAATAATTATTCAAAGTATAAATAAAATTTATAAAAAAACAGTAAAATAAAATAATATTGATAACAATAATAATAAAACTGTAAAAAATAATAATAATAAAGAACTCTAAAGAAATACAAAAATGAAGAAAAAGTGAGAAACGCTATATGTACGTTGCGTTGTCAAGTAAGAGAAACAATTGAGACCCTGCAATTGTGTGTAAATGATGCAGAAAGGCAGATCAGCAACCTGGGACTTGGTCAAAATTTTCGTGATGCCATATGGCAGCAGGGTCTACCACTAGACAACACATTTTGCTTCCAGTATCTTCCCAGGCGATAGTACCTCCCTGTTTGATGGCTGCCTACTACCTACCTTTATAATACCCCTCGAAGAGGGCTCCTGGGCATTTATCCTTACCCTACAGTATTGATAAAGCACTCATTCAGGTCCTTTATAGGGCTTTGACCTTATTTCTTGATTATCTAACTCCAGGCATGTCTCCACTCAGGGTGTTTTTTATTACTGTTCCACGTCCCTTCCACCCTCACCATTACTGCCAAGCCTCTAATTGGTCTTCAATAGTTAAGAAGACAGTAATTACAGTACCCTAACAAGACAGTTGTTACTACTAGTAAAATGTGAGATTATATGGTGCCCATAAAGAGGTAGTAGATTCCCCCGTTAATTACTGCATCAACGTTGTTGCTACTTGTAAGTGCTTTAAGCTTGTTTCTAAAGGGTTTTTTACCTGTATCTTACTGTATTCGTCACCAAGAGGTATAGCCATCCCTAATATGCTGCCTGCCACTATACAGCTTTTCTGAGAGAGAGAGAGAGAAAGAATATCTAGCACAATGAAAGTGAGCGCATTTCATATACATTACAGAATGATTCACTTCCATATTTTTCATGTGTATATCAACTCTCCTTTCACAACTACATGTACTGGACATGTACACAAAATTTCAAGTCTTCTAAATAATAATAATTATAATAGCCAGTCTTTTGTTTCTCAAAGTGTCATTTCTCCTAAAGAATTCACTAGTGCTCTTAACAATACAAACTCAAAGACTTGAGAATAAAAAAATACTGTACTATAATAAAAGACCCCACAAAAAGTGAGTTCGACTTCTATCATCCATATACCCCCAAGTTTTCATACTTTCTAAACCCCATAATTCTCCATCACTGTACCCTTTTCAAGATCATAAGCTTTCAAAAAAAAAACGAAAAAAAAAGAAGAAAGGTCTTAAGTTGTTTCTTAAAGGCCTCCACAGAAGTCAGCTGCTTCATGGATGCAGACAACTGAGTGTATCTGATTGCTGCATAGAAAAAGGATCAGACAACAAAAGAACATTCCCATACTGCTCTAGGCTTCTCAAGGCGTAAAGGATCATCTCTATTACGCAAGATTATTTCAGAATGTGTAGTCAGTGGAATCAGTAAGTTGGCCAAATACTTATGCTCACCAAACATTAGTGTCTTAAAAGTTATTAGACAGTTTGAACTCTATCCTAGCTTTAATTGGAAGCCAATGTAATTCGATCAAGAATTGGGTAGTGGGAGATCAAAAATAAGCCTGGCAACTCTCTTTAATGCAGTAGATAATAAGGTAGGCAGACCCATAAAGTTACATTACAGTAGTCAATCTGAGACAAAATAAGTTAATGTAATAGTGTCTCAAAACAGTCTATCCAAAACACTTAACATCATAAAGATTTCGAATATGAAAGTTGCAACTCTTAACTGCTGAATTTATATGCTCTTTAAAATTCAGTTTTGAGTCAAAAGTACACTCCAAGATTACTAACAGATTCGACAGGACAGAGTTGTACTTTCCCAAAGTTTAAAATGAGCCCAAATCATGTGCTGTCTCCCCTCCTATTTTCCTGGATGATGATAATCTTGGTTTTGCTGTCATTCAACTTAGGTTTCCTCCTAGCCATCCATATCTTAGTCTCAGACATCAAGGATTTCATTAGCTCCCCAAAGCTACATAATTCATATTCCCAAAATATACATCTTACTTGTACATAAACAGGTGTGCAAACTTATATTCCAACACAAGTAACATGAATGACATACAGTATAACATGCCAATAATGGGTCACACTGACCTTGAAAGACCTTAGCAATTTAAATCCATAGGTTTCGTGTATCTGTAAAGACAACACCCTGCATAAAGTTTGGGAGGGTACGATGGACTGTGGTCAACAGATGCTACCATGTGTATGCCACACTGTTTAACAGAGACAAGATACACCTGGTAAAGTGGGCATATGAAACTCTGTAAAAAAGGATAAGAAAACCAACTTTTTTAGCATAAAATTCATGTGAAAATATATTACAAAATTCCCGACACATAAGCAGCGAACATCACAGTGCAGCTATGAGGAACCGTCTGCACGGCATCACAGCAGATTGTTTATATACCTGTACTTCGTAACTTTGACTTAAAAACTGGTAAAACAGCAAATTTCATAGTTTGTCATTACTTACATTGTTAAAAATAAAAATACTTACATTGTTAAAAATAAAAATAAACATTCTGAAGTTAAATTATAAACTGGTTTAATGTACAGACAATAAATTAGTGCAAATTTGATAAAAACATTAATTAGAAGACTCTAGGAATAATTGACGACCAGCAAGACAACAAATAACTTTTCTCATAGTCTAAATTAAATTTCTAAAAGAAAACAAGCAATTCTACTATTCAACCAGAGGTCAAAATTAAGAAGACATTAGCACTTCTGTCCGCCAGCTCTGCCTCCTGTCTGTGCAAGGGACCACCACCACCACTGCCACCCATCCTCTTTCACAGGTTATTTGTGGCAATTAACAATTAACATTACCAACATGGTTAATTAAAAAATCTGACATTTTATTTTCACTTCAGACAATAAAAAGATATCAACAATTTCAACATTCATATTTCCAAAGCTTTCAACAACTACTGATGATTATTCCCAGTGGAAATGGTGGTAAAGTAGGTTCCTGGAGCAATTCACTGGTAGAGGCACTCGGTTGACCAGCATGATATTTGATGCAGTGTCATAAATATGAACAAAGAATCACACTGCTTGTTTGGGCTAATAAACATAACAAATGAGCAAGCAAAATCACTTAAAATGCTTGTCAAAGGCAAGTGGCTATGTCAGCTTCATAAAGCTGATTATGTGTTTACCCTTCCGTCTTTGGTTTAATAAAACCTGAACATGGCAGTTTAGGATGATGACTTGTGTTTTGCCCTTCTATGCTAACATGCTATAAATAATGCCAATGTCAGTTTGTGAATAAATTAAACTATAATAATAATCTAAGTGCAGCACTCGGTGTGGTGCAAATTGTCTTGATTATAGTACAAATGACCAATAACACTTTATTCACAGCCCTGTTACATTAATATTAATAAAAATAAATTAATTTAATCAGTATAATAATATTATGCAATATCAATGATATTAATATGTAATAATAATAGAGATGATACAATAGTAATAAATATGGCATAAATAATAATAATAATGATTAAAAAAAAAATAATAATAACAAAAAACATCCCCAATATACTTATAATAAATATGTTCAGTGTGAGTCCACTAACTGTTCAGGTTGGTCAGTTCCCCAACATTTGGTGACTGGCTGCAAAGATTCATCTGTAATAACTTCCATTTTATTTTTGACATCCTCTTCCTCCATGCCTTCCTTTGATGCTGGAATGTCCATGTCCTGAGTTTCACCATCGACATAGCCATTTGTAATCTCCAGGACTCCATTTTGGTGCTTATCTTTTTCAACGCAAGAATCAACAACCTCCAATTTTTGACCATCAACCTCCAACTTGTCACCATCAACCTCCATTTTATCACCATCATCCTCCAATTTATCACCATCAACCTCCAATTTGTCACCAACATCCTCCAATTTGTCACCATCAACCTCCAATTTGTCACTATGATCCTCCAATTTGTCACTATGATCCTCCAATTTGTCACTATCAGCTCCCAGTTTGTCACTATCAACCTCCAATTTATCACCATCAACCTCCAATTTATCACCATCAACCTCCAATTTATCACCATCAACCTCCAATTTATCACCATCAACCTCCAATTTATCACCATCAACCTCCAATTTATCACCATCAACTTCCAATTTGTCACTATGAACCTCCAAATTGTCACTATGAACCTCTAAATTGTCACTATCAACCTCCATTTTATTACAATCACCAAGGTCTGATGATCCTGAAGGAGCTAACTTAGTTTCCTTTAAATGGTGTCCACCATCTACTTCCATAGATTCTAATTTCTCACTACCTACTACAATATTAAAACTGTCCTGAAATGAGTGGCTTTCAGTTGATTTTGTTAATTCAGTATCACAGCTCTTTCCAGTGTCAGTGGTTATATTGGATACCATCTGATCAGAAGGTTCAAAGGCTTCATTTGTTTCCAACTGAAACTGACCACCCTTTCCTTTACCAGGACGCAACGAAATAACAAAATCATTGGGAGCATCAATAATATCACCAGAACGAAAGTTGACTTCAATGCCACTGGCTAATTGTGAATCAATACTAGTCTCATCTTCACCATGGGATGCGAATGTTGGTTTGTAAATGCCCGTCTCATGGCAGAAGATCAAATGCCTCTCTCGTACTGGCAGAGGACCATCATCATTGTTTGATCCCTCATTCCTTCTTCCTCCAGGTGGCAAAATGGGTGTACTCAATATCTCTTGTCGGTCATGACGCATATATCCTTCAGGGTGTACATACTTGAAAGGACGGAAGTGCACTTTGGTGTGCTCACGAATAAAATTAGGCTGAGAAGCTGTGTAATCACAAAAAGTGCACTTGTAAACACCATACCCACCATTGGCATGATGTCGCAAACTATGGCTATCAACAGCATCACGCCTGACATTTGCATATGGACAATACTGACAATAGTAGACTCTGCGTTCCTTCTCATCATCCTTTTTAGAAGGGCCTGTGACCCCCTTTTTGTTCTGAAGTAAGAGGTGTTGACGTTCTGATGTTGTCAGATCAGCATCATCCATATTCTCCTTGTTGGCAAGATCTTCTATTCTGTTTTTAGTTCCCTTGTCACCCTGAGAAGAATTATCTCCTGATGCTATGATAGGCTCATACTTAAGATCAGTGTCATCAGGTGGAGGTGAACCATCATTCTGAGACACCATTCTTTCATGGTATTTATGACGATTTATGTGCATCATAAAATTGGCATAGAATTTCACCGAGTAATCACATATTCGGCATCTATACTTATGATTGGAATCATGAAGGTTTGAGTGAACATGGTATTGTTCAGTCTTTTCAAAGGCAGAAGGGCATTTGTTACATTTATAACGCTTTTCACGAGATTTACCGGTAACTTTATCAATATGCAGCGGGTAATGGAGCTTAGGATCGCCAATCCTTTTAGGATCCTCCTCCTCAAACTCTTCTCTTTCCTTTGATGATTTATTTTTACAGAGTGTAATTGTCTTTAGACTTGATGCACCATCACTATTCTTATCATGCCCCTCCTTCTCTAGTTGTGTCTTTCGGCGCAGAAGGTCAACACCAGACAATGGAACTTGCTCCTCAACATAGTATTTAAACTGTGGGCGACCACCATCACTTCCACCACCATCTGATGTACCAGGCCTCAACCCAATCAATTTGAGTTTAATAGGTGGATAGTAAGAGGCATTTTTCTCAGAACCCTTTGAGTTACTCTTCGATTTTGAAATAGATTCTGTTGTCCTTTGGCTTTCTGTTTTCTTTTCAGCTAGGGTATTTTTAGCAGTTTTCTCCATTTCACACATGATATCATGCTGGTCATGAAGATGCAGGTGCTGTTGGAGAGATTCGTATGTTTTACCAGCATAAGAACAGCGATGACACTGATGGGGATTATTGGCTCCATGCAGGGACTGATGATACTGAAGCGTTAACAACTTGCTGAACGACGCTGGACACCGATCACACATATATTTACTGGTTGGTGGTGGTTGTGGAGGGACACTGGATGTGGATGGAGAGGAGATAGAAAATTCATGGCCTCCTGATCCTGTTTTCTTTCGGACCAACTGGCTATCTTCAGTTGTGTCTACAGATATGTCAAGAGGAAGTGTTAGCCCTGGTACGGGTGGATGTGTGTGGGCTGTTCGGTGTTGACTCATCATTGTGCGAGTGCGTTGTTGATATTCTGGTGTGTGGACCTTAAGGTGAGCAAGAAGATGAGCTGGCTGTCGAACACCATAGTTACAATGATCACAGGAATGTGGTAGTCCAGTAGTATGAAAACGAGAATGGATCTGGATTTCCTTTTCTAAGAAGAACCTTGCTGGACACTGCTGACAGTAATACAGGACCTTTTCATCAAGTTTTCTGTTAGATGTGTCTTCAGACACAGACTGAGGTACGTTAGAAGATGGAGCAGTAGCTCTTGAAGTCAGTTGCCTTAGTTGGTCTTCATCACTCAATGTTGGATCAACAACAGCATGACACTGACCCATTGAACCACAGTGTACCTTTAAATGAGCTGACATAACGCCAGCATTTACACTAACATATGAGCAATTTGGGCAGTATAAACCACCTGATATTTTAGTAGCATCAGTTTTATGCATTTTCTCATGCTCCTGAATGTTGGTTTTCCGAAGGTTTACATGAGGACAGTGGCGGCACTTGAACATCTTGAAAAAACGGTTATCTCTGGATACCCAGACTAATGGGATATCATCAAGTTGCATTGTAGTGTCATCTGTAAGTTTGGGGAGCAGGGAGGTATCAGTAAGGGCTGAATCTTCTCCAGTATTCCCTCCAGATGCAGCATTGCCTACTGGGGTGATGGTCAAGGAAGGAGAAGGAGAATTGGAACGATCATCCACGTGACTCACACTTGCTCCAGTTCCCTCAACATTCTCAACTGCCCCGTGAACACGAATGTGCTGGGAAAGTAAATGGCGCCGAGTCACATTATAGGAACAGTGAGGGCAGCGAAACGGTAGTCCTTTTGGTTTGTGAAACTGTCGGTGGTGCATCAGCTTAGCACGACTCCTCGTCTCAAATGGACAAGCACCACATATGAACTGTCTTGGTCCACCTTCATCCTAAGAGAAAAAAATTCATAATCATTAATCATCCCAGTTTTCCACGATAGATAGATATAATACAAAGAATGACATGGGGAGAGATAAGAAATGACAGAGTTTGGAACCTGACAAGAGAGACTGCATGAGACCTTGCAGCATCTTGTTGAGTAATGTGGAATGTTACAATAATCTATAACAAGTTACTGATGCTACTACAATCAAAAACAGGGTCAAAAACACAAAATCCTGCTGCTTTTTACCTGATTATTGGTCCCAGACGAATTACTACTGCTATTACTGCTTTTACTAGCTGCTTCCAAGACTGATGTAGGGACTTCCATGCCATGGATGCTCAGGTGCTCAAAGAGTTCACTGTAATAAAATAAAACTGTGCTGCCTAAAACAAATTCACGAGCTAATATTCTAATTCACTTGATTTGAAAATGAACAGGTCTTGCTGATATATTTCTGTATATCAGATAGTGAGTGACCACCATGCGATCAACTTACCCAAACCTAAGGCAACTTCACCTACTCTACATTAATCCATTTTAACCTTGCCTCATCCAATCTTAACCAAACATTTACCTATGATTCACACTAAATTTGTTTTCTCTTTTAAAACTTTGATATTTTTTTACAGCCTTAAATCACAATTTAAAATACAAGAATTCCTTGATTTATGGAGGGGTTACGTTCCTAAAAAGTTGGTCGTAAGCCAAAATTAAGAGTTGAACAATAACATAACATAAAATATTTGCTACTGTATTTTTTGTATTTTATGATAAGCTATGTATCAATTCTATTGCTTATCAGAGCAATTTTTGTTAACTTTTGAAGTAGCCACTTGAAATTTGTTTGAATTAGGTCCATGTTGCGCTCACGAAATCATTAGACGCTGAACTATATCAATTATATAACATTTTTGTTGTTATATAAATAAATTGCTTAAGTTCAAAACCGTTTATGACAAACTCCTTTAAAGGATGGAGTACTGAACTCAGTGTTTACCATCCATTTTAACTGGTTGTTCACTCCCCTGCTTTGCTGTTATCCTTCGTTTTGCAATAATTTCACTTAATGTTAGGTTTTCAGGAATTCAACACCATCATTAAACAAAGGATACCTATAGTATTATATTTCAAGCCTTTTAATGTCTTTTTACACATGAACTCTACTTCCTTGATGGTGAAGACTGGGGAAGGCTGTTTCTGTGCCGTCTTATAAAAAAGTTGAGGTCAGATCATGCTAGGTTATAACATGTTAGGCCACAATCACCTGACTACTGGGGTCTGTAAAGGATCCTTTATGACCTCTATTCTACAATTCTTTTGTGATATTACTCACAAGATGAGCATATTGTTATAAACTAACTGCTGCCTGCAGGAAAATTAAAACAATTTGGGTACATCAGATTATGTTCAGTAGGGTTAGGTAGGTTTTTTTGAATTATGTTAAGCTACATAAGGCAAGGTTGGTTTTGGTTACGTCAGGTTACAGTAAGTTTTCATGTATGTGGACTGTGGAGCTTTTTGCTTAACTACATTAATGGTCTTAATATGAAGAAACTCACCCCTTTGTAGGCACATAGTATGGGCAGAACATGCACTTGAAGATACAGTCTGAGCGAGCAGTGTGATAAACTAAGTGGGGCCGCATCTCACTGCGCTTCTTGCAGGTAAATGGGCACCAACGACACTGGAAGGTCCGGGCACTCTCATTATACTCCACGTTCTCAACCTCAACTGCAATTTGAAGCAATAAATATTAGTTCCAGAACCCAAATCATACACTGAGGAAAAAAACATATACAGGAGAATGATAACATTGATATTCTGTATACAGTATGAATATTTATAAAATATTATGTGTACCTGCAGCTTCCTTTGATTCAGGATTCTGTCCTTCACATCGGCTGGTGATGCCACCCTGACCTCCATGGCTGGTGTCAATATGCAGCTGAAATAAGAGAGAAAGGTATAGAAAAGATCTGTAGTTTCAGGCATAGAAAACCCATTACATTAAGTGCTTATCCTATGATTCAATATTAATCAGCAACCACTTAGAAGGAGGATGGTCCACTAAAGGGTTACTCCCAGTGTTGCTAAATGTACTTGATACTGTTTTCATCTTATTGCTGAGTGCAGTAATTAGTATACAAGCAAGGAAACCAGTCTACCCTGGCTAAGTATCAAACCTTGGCTCATTCACAATAAGAGGCATATGCTCTGACACCTAGCTTTTGTAGATGCAGTTAGGGAACAACTGGGCTGAAGTTCCATTCCCAAAAGTAGTCGGCAAGAAATTTAATTATGAATTATGTATTGGTACTGGATTATATGGTGACAGATATAGCATTAATGTGGTGCATACCAACTAGACAGTTTTAGCAAACAGAAGACCTCTTCGCATCTGGAGGATAAATGTTGCACTTGGTCTCTTGACAATTTGATAAATTATCACCGTAATTGGCATATATGAGAAATATGAAGAAAATTCTAGTCCTCCAGTAAGTAGTCTCTGTTAAGAAAAATGGAAAGGGGGAGCCTGAGGGACATAAACACTAAAATATGTCAGTGCTCAATAATTTTACAAATTGCTTAACATTTAATACCTCCATTTAGGTAAATTTCAGTTTCCTTAAAGATAATAACATTAGTGATGAAGAGAATTTAAAAATCCAAAGCAATTATTATCACTGAAATGTACCTGCACAGCCCGTTTAGTCCCAGCTGCATAACCGCAAATATCACAGCGATGGACAGCGTGTAGGAGAGACACAGGGCCATTGCGGGCATGAGCGAGACGCACGTGCTGCACTATTGTCTCACGTTCACTGTCCCTAAAAGGTACGAAAAAATACTTTAACTATAAGAGCATATGATAATCATTTTATTATAAATACTGTACATCTTTTTCTGAGGGGTAGACAAACAGACTATTGGATTAAAAATATATTCATTGTTATACAAAGGAAATACCTAAAAGAGCAGGAGTTGCATTTCCACTCTGGATTGCCCTCATGGTCAAGAACCATCTTGGCCACCTCCCTGCCGTCCTCTCCTGTTGATGATACTGACACCTGCAAATACATCAACTTCTTAGGGACTACACACTGATGGAATTTACCCTTTCTCTGATATATGTAAAGATACTTCATAGTCTTTGTAATACTGGGGAATATCAACTCACAAATTCAACAAATAAATAAAAATATTGTAGCCTAGCAAAATAATCAATCATTGAAAAGAAAACTTTTAGTTACCACAACTCAATATATGCTAAAAAGTATTTCTGAATACATATAAAATCACCCAAACTATGGAATTTATAACACACTAGTAAATACTTCCCATATTTACAACACATGGTGTCTTTGAACAAAATTCCAAACCTACAATGAATAGCTACCTCCAAGACCGCCTAATTAAGTATATACAGGGTAAACTTTATCATGAAACTACCTACCAAAGTCTAAATCTCATATTAGCTATGATACACTACTCTAAAGACTTCTAACTAAAGAAGGCTACAGTTTATAAATTTTTACATTATCAATCTAATTAAAAGATTACAATACCTGCTACAGAAAAGCTAGCTCTCTATACGCTGATGAACAACAATAGCAATTCTGAGCCTATCTGAGGTACCTGAGTCTACACTATGTATATTTTGTTTGTATGCTCAACAAATTGAGAAAACATCAGCACAATTTAAGGTACAGTATTCTGCATAAGAACACACACACACACACAATATCTATGTTCAGTTAAAATTCCAGAACTTCCCATTTAAGAAAATAAAAAAGGGGCAACCTTATGAAAATAGGTTGTACTGTACTGTACTACCTGACAGACCAACATAAAATATATCCCACATAAACTCATCAACGCACAGAAGTGTGAAACTGGTCTACGGATCAGTATACTGTACAGTATTACACAATTAACCTTTTAATTTAGGAGGTATGTTGTAGAAATTAACATCTAATGACTGGTACTTAACCCCAGCATTTGAAAATCTCAATAAACAACTACAGTAAATTATATCACTGCTAAAAGTAATAGTATTTAATAAAAAAGCAACAGACACAACTTGAGACAACAAAAGTTTTAAGTGGCTGTGTACATCATTCGGTTACTGGGTACATCAGATTTTCTGAAATACTGTACAACAAATTTATCACCATATTTTACTTGGGATTTCCCTTTAGAATGCTATCTCTATCCAAATGTGGCTCGCAGTTAATGTTTAAGAGCAGCAAATCAGTAAAAATGTCTACATAATACACCCTGACCATTAATAACTACTAGTAGGTGTACACTGATCATCAAACACTTGATAAGTGTCACTTTAAACATAATTTACAGAAATTATCTTAAAAATATTTCTGCAGATAACACTGTTTCTGTACGAGTGTATCTTTAATGAAGAAATTACACTAGTTTTCTCACTCTATTTGACTATCTATATATGGTAGTGGTCTATCTGTGTCCATTTAGCTTCTTGAAATTTACTGACAAAATTTTTTTTAATTACACCAGAAACACATTGCTACTACATGTTAAGAATTACCTTGGAATTCTTATCATAAAATGTAAGTATAATATTATTAAATTAGCTGACTAATTATTTTTTAATTTTCCATTTTAAAATTACTTTTCTTTACAAAAATATATATACATCCCCAGTTGAAAATACATGGTACAGCTTACAAGTCAAACAAAATCCATGAGTGGTGGTTGAATTAAATAAATAAAAAGTTTTCCTGCATTTTAGAGTTTCCCTTTCCAAAAGTGTGCCTATGATTATAAAACACATGTGCTTATACCTTTTATAGATGTGAATTTTGGAAACAACCTACAACTGCATAGTCCTTTACAAAGCATAGTAAACAAAACAACAATAAGAATACCAACACTGTGCTTGACAAGACACATCACGCTCACACACACATATGGTGCACTAAAACAAGTGTACATCTATGAAGCCGAAGTAGGCAAAGTGTGCAAGCTGCAGCAGTGGTGTGTGGCGCTGTACATTTACCCAGGCTGGCAAGATAAGACAGAAAGCTACATTTGTGTTACCTGTTCTTCAGCACCTCCCGCCAAGATGTTCAGCCACGCTAGCAATCTCATCTGAAGTCACGCAAAAGGAACAGTTTTTTCAGTCCTGCCTGTGATTGTTGAGCACCTGGTTTCCCCAATAGAGGTGCTGCTACATGACCGAAACAGCTCACATAGGAAATAATGTGCAGCACACAACCACTACTGACTCGGTTAACATGTCCACAAACTAGTTACATTACTACTACTATCACAATCACAAGAAAATATCTGCCATGCTCAAGTCACAACAGAGCATTCTGTCTGTACCTTTGCTAATAAAACACTCACTATTCAGACACTACAAAATAAAAACACTGAAGGATGATCAAACTGAAATTTCTAGAAATCGAAACAACAGTATGGCAACATCCTCGCCATTATCATAATAAAAGAAGTGAAGGCCTTAATCAGTTCTAATCTTATCTAAATGAAGACATGTGCATAGCCTCAACCAATAAAAAAATATCTAAGTATCATAAGAAGTATTATGCACATCTTGAAAAGCATTTTAATTTATCTAAAATTTGCCTGAAGCATACTCATGGTCTAATATAAAATCCAACCACTCATCAGGGACCATATTACACCAGTGACCTTCAACCTGACTATCCACTACTGCAATGATAGTCAGGTCCACTTCAGGAAAACTATCAATACAAAATCTTTTCACTGGAGTTAGCAATTGGCAAAATAAATAACCTAAAACATTGTGTTGATGTGGCATCTTAGAAACACAATACTGCATCACCAACAATGTTGTTGAATTTAAAGCTGTTGTGTATGGGTACTGTATAAATGAGAACATCCACACACACACAATTCCTCTGTATTGTACAGTACTGTACTTTGATCATCCTTTCCCAACTATAAACATGCTAAATATTACACTTTTCACTCTTTTGAGTGAGACAAAACCATCTTTTCACCATGATAATGAAAACCAAACTTCTGTTACCAGATAAAATTCTATGAATGTATAGCATTTTGCACAAAATAATTATCTTTAAGCTGTGGAATAACAAATCCCACAAAGTGCTGAAAAAGTTGTCTTCATGAAGACACTTGTAAAACCTTTGATAATACTGTATTGCTGAAAAGCTTATCAAAACAAGTTGATGTACTGTAATTACTTGAACCCCAAAAACCTAGACCAATTATGTAGTAAGTTCAAGCAATTGACCAATAATGAATAGTTCAATCAACACCCAGTAACCTGAATATTGTGACATACTATGATAACTTACTCTTTCTGAGAGATACTTTTCATATATCTTTCCCATTCTCCATAAGTTCTGTATGGCATAATACTATGCAGCTACTACTAACATTAATATACTGTACTACAGTTTTCAAAAGAGGTCAGTAACATCACTACCACACACACGTGAGGAGGGTATGACCTAACCAATCTTCTCTAAATATGCTTACAAAATGTAAAAGATGATGCTGTATATCATACAAATAATCATCTCTGCATGTTAAGGCACTTTACTTAAGAATGATATATATGCACCTTGTATAAACTTTGTAAAAAGAACAATCCTAATATAAATGATAGTTTCTTTCAAGTTTTCTAACTATAAAATATCAAAACAAAAATCACGATTAAATATAATTGAATAATATTATACCTGTACTAGTAGTGCTGTATTTTTTCTCAGTCTTAACATCTGAGACGCATTTCAAAATCCCATGTACAGTAGTTGACCGCAGTTATTTCTATAACTTAAGACTAACAACTGATTTACATGACTTCAGACATTTATGAACTGGAGTAATGGACTCAAAATATTTGGTGCACAAAAAACTAGCTGAAGACAACCCCCGATGACATTAGGTATGTGAATATAACTCTTAAAAATATGGATGCACAGGCAAAACATTTATTTCTAAATCAGTAAAGTCCAGAATGCACTGTATTAGCACTTTTCATAAGCTGTAATTTGGGATTAAAATAAACACCTCACTTACTATAACATAAATATACATTGTTCACATAAAAAAAGCAACTCATCCTCAACCAGAGCAACTTATTGGTGTCCCCATAGTGATGGGGTTAGAGGAGATGGTCTACTAACAACTTTGATCTGGGATCCGCTCTGTGCTGAATTTGCACTGACATTATGACAAGTAAGATTTTCCTGTCATATTATTTTCAGTTTGATGAGTAGACTGTACATTAAGACCTTCATCAATCACACTTTAGAAAAGATGCCCCTAAATGTAAAAAGACCTATTCTAGGAATTGTTTTCCCTTCCCCAAGCAGTACAAGCTCTGGGTCTAGAGCCCCAGTCCCTTCTAGGAAAACCTCTAATTATATAACCATGGTCTTATCTGTTTCCTTGAACCTGAAGTCAGTACTGTATATGGTGATGAATTCTAGGTTCCAAATGGACCATTGTTAATGTTATGATGAATGTTCAATACAGAAGCAGCATAATCCAGTTAAAAGATTACTTTAATAATCTCTGCCTTGATAACATGTAAATTTTCCCTCTTTCATGCCTTGCCCTCCCTTCCTTCTCTGCCATTCTTACCCTCTTACTACTGTACTTTAAGAGATGTGTTCTGCTACGGTCATCCTCAAATTTATTCTTCATATTGTCCCCGCCTTGGAGTATGCATTGCCATGATGTTACTTTTACAAATCTCTGTATAACTCCCACATGATAGTGCAACTAATACATTACTATGAAACCTCACAACCAGACACTTTAGATATGGGTTATATGCCATAAATTAACACCTCATAAAATGACACTTCACTTATGGTTTATAACTCAAGAGAGAGAGGGAGGGCCCCTCTCCCTCTGATTAACTACAAATTCTCACAGCCACTACCACTTCAAGCAACAATCAATATAATTTCTGGTGAGTTAAAATGAAGCCTTTTGTGTATAATTAACATAAAATACAGTATTGTATCTAATTTTCCATTTCATGTGTTTAAAACGGTTAATTTTCATTTGTAATTTTTATATTATGTCCTCTGGCAGAAAAATGTCAGTAAGAACTCACTTCCAATTATATCCTAGTTTTCATTGAGAAAATTGGTTTTATATTAAATAAAAATTTTCTACAACACACCTCTTCTGTAAAGCGGGGGATGCCTGTAGAGTACAGGAAATTATTGGTGAAAGTGAGTTAATGAACCTGTTGACTATGCTCAGGAGAGACTAGAGCCTTTTCATCATATACCATGGCAAGCCAACCAACAGACTTAATAAAACTGTAACCAACTCTAGCTACAAGAAATTTTTATTTCTGACACACTGATCCTTGTGATACTCTGAACAACACAAGAGACAAGTTTAATAACCAATCCTCTTACTACAACAAACGGAAACTATCATTAAGATAAGATTAAACAGACGTGGAATAGACCACTGACCACCATGAGTTGAGAGGTTTCTAAGACACAGTTGTTGACTAAAAGCCTAAAGAGTAACCGAGAGATCAAGCAGACCCAAAAGGGGCTTCCTGGAACAAGTTCTGATGTAGTAAAATATAATAACCATGCATACAAAAAAAAAAAAAAAAACGAATTCCAATGAAACCTTGACATTAAAGGTAATTTATCAAGCTCATGAGCAGGTGGATTGTGGCTTGATTACCACAGCTGGAAAGTTGCAAGAACACTTTTTCTTGGTTTCATCTACTGTATGTTGCAGTAACAGTGAAGAATAATTGTTTTTTGATGTTTAGATACCATACTGGTGCCAATGTGTAAAAGTCACACTTTCATATATACAAAAATCTCTATTGAGAACCATTTCATATTGTAGAAAAAATAAAAATAATGGAGGAGTTATATGAGCTGCAGCAAAATTAAGTAGAGTTTATTTATAAAACCGTAGTAATGTGTTTCCTTTGACTGTTCTTAACTAAAAGTGCAATTAATAAAAAGGTTGAGCAATAACTTCACAAATCTAACCTTACATAAACCTGAAACCAATACCCGGAAATCCGTGAAATAATATTTCAGATAGAAAGTTCTACCGAACTTATCCATAATGCTGTTACTGTTAAGAAAATGGTCAATATCTTTCAAACATGAAGTATTTATATGAGAAATGCCTTAAATCAGTAGCCATAGTTTCACTGGCTGAAACGTGATTAAAATCTCCCAAAGTGTTTGAAACGATTTAGAAGGAATCTCTCAAGACACTATGTTCTTCCCTTCCCTCTCTTCCCTACTTTCCTGTTCTAGACTCCTACAGCTCACAGGATTTCCCTCACCCTTCCTGCCTCACCTGGTGCGTTAGTGTAGCCTGACTGTCTTTTTCTTCAGAGTCCACAACAGAACCTTTCTGCTGCTTCTTAAGTTTAGACAAGTTGGTCGAGCCAGATGCCAGTAGCTGCAGTGTCTCCAAGCTGGTATTAACCGCCCCCTGCAATATCATGCTATCACTGGATCGTTCGATGGCCGGGGACTTGACACCACCAGGCTTAAACTACTTCTCTACAACAAAATGACTGGGAAAAAGGAGGCAGACTGCTACATTCATCAACAGGCTGGGGTCTACACAAGTACAGTATACTGGGTATATATGCAATCTAAAGATAACTGGAGAAGCTTACTGGTCATGCAATTACAGCATCAGAGTCCCTTCACCAACACTACCTGTAGCAAGTCTTATCCTAGACTAAAAAAAAGCCACCAAATTTAATAACATTCTTTCCTCTATTCGGCAACTCTTCTTGTCAGTACGAGAAAATGAAAGTGAGTGATTGATCCCAAAATCCTATTTTATGACTGAACCTGGTCAAGGCAACCTTGATATCACAACCACCCAGTCTATTGGTCAAAAACCCTGTCAATCCTTTGACAAAGTAGCTGAAACCAATTCATTAATTGGTTATCCTTTCCTGGCATAATTAAATCCCTAATAGGGACCTTAGAAACACCTGTTACTATTTAAGGTTGAGGACAGCTAGCTGTGATGTCATATGAGCCAACATGTAATGTACTGTACTGTACATGTTTCCTGGCTCAGACATAAGCTGCCATTCCAGGCTCCAAACCTCAGTTCTTATCAACTTCATTACTACCCACTACAGGTAGCAAAGTTGCCTGGTCCAAGCTTGGTCATAAAAGGGGATTTCAAGATCAATCCTCCATTATGACCAAACACCTATCCCAGGTAACTCATAAATCTAAGTCAGTTAGATAAAAGGAGAATGGTGCAAAAAATAAACTCCAAATACTAATGTGACACCATTCATACTGCTATAGAAAGGCACGTGAAACTACCTTTATAAACTTCCCAGTGCCATACACTTCTCATAGTCTCCTAACCTACGTAGCAGCTACTAACTTTAGCCAAAGTCATTGTGTCTCTTTGTATGAGGGACTTAATGGAAATTCCCCTCAGGAAAGCGATTGAAAATATGACACCACTCAGGTCATGAACCCTGGGAGACTTTCACATTCACCATTACTGTGTTCTTGGTCTTAACAATATGTATTCCTACTAGGTATCACAGGTCAACCAACACCTTATCAAACCTAGTTCACCATCATTTACCATCTCACCGTATTTGAATCTGATCTAAGCTACATATTATTTACATTTCTTGGCCATGTATAGAGTAATTAATGCTTTATGACAACCTACGAATACTGTATCACACACATTCTCACAGGCAGTGGTTTTCTCTGACTAAGAATAAAGTACACAAGTAAGAATTAGCTTTCATTGCAAATATTTCATATCACTGAGTACAATACTGTACAGTATAAATACAATACATGGAAAAATCCCAATCCCTCCTGGGGTCTTAATATGGGAAGAGGACACTGGAGCTGCCATTAGTTGTATGTCCCTTACTGAGCGAGAACACTGTATAGAGTTAAAACTCAACTTATGTGGGGCTAAGAGGTGCATACACCCAATATATCTTGTTGAATAACCCAACATAGTTCAAATAAATAACTGCATCCCCTGAAAGATTCCACTATGTTATGCTACAGAGTACAGAAGAGCACACTATAACCCTCAAATGTAAAGATGTGAAGTTACTGTATGGTTATTTCCAAGACAGAAGCCCAGTGAACTTCAAAAACTATAACACAAAATAAAACTTCCAGTAATTCTTTTTTCAGAGCATACCAGGAACTTCCTTTTAAAAACAAAGCCAAACCTCCAGGCCTTAAATAAAAAAAACTACAATACAAGAGACTGAATCACTGGAAGTGACATTGTATTACCCTTTTAAATACAACATGCCTACATGAGTCCTACATATCAACACACTGGCAAACCCAATCTGGATCATTGGAAAGTGTAAACAACACTTGCAACATGAAAGCAATGAAGGCAAGATTCACCTTACAGTAAAACAAACACTAAGACTGTGAAACTTGGCCTACGACTGTACAAGTGCTAAAAAATAAAACAAGTTGCAATAAACTTAAATATGGGACAGCTATACAGGGAAGACACCAGCTCAGGTGACAAGAATGGCTGTAACTGATGTCTGAAGCTAGGAATGATAGCTTTTGACTGAGCCAGGTAACAGGTACATTGTTCACTGGTGGATGTGACATCATGATTCCCTGTTATACTGCTTAAATGGTCACTGTTGCTTCTAAAAATCCCTTTCCAGGGACTTGGTCATGATTAGTAGGTGTAACTAATTAGTCCCAGCCACTTGTGTCAAAGGATCCCCTTAGTTTTCAGATCTGTAGACTCGGTGGGAATGGTAGGTAAATTGCCTGGCAAAGGTGTTAGATCATAAAAGGACTTGAGATTTTAACCAACAACTGTGGCATCTTCTCAGCATTAAGTGAAAGATTATGCCGGCTCAACACGCAATCTTACTGTGATGGAACCTCATCAATAAGTTACCTTTCCACACAGATAGCTGTGTCTTAATAAAAATGCATCTCTAACAAACACTATCTCATCTATTAAACTTGGAAAACAAATCAAATTAGTAGTAACCAATATGTAAATTTATCACAATAAAGATTTAAATTATGACAGTAGGCCATAAACACTATAATGGTGACATTCAAAATCAACATGACTGACAGTTTCTTCAGAAAATACTATAAACCAACAAAATTTACAGGTGATAATAAAACGATTTTTATTGAATTTGCTTTGTTCAATTCTGAATAATTGCCATAAATTACAAGTGAACAAGAATGATAGGTAGAGTAGCATCACTTTCATAGGGATAAGTGTGTAATTATCTGTAAGTAACTCAAAGTGATCACCGAGTCATTTCTAGATCATATTAACATTTTATCATGTTGCTAATTTACTCTCTTTTTCCCAGATGGAGGATTTATCATTGAGGACAAAGTGGTGAATGGGTTGACTGGATCTTACTAAAATTTTGCAGGTTTGTTTAGACTGGCTGTTTCAATGATCTTATCACATTTACATGAAGAAAAATTTTCTTTCCATCTGTTTCTTTAAGATATTGCTTTGAAAGTTTTGAAGGAAATACAGTCGTACTGTATGGGCAAAACACACAAGTGTACAACCTTAAACTCTTTCATTCCACCAATCCCAATTAAATAATTATCAGATAACATTTTGAAATGCATAGATAAACTTTCTCTCCATGTACTCCATAATTTTTAACTCAATCTTTAACTCTTATTTTACATTAAATTGTTGACACACCCTTGACCAACACTGTTTATGCTACACTGATCTGGAATATTGTACTGTACAGTGCCTTTACTCACATATGTGCATCACTGACTCAATTAGATGGACATGTATTATGTATCACATTTTTAGTTATTCTCTCTTATACTTTTTTGAAGGGAACCATCACCCAGCCAACAGTGTTCTCGCTACAGGATGAATGTTATGCAATTTCTTCACGCTGACACATGAAAAATTTACACTTTTTCTTCATTATGGTAGTTTTTTCTTCATAAAATCAAATCATGTGTGTAAGTGCATTGACTTACAAACAGTATGGCATTACATATGTTAAATGTTAATAGTGGCATAGGTGCCTTATAAATACAATTCTTGTAACAAACAAAATTAAACAACTATTACTGTCATACAAAAATAAAACCATGACTTAATTTCTCATCTATGAATATAAAAACAAACATATCTATCCCATACAATGAAGCATAATTATGTAAATATTAATAGGCAGACCATGCAGAACACACACAATACCTGAGATCATTAATATTAGTATTAAACACAAAGACATTCTTTTTAATATACTGTAGTAAAGAACTATAGTATGTTGTTCTACGTAAGGTGTTTTGCTTTATTTGCTTCATGAACAATATTTACCCCACATGAAAAGATTTTCTTCAGATACTGTATGGTAATGATAACTCATGTGTAGTCAAACATTTCCAGAAAGAAAAGAGAAAGATGGCAAGAGAGAACATATACTGTATTTGACACCAAGGTAGTAAATAGAGATGATAAGGTTAAGATTGAAATGAAAACTGCAAAGGAAATGATAATCCACAGCTTTTTCCCCATAAAAATTTTTCTTTTCAATTATCTCAGTTCACAGAAAAATCAAATTGGAAAATAAATAAAAAAAGAGAGCTATTACTTTAAAATGTCTTTGCCTTCACTAGCATTGCACATACTGAGGTAAATATAACAGAAAGTGATCCAGCCTCAGAGTTTAGGCTTCCATACAATCCAAGACATTATGGGCATATGGGGATATTGCTCTACCTGAATGGACAGGGCCAGATTAAGGCACAGGCTAATGGGGCTACAGCCTAAAAACCAAGATCAATATTTTGTTTTTGATCAATTCAATATTGTCAAGACCTTCAATTGTGTCAAATGGCTCCTACATGTGATTATGCCTCTGGCCCTAATAGAGGTTAAATGAATGACCATTAATAATAAACTGTAACACTACTACAGTACTGTACTGTACTGTGCTACTGTATGCTACACTAATAATAGCAAACAATATTGTATGTTTTGAATTATGTATCAAATAAGTGAAATGAAAATTATGTCATGATGAATCCTGCATACTGTATTGTACTCTACCAACAATCTTACGTATTGAACACAATTCTATGAAGTATTTTGTCGAGTTATTATTTCATTACTAATTTTATTCACTTTTATTTTTTTGTTTCACAATTTTTCCTTGTACTTGAACCCCTGAAACAATTGTAACAGGTTTAAAATAAGCCTGGATCTGGCCCTGAGTAGCTAATGGTTATAAGCACTTGTTAATTCCAAAATCTGAATCATGGTAAAACACAAACAAGCAAAAGCCACATTTGCTAAGCAGAAATGCATCACCTATTAGAGAGTAAGTCCAATAAAAAGGAGCAAAACAAATAAATAAATAACTGCCTAAAAGTAGCTCTCACAAATTCATAAACAGGTAAAACTCCTACCTGAGGTGTGATGATCTGATACTGGCCACTGGGCACAGGGCTTCCTGAACCACTGTCTCCTGAGCTGGTTGTCTTGCTATTTGTACTAGTTGTAGGCGGTGTGGTGGATGATTTGGGGGCCCCTCGTAAGCTCAGTGGAGGAGGAGGCCTGTTGCCTCCTGAGCTTCCTGACGCAGCACTCCCGGCAAGCTGAACCATCATCTGAGCTCCGGGTAATATTGGACCAAAAGGCATTGGACCTGGGCGCGAAGAGTTTGTGCGACCTGGAGCTCTGGTAAGGCGGGGCAGTCCTTGAAGTCGAGGCATCACTGGGATGGATACCATAGGAGGTTTCCGAACTGGAGAGGCAGATGGAGTAGATGTTTCTTGTCCTTCCTCTTTTTCAGGAGTGCGCTTAGGTCGTCCCTTGCGAGTTGGTATTCCCCCTTCAGTACGATGCGCATTAGTTTCATCGAGCTGGATAATTGCAAGATAGCAGTCATACTTTTCATAATTCTTCTCTCCAGTTTCATCAGTAATTATCACTTGAGCGTCCTGATGACTGTTGTCACGGGAAGTCTTTAACTTAATGTGTTTGGTTATGTCCCATCGCCAGTTAGACTTATAGCCACACTCAGAACAATTATATGGCTTCCTATTGAAGTGACCAACAATGTGCACATGAAATCGAGATGCCGTTGTGGCCCAGAAGCTACATTGTGGGCATCGATAGACTCGTTTGCTGTAATAATGCCGACCCTGAGGTGTTGGACTCTCAATATAATCTAAAGGTCCTTCAAATGTAACTGGACTTTTTGTACCTGCGGTTTTTGCACCTGCTTTTTTGGTAGAATCCAGAGAGACTTTTTTCTTCACCTTTTCTTTACTTTCATCTGCAGTCTTATCTTTGTTTCCCTCTGTTCCTTGTTCTCCTTCCTGTAGCTTGAAATTATTCCACACAAATACTCTATTCTCCATTGGATGTTTATCATCACCACTCTTGCAGGTGTTATTGTTTGTTAACTTCATATCTTCATCTTTATGTAAATTCTTCATTTCACAATCTTCATCATCCTCATCATTCCCTTTAAACTTTTCCTTTTCACTCGACTGTGAGTCTTCATCTTCGTTAAGTCTCCCGCCACTTGGTCGTCTCCCTGAATCTGTTATTTGGTTTTTGCGAGCTTCTGGACACAGTTTTAGGTGGTTCATGAGATCATCAGTAGTTTTACATCTGTGTCGACAGAACTGACATCGGGTTGACAGTGATGCAGAGGCATATATATTCTTTGCACTTAAGTGTAACTTTTGATGACGAACAGATTCTGAGAGACACTTTGATTCATGCCCACAAAACTGACACACCAAATTCTGTACATTAGATGTTGGCATCTTCTCTTGTAACTTCTCAAAAAAGGAAAGGCCCTTCTTCCGCCCAGCATCTTTTGATGGGGAAGATTCTTTGGAGTCTGACAACTGATCTTCAGGAGGTTCAACAGACGTTTCTCTACTTGCACTTCTGCTGTCATGATCATAAGTATTGGTCTCCTCTTGATGAGTTTTACTGCCCTTGAAGTCAGGATCCTTGTCCTCCACTTCACTGAGCTTATCAAGAGTGTCTGAGATTTTTATGTCTGATGCTATGTTCTTGTAGTCTGGTTGAGGAAATAGTATTTGGCTTAGCACATCATCATTAGATGTTATACTCGAGCGCCTTGAAACTTTAACTGATTTGGCAGACTTCTTTGCCTTCTTAGGATGTACTTCATACTTAGGGAGGGGAATACTGTGAATTTTCTTCTCATGACGAGCAACTTCATTCTTAAAGGCTGCCTTAAAAATACAGAAACGACATTTAAATGTCTTTATGTATACATTGCCATGTCGGTGAACAACATCGTCAGGATGAATGAAATCTTCCTCAAAATTGTGTCGCTCATTGAGTTCTTGGAAAAAGGTATCTTTAGATCTTGGTACTTTCATCTTTTTCAAGGTAATTTTAATCTTTGGCTTCTTTCTTTTTGGTTCCCCATCTTCATCCTTACTATCTTCAGCATTCACATGCGAGTCATCATTGCCTCCCATGTCAATATTTGACACCCGGAAACTGTTACTACCATTGTGGTGACTCTGAGAGCTGTCCAACATGGAGGGAGAGTCTGGTGGGTCAAAGCCAGGTAAAATGAGAGCATCAGGATGCTCATCCCTCTCTAAACGCAACAGTTCCATTTCTTGATCATCAGAAGTGCAATCGGCAGGGTCACTGATGCCTATGGTACGCCGCATTTCTCTCTCACGAATCTGCTCAGTCGTTAGGTGATGGTTTGATATGTGGACTGTAAGACTCTGCTTAATCTGTGCAGTAAAATTGCAAAGATGGCACTTGTATTCTCCACACTCCTCTGTGTGATTTTTTAGATGACGGTCTAGATTCCAACGGTAAGGCGTCCTAAAGTCACAATATTCACATTTGAGAATAGGCAACTGGTGATACTTCATGTGTTTGGTATAACGTCCCTTGAGATGCGTTACATAATTACATTTGACACAGCGAAAGAATCTACGTTTTAGATGATATGAAGTTTCATGACGGTTGAGGAGCTTACGACTTCTACAGGAGTAATCACAATGCTCACAATAGTATAACTTCCTCTCATCACCAATAACTGATGAGTCGTCTGGATCCATCTGGCTGTCATCATCATCATCCATACCATCCCAAACATCAGGAGTTGATTCAGAACTCCTTGGTGACTTTCCAGGACTACTTCTTGTTGACTTGCCTGGTGATACACTTGATCTAGTGGTCTTCATGGGTGAAACTTTTGCCCGGGGAGACTTAGAACGCCTTTTATATGGGCTGCTAGACTCTTGTCTCTTTATTTTCAACTTGTGAACCATTCGAGCATGACGAATCAACTTCTGCTGGTTTTTGGATGCATATATGCAACGTGGACACTCAAAGACCTTCATCCGCTCTCCATGTTCATCTCGGAGATGGTACAAATATTCCCGAGGGTTCTGAGTGTTAATACCACAGTGACCACAGCAATAGTTACGTTTCAAACGACATTGAGGAAGGGATTTACCATCAGAAAGGGTTCCATTAATAATACCATCTGGATTCAGCTCTTCATCATTCAGATCATCCTCATCATCAACTTCACCCTCAATGCCAGCAATGCCATTCATTTCCCCTTCAATATCCTCTTCCTGTCCAGCTTCAGTTTCTGGGATATCATCAACTTCTATGGAATCTTCTGGGAGAATGGGTTCCTCTGCCTCAACTTGCTCACTCTCTTTCAACTCTTCTTTATCAACATGTGCCTCATCAACTTCTACATCTTCATCATCATCTACCATTTCATTCTCAACTTCTTCCACAACTTCCTCCTCAACTACAGGCTCTAATCTTTCATTACTTTTTGGTAATTCTTGTTCCTCATGTTCTCCTTGTTGATGATCCAAGGATGTCACATCTTCTGGTTCATCTACTACTGAGTGTACTTCTTTATCCACATTTATTTCTTCTGTATCCATTACTGTAGTTTCATCATCTTCAACTTGAGAAGTGTCAATTTTTGTGGGGATTGCCATTTCATTTTCAAGCTCACCCATTTCAATATTTTCATTTTCATTCAAAGCCTCATTTTGATTTACCAAGGGTTCATTTTCCTTTTGCTCTTCAAAAGGAATGTCCTCTTTCTGTTCATCTTTGTTAGAATCATCTTCAGTCTCATCCAAAGCAAGATGTGACTGCTTAGTGTCTAACTCACTGTCTTTACCTTGATCACCTAATTCACTGCCTTCCTCTTGAGCATCCATACCTACATCACCATCTTGCTTGACTGCTTGATTCTCATCCTGATGTTCTACCTCTAATGTTTCATCAACCTGTAGCTGTGTATCTACATCTACCTCTTGTTCAATCTCCTGCATCTCTTCTTCTACCTGTGTGATCATTTCCTCCACCACTTGCTTAGCCATACTACCATCTTGCTGAAGATCCTCGCTTGAAGGATTATCTTCTGGATCCTTAAGGTCCTGTGCCTTTTCCACAATCTCTAACTGATGTTCACCTTCTTCAATCTCTAGTGATGCCTCTGGTGCTAATTCCAATGGTAAAGATTCCACTGGTGGTGAATCCTTTAGCACTTCTTCAACTTCAGGAACACCATCTGCTGCCTCAGCTTGAGTGACTACCACATCAACTTGCTCCTCTGGTGGCTGTTCCTCCTCCTGTTGGATGTCCACTAAAGCCTGATCTGAGTGTGATTCTTGGTTCTCTTCACTTCTCGTTCCCCCCGGCTCACCATCCCCATCCAGCATCTTCCTGTGGTGGAATGGGCTGTCATCAAACTTTCTACAAAAGCTAAAGATACAGGTAGCACTAGGGCTAGGTAGCCATCCTGTTTGTGATATATAGTACAGCAGTACATTATATCAAGCAGCATATCTAAAATTAAAGCTTTCAAGAGTTAGAAAGGGAAACTATACGTAAAATTGCACTTTCCTGCTTATATTACAATCCAACAAAATAATCATGATTTTTCCAAAGCCTTGACTTCTTTCATTCTAAACATTCTTGTCCCTCAATGATGTTCATCTTAGGTGTAACTATAATAATACCTGTACCTTCATTTGCAACATACTGTGCTGTACTAGAGCTGTAGATCATTACTGTCATTGAAACACAAATGGTTTGAAATTTAAAAAAAAAGGTAAAAATATACCTGTAATGTATGTAGGTCACACATCCCTACAAAATCATAGATGTTAATAAAACATTTATAACAGCTAAATTATCCATTCATTGGTATTTCATAACAATAAAAATTAATAAACAATAAAAATGTAATGTTCTTATACATAATTTTATCTACAGTAATAATAAAATTAAAACCCTAAAAAATCTATAAAATAGATCAGAGAACTGTAATATGAGGAAAATGAAATAAATTTGAGGTTTACTAATTAAACCCCATCTCCTTCAATAAAATAATTGGTACCAATGTTATACTATACAGTACTGGCAATTTATGGGTGATAGACGTTCTAGGATCACTTTTGGGGCAGAAAGCTTCCTGGACGTGACAGTGTCTGGGCTAAGAATTTCCCAGTACAAATAAGGACAATGTTCGGGTATCCAGGTGGTGCCCAGATGAAATGGACTGAGGTATTGTTGATTTAAAGTATTGGGAAGTTTGTTATGATACGGTCATTAAAGGGACCACTTCAAGAGAAATGTAACTTTAGAATATGTTCTCTCAATAAACCAATCTGCTCCTGTGCACTCCTACTACTGGTACTGTACATGTGCTATGTACTGTACAATAAGACACCAGTTGAACTCAAGATACCCAGTACTGAACATGGCTGCAAGTTTTACACTCCATAAACTAAAAATCTCTGCAGGACACAATAATACGTAAAGATCATCTTTTGGGTTCACTCTGCCAATAGGAAAAACACCATTTTCTTATGCCAATCTCGTAACTGTAAATGAGTATAATTCAAATATCTTAGATATTTTACGGTACAGCATTTAAAATATTTTCATCTATTTAACATACAGTACAGGATATCTAACACATCCAAATGTTTAGTGAAAACACTATTTAGAAAATAAACTTCATGTTTACTGTACTGATTGGACCACACCTCACTATCATCCCACACGTAACTGTAGCTAATAATTATTAAAAGAATGTTGCAAAAGGTCATAGGCACCCAGTTCATTGAGGCAGCATCCTCACTCCTGATCTCAAACAGGCAAGAACTACCGGGTAAATACTTTGCTTTGATACTTCTAGTTACATTAGTTACTGACTCACACATCACACTGGCTATCATCATTGATAGCAGCTTCCATCACACACACTGGTTACCACCAGACTCCTTTCCCTGCTAGATGAGCCATACCTTCTCCAGTGTAGATCCTCTTAAAGGCTTTGGAATAACTTGCCATTACCAAACTATATGCAGGATGAATTAATAGCAAATTTATTAAATAGAGTGAATAAAAACCTAAAAGGAGAAATGTTTAAAATTGTGTCCTATAGTGAGTCCTGTATACATGAGGACTTAAAGATAGCTTTATCTAAGTGTACAGTACTCTACTTTTTTAAATACACTACTATATGACTAACTCATGCATTTACTCTACCATGGACCGATAAGTTGAAAAGAATTTCTCAAAATACAAGAATATTTTTTTTTAAATAAAATACTACATACCAGCAGTACTACTGTAGGTACAATACTTAATAAAAAAAAATATGGTACACAATACTTTAAAGAATTCTGGCCATGCTGGAAATCAAATATCATAAAAATTTCATTGTTTCTGAAAAAAAAGTCAAAAGTAAATACATGTCATAGAATACTGTACAGAGTACTGTATTAACAAGAAACATACTGTTTCAAATATCCAGAAATAATGTACCTGTACTGTAGATGACCTGAAACACTTAAGGTTTGTCATGGAAATTCTGTAAAATTATCATTACATCTTACAAATACATTCTTGTAGTAAGTAATGCACATGGTAATCTTGAATATGCATACTTTATTTCTTTATAATACCTTATACTAAACTGTAATCTAAACAGCAATGCTAAAGTACTGTACAGGTTGCCTAAAACACAATACTTACCTAAAACAACTAAAATATTGAAAATGCTGTTATAATATATTTTCGAAATTTACTGCAATTATCTTAAACACCATAATAATAAAAGCACTATATATATACTGCATCTTTATTTTATGAAAATGCATTCATGTAATATACCAAAGGTGTACTGAATTTACCCTTAACTCTGTAACTATACTGTACAGGTATATTAAATCAAACTGTATTCAAAAACTTTAATTATTATAAAATATTGTAAAAGCCCTCAAAAGCACCACAACAAACATCTCACCTACAAGTTACTGTATGTTTCATCTGCTATATTTATCATCATAAATTACTACCTATATGATAAAGTATGAACACACGTGTGAAAAAAAAAAAAAAAAAAATCATTGCATCTGTGGAGCTGTGTAGGACAGTCCATGGCATCCTTCTGGCGCTAACACACTGTTAAGGATTAAATTCACCTTCCCAAGACATAGTACGAGGGTTAAAGGACTAATGATCTGATCCAGAATTTCATGATGGAAATCAAGAACAATGCAAATAAAACACACACACACACACTCTCTCTCTCTCTCTCTCTCTCTCTCTCTCTCTCTCTCTCTCTCTCTCTCTCTCTATATATATATATATATATATATATATATATATATATATATATATATATATATATAATCAACTACCTCACCACCAGGATAGTCCTGGCTGGTGAGGTCGTTGATTTTATGTTCAAGTCCGCGTGTTATATGGACTAAAAATGAAATATAAATATAAATATTATATATATACATATATTCTCTAAGCGCAACTAAAATTATATAGGGCAGATTTCGGCATGACATCAAAATATAGCAGCTTATGTATATATATATATATATATACTGTATATGACAACGTGCCAGTTAATGAGGTCAAGGGTAAGTTGACAGGGGTGCTATGATCAATTAGCATTATCATTACGACTGAATACGATAAGTGAGTGTCACGAGCGACATATGGTCAGCTGACAGGTCAATAAGAGTGAGTGAGTGCCCGGACTGGGTAGCTGTGGAAGCTGCCACTTCCTGTAGGAACAACTCCTGGACTGTTGTATCCTCTTCACCCACTCTCCTTCCCTCCCTCCTCCCCTTCCCATCACTGACAACACCTAAATTTTACCTTAAACACACCTAACTATAATCAGTATTACTCCCTAGTAACGATAACTCCATTCCATGCAGGTGTGGCGAGTAATTAATAGTTAAAAAGTTTTTTGGGAGGGGTGGGAGGGGTGGGAGGGGGGGGGAGTAAACAAGGTATTACTGAGCGACCAGCTGTACTCCCCTAACACGACCCCCCCCCCCTCACTCTCCCAGCAATACCCGCCTGCCAGCCGTACGATGAACACTCAGTCACGTAAACAATTGCAAAATTATCCAATTAGCAAGTGATCCATACATGCCATTAAGGCAGTAACATAAGTTTAGACGTTATGACATAATGACACAATCGTAACACAAAGAATACAACAGTAATTGACAAAATTAAAAATAATATGCATCATCACCGCCCGCCGCCTGCCTTTGCTGGGTCGTCTCTCAGGTTCACCGAAGGTTTGTCATCACTTAAGTCTTTGATTTCTACACTAACGCGCTCCACTAAACCAAAAAGACAATGCTAGAATGAAACCTTGCAGTTACTTACGCTCTTTCCAAGAAGAATCAAGTTGGCAATTCACTCCATTAATGCACATTCGCAATATAACTGATGGCAGATCCTTGCCGGAGCGACTTGTATGAAGTCTGGGCTTACAATGAGCCTTCCTGCCCCCTGGTGGCGGCCGCCTCAACCAGCGCAAGAACAGAGCTCCTCCTCCACACAACCGCGCCATACTGTCACCTCAACCACAGTCTGCTTCTACAACACTCCTTCTTAACATAAGCATTTACTTCCACGCACACCTTGGAGATCCAGGATTTCAGGTCTTGCAGAGCCATGTACCGACTCAGCCTGGGGCTACCGAAGGGAACTTAGGAGACGAGGTCATTTCAGGGTCTCCATGTGGAGAGGACTCTGTGACCCCTTTACGTCAGCAATCTCATCGGCAGCCTCAAATTCAACCGAGAGACTAGTTTAATGATAAATTCTTCTTTTTCGTTTGACTTTTTGTAAAACCCCAATGGCAATAGTCGGCATAAATGACCCATTAAAAGAACAATGTAATATAAGACTATCCAGGGTGTGGAGTTAGTCAAAAGTACTGTACTGAATATCAAAACTTTACTTCCCAGTACACGTTATAATCAACCACTATTCTATCTGCCAAGAGTCTCAAAATCACTTGTCTCTGAAACCTCTCATTTATAATAAAGAGTATAACAACACGGAAAATATCGGATGAAGGAATATGTTTGCGAAGGTGCTTGACGGCCCAGCAAATCGGAGCGGGTGGTGGTGGTGTTGCAACGGCAAATATTCGTTGTGTGTCACATCAAGTTACGCAACACTGTAACAACCCGAGTCCCACCAGCCAGCCAGAGCCAGCCAGCCAGTCCGCTCGCCTCCACCCTCCCTCACGCAAGATTACTGTCCTAGTTTTTGGCTTTTAGCGAGATATGCCGCTTACATACTGGTGATGGATTCCTTCCCATATAAAGTAATTGAAATTGAAGTCAAAATTAAAGGAATAATGCAGGTTAAAAACTCAATAGTCTTTAATTTTAATTGACAATCACTTACACTGCAGTCGCTACGAGGCCCATGGAAGTGTCAATCAGGTTTCTAGGCTTTAAACCGCATATGGAAACTTGAAGCTGATAAAACAATAAAAACAGATGCAGGTTAAAACTTTTATTCTTTTGGCCTCGAATGACATCTTATTAGTTTGAGGGATATTACGTACAGTGCTTTACATTTCGCAAGAAATGCAAGATGGTCAAGCCAAAAAAAAACTATTGCGGCTTCAGATCATGGCTGCCAACAGTTGGCTCTGCGTCACCAAGTCCGACATTACACCACAGTCCATACAGACACTGTTATCACATCTGATCTGATGGCACCTTATCAGTAGCTGCCTTGTTGATGATTATCAAAACTCCTGCGTCCACATTCTGAAAGATTCGTACAATGATTTTCCCTCTCTAGCTGTAGGTAACAGAACGCCTCTAGTTAGAGTCTCATGCTATTTCGACAAGCCATGAGGCCACCATCTTGGTATTGTAGATTAAGTAAGGCAGTGTGATGCGTTCTCATGTCAACAATTAGGGAAAGAATTAACATACGAAGCTTTGAGACTCCCGAGTCCTGACTAACAGAGGTAGTGTGTCCTGTCACCAGTTCACTGCTATCCTCTAACTTGCATCGATTTTCCTTCTTCATGAGAACTGAAGAGAGTGAGAACCGTTCCTCCTTGTTGTTTCATTGTGTGCGTGTGTGGTTCTTGCAGCTATCAGACAACAAACAGTGTATCTAGGTTGTGAGTTTACATGTCATGTAAACACTGATACGGCCTCTTGCTTTCTTTCAGTTTTATTTAGGGTTCCCGGTATCTGAGTGTGTGCTTGTGTCTAATATTCAGTGTGTGGACATATGTTTCCTCTTCACAATCTTCAGTGAAAGTTCAAACGCTAGTTTGACCTCTCGCTGTTATTCGCCCGTAAAAAGCTGCTGATAACTATCTAAAGGTAGTTATTTGTTGCAAGATGTTTCTCGCATGTCTCAGGGATGCAATTAATATCTGGCAGACATGGATGTGCGCTCTTGCTATCTTTCGCATTAGCATTGTTATCTGAAGTTACTAACTAACTAAGAAATTACCCCCAAGTAAATAAAGCAAGTGTGTATTCCGGTTACCAGCAGCATTAAATATACGAAGGTGTTATTTTGAGATAAAATAATCCTCTTAGAAATCAAGCGTCTGTATCTTAAGTCCGACAAACGTTAGTAAAGTTTAGTCATTTGCTTCCTTTTGCTTTAAAACAACCCTTCGCTCACCAAGGTATTATATTTTGCTACGGGACAATACTAGAGAAAAGTCTTACCTTATTTATTATATTTCATCTCCTCGGAAGACGTTAATAAGACTGAAGGACAAAATTCAACCAAAAGAAACAAACGAAGTGCAGGTAAAAGAAAGTAGACTGAAAGGATTTTGTCCAGTTTGGAATTATCACGGGATTTTTTTAAGTAGGATTTTCTCCAAGAATATTCCAATAAATTACTTTTAGATCTACTTGCTAGAGACCGTTAATGTGTTCCAGGTGGGTTTAAATACGATCATAAGCTTCTAGATAACACATGGATTAATGAGTCTTCGTTTTTCACCTGAAGTTTTTCGTCCACATTAGTTGATATTGTGGTGTTGTTTCTGTCTTCAGTTCGTATCAGTGTCGTTTACAAATCGGGTTGTTATCACAGTATATTTGGATAGCCAAGGAAGGATCACAGAGGCATACCTGTCAGCATTTCAGAGAGAGTAAAAAAAGTGTTGATCAAGAGGGAGAGAAAAAGAATATTAATGTAGAAGATAGACAAGGAAACAAACGAAGAAATGTTAGATTATATTATGTCTGGTAGAGTTAAGTTAGGTTAGGTCTGGTTAGGTCTGATTAAGTCAGGCTAAGACAGGATAGGTCAAGGTTAGTTAGTTAGGTTAGGTCTCGCTAGATTAAACTAGGTTAGGCTAATCTTAAGTTAGTGTTGGCTAGATTAAGACAGGTTTGGCTATGTTGAATTAGATCTGGTTAGCTTACATTAGGTTCGGTTAGATTTGGCTAGGTTAGGTTAAGTTTGAGTAGGTTAGGTCAGGTTTGGCAAGGTTAGCTTAGGATAGGTTAGATTGGATTAGGTTAGGATAGGTTAGATTGGATTAGGTTAGGATAGGTTCGATTGGGTTAGGTTAGGATAGGTTAGATTGGGTTAGGTTAGGATAGGTTAGATTGGGTTAGGTTAGGATAGGTTAAATTGGATTAGGTTAGGATAGGTTAGATTGGGTTAGGTTATAGGTTAGACGTTGGATTAGGTTAGGATAGGTTAGATTGGGTTAGGTTAGGTTAGATTGGGTTAGCTTAGGATAGGTTAGATTGGATTAGGTTAGGATAGGTTAGATTGGATTAGGTTAGGATAGGTTCGATTGGGTTAGGTTAGGATAGGTTAGATTGGGTTAGGTTAGGATAGGTTAGATTGGGTTAGGTTAGGATAGGTTAAATTGGATTAGGTTAGGATAGGTTAGATTGGGTTAGGTCTGGTTAGCTCTAGCTTGATTAGGTTAGGTTTGGCTTGGTTACATTAGGTTAGTTTAGGGTAGATTAGGGTAGGTCTAGCTAGGTTAGGTTAGGTCTGGGTTGATTGGGTTAGTATTACTCAAGGGAAGCGGATAAGAGATAGAAACAATGAAAGAACTTGAGAAGAAGAAGAAGAAGAAGAGGAAGAAGAAGCAGAAGAAGAAGAAGAAGAAGAAGAAGACTAAATGAAAATAATGAAAGAGTGGGAGCAATAAAGGGATAAATAAGAGAGAGAAACAGATATAAAGAAAACTAAGAAAAGAGGGACGAAAAGCGATAGAGAGAAGACAGAGAGAACGGAAGCAGAATGAGAGTGAGAGAGATGAAGGGGAACAGAAAGAAAGAAAAGAAAAGAAAAAAATGAAGACCATCCTTAACAGAAAGAGTAAGAAAGAGGAAAATTATAAAGAGAGAGGAAGAAGGGTGAGTGAAAGAGGGAGAGAAGACATGAAAGAGATCCGCCATAGAGGAAGTATAAGTAAATAGAAGAAGATAAGGATAGAAAAAACTAATATTTTCATCAATTGTAAAGTGTACATGGATAAGACACGCACACACACACACACACACATACGGACATACAATACATACATATAGACACTCACGTACATATACACATACCTACGTAGACATACACAGATAGAAATATACAGAGAGAGAGAGAGAGAGAGAGAGAGAGAGAGAGAGAGAGAGAGAGTTACAATTATAAACCAACGAGCAAAAAGACACACACACACACGGCCATTTTGAAGATTTTTGATTAAGGGGCTGGCCGTCTGAACTTAGAACCATTCATTATATAATTTGTCAAGCATTTTTAAGAATAATATATTTTACTCCCTTTTGACCTGAGAGAGAGAGAGAGAGAGAGTCTAATAGGTTTTATACAGATACGGTATAATAGTTATTACAGTAAAAATCTTGGACGGAAATCTCTCTCTCTCTCTCTGGTGTTATGCAAATGATTCTGATGAAAGGTAAAGTTTCATCGTAATTTTGATGCCACTGTGAATGTTATTCTTGTCAGCCATTTAGCTCCGATCTTACTTACCTAGTTACATGGATAATTCAACCTATTATACGGACCTCTAAGAATCCTTGGCCCTGGGCTGGAATATTCTCTTGGTTTGAGAGAATAATATAAGATAAGGAATGCCGCCTTCTTTGTGTCGTATCTTAAATCAGACAGTTAGACATGTTCTTTTAGCCTCCAGTCGGGAAAAAGTATCGTACGAGTCTTACATAGTCTGAACAATGAAGCTTGAGCATAACCACCCTTGAGTTTTACAGTGATTTTTTCTTCCTTTTGCTCCCACAAGTACTTCCCCCATATGGCGCAAGGGTAGACGGAACCACGAGACTCTTCTTTCATTCGCCTCCATTCCTTCATTCATCCTGCGGCGTATTCCCTTTCTACAGAACGCACCTGATACATCACTTTCGTATATTTATCTATTACATAAAATTTCGTGGAGAAGTATTAAAAGTATTTGGTTCTTTCAGCTATAAATGGCTATTGGAGCCTATGAAATCGAAATACATACATGAAATACGAAGCCAGTTGATGGTGTGTCAATGTTAGAAAAAGTCCAACTGTTCGGTTGTTTTAGGTTCGTATCTTCTCCAAATTTCCTCGTCTCCCTCTTGTGATACATTCTTGTACCTCTTCTATCACTAATACTTTTGGGTGTTGTTTATCAGATCTATCATCCTGTAAACCAAAAATCTTTACATACATCCAGAATCCCTAGATAGGCTTCATTGAACTTGGATCCCGTACACGATAAAATGTACACGCACCTATAAAACTACTGAACAGACTTCCTCACCGCTATCATTCTATCTGATTCTCCCATTACACACTCAGTCACCAGTTAGGCTTTTCCAACAAATAAGAACGACTTGAATAACAAAAAGACAAGAATAGAAAGGTTCTAAATGTCTTTATTACATTCATGAGCAGTTCTAAGTGGAGTTTATTCTTAGATTCGCATTTCTTTCCAGCTACCGAGTGACATTCATTCAAAACCAACGTCAAAGTTCACTAAACAAATAAACAAATAACAAGATACAAATATGCTGGTTAGTAGTTACCATTTATTGAGAGAGAGAGAGAGAGAGAGAGGCTGGCTCGCTGCACTACCCTCGAACCCATCCTGGTACGCCATTTCCTATGATAAGAGAACCCGACAGTGAATTCCTTATTGGGCGACGTTCCGACACTAAATAAGCAATGTGAGAAGGTGAGTCCTCAGAGACCATGGTACACAGGTGTTGGCTCAGTGATATTGGACCAGCTTCCCAGACAACAGATGGTCAATAACATGAAATTTATGGTTTTAGGACAAAATTTTTATCTAAACTAACCTTACGTGGCATTACGACGTCAGTAAGCTTCAGATAATGTTACTTATTGGTTTCGTTAATTTGATGGTAGAATTTTGTTCACTGAGAGATATTTTGCTGGTGTTTTAACCATTGATAAACACTATGGTTGTTTTTTATGCTATGGGAAACTGGTAACATTTTAACCACTAGGAAACTGCAAGGGAGCTTTTTGTCCAATAAGAAACTATCAAGGAGCATTTTGTCTAATGGGAAAATGTCAAGGGTGCATTTTGTCCACTGGGAAACTGTTTGATAGCATTTTGTCCACTAGGAAGGTGCGAGGGAGCATTTTATCTTATTAAAAACTGTGTAGGGGCATTTGTCTATTGAGAAACTGTCAGGGGGCATTTAGTCCAATGAGAAATCGTCTGGTAACTTTTTGTTCACTTAAAAACTGTGTAGGGGTATTTTGTCCACCAGGAAACTGTTTGGGGGATATTTTTTCCGGTGCACCTCGAAATCTTAAGACATGTCCATCGTGGGTAGAGCATCAGGTTCTTTATACGGGTGACGCCTCTTGCACTGTTTGCATTATGTTTCCCTCCACCAGATACAGCAATGTCTTGACTCATCATCAACTAAATAAATTATCTTCCACACTCGGTAATTATCCCCTTTAACCTAAATATATTAGATATCTACTTAGTTATTTACTCATGGGGAATGGAGTCCACTTTCTTCATTATCATTCATACACAAACAGCAAGCAAACGTAAATGCACAGACAAAGGAAAGTCATTATATTCTTCAGTCGTCGACAATGTCTCTGTGACAATAGTTCTTTAATAAGCTGATGATATTTTCAGACCGGGGACGAGTTAATCAATAGTTCACAAGTTATTTTTTTTCCTCTTAATAAATATGAGAGAATGTGTCTTGTTACTAACTTTCAGCGTAATTTCAGCGTCATAGTGGCCGCCATCTCTGTTTTTGGTTGAGTGGCTCTTAGCTAGACGCCTCCTCGATTGCTCAGGAGGAAAAATACTTTATACACAATACAATCGGGGTCAAACGTTTGTTCCCTCCCAGACTGAAGCAGCATCGACCCCCAAATAAGACAAAACAACACACCCGCACCAGATGACAGTCAGGGTAAATAAGTTCAGACGCTCATTCACGTGATTCAGTTTTACCACAAGAGTGAACTTTTGCCCGTGACTGTACGAGACTTTGAGAGTGTGATCCTTATAGTCTGAAGAAGTAAATTTATTAAGAAATGCCCCAACAGAGAGTGACAGGGAGATGGTCGTCTACTGAGTGCACCGGCTGGATCATATGAAGATCCTCCCCCCCAAACCTACTTGGGGGGGAGGATCTTCATATGATCTAGCCTGGGGGGGAGGATCTTCATATGATCAAGCCCAGTCGCGCTCATCTGAAGATCCACCCCCCCCTAACCAAACCTAACCTAACCTAACCTAACCTAACCTAACCTAACCTAACCTAACCAAACCAAACCTAACCTAACCTAACCTAACCTAACCTAACCTAACCTAACCTAACCTAACCTAACCAAACCAAACCTAACCTAACCTAACCTAACCTAACCTAACCTAACCAAACCAAACCTAACCTAACCTCCCCCCCAAACCTACTTGGGGGGGATCTTCATTGATCTATGGGGGGGATCTTCAGTTGGATACTTTGGGGGGGACGATCTTCATATGATCCCACCGGCTTTTAACGAAATGAACTTTGAGTGTTTGTGCTTTTGGTTTAGTGATTACTGAACAGAATGTACTCTATGGTTACTCCTTTACTTGTACTGAATAAACTTATGATTAATCCCTTGTACAGAATAAACTCTTAGAATCTGTTAAGTCAACCACTCACGTTACTGTCACCCCATGAGTATCCATCCTCTGCCAGACTATGTTCTTGCACTCACGTTTCTAACTAATCTGTTGTTTTTGGTTTAGGTTAAAAAAATACGCAAAATTATATAAATCTGATATATTCCTTGGGGCCAGATTCCCAGATTCTTAAATGATTGATATATTTTTTCCCATTATGTTTATTGATGTTAAAATTAGTGGTATATTTTGGTTTATATACAAGATGAAAGGTTTACTATGGTGTTGAAATTGCACTGAGTTTTTTTCATGACTAGATGCTCTCCCTTACTCACACTGTACGGTTTTCCTTCTTAGTTGTGAAAATTACTACTACTACTACTATTATTATTATTATTATTATTATTATTATTATTATTATTATTATTATTATTATTATTATTATTATTATTTTAATGGCCTCCAGCCTCCCCCAATAGCCACACCTTCGCCGCCATTTTATTACCTTAAAATTAACTTTCCTAATACATAAGTAGCTATCCTAGCTGTGTTGAATTAGTTGAGCCGCAGGTCTATGCGGCATTCAGTGACTGTAGCCTCATACTACTACTATACTACTACTACTACTACTATTACTTTCCCATAAAACGTGGCCTCCAATCTCCCCTTATAACCACACCTTCGTCGCCATTTTATTACCTACATATCCTTATACTAATGCCACCACTACTACTACCACTACTACTTCTACTACTACTACCCCCCCTACTACTACTACTACTACTACTACTACGAAAACTAATCCCTATTGTTCCCTCGAGATAACGGCTCAGGTGAAGAATAATGGCAGTCATCAGCCTCACAACGGCAGGTGATATGTAGGATTATTAGCTGGTGTTGACATAAAGGATTAAGTTAGAGGTCCTGTGTGTGTGTGTGTGTGTGTGTGTGTGTGTGTGTGTGTGTGTGTGTGTGTGTGTGATTAAAGAAGATGTTTATGGATCTAAAAATTAATGCCACATCAACTTTAAACTTATGAACGGACTCTTAAACCACAGACAAGCAGACAGACAGGCAGAGAGACAGACAGACTCCAAAAACAATATCACGTCACCTTTGGCTCCAGGAAATAACCCCTTAAAGATAACTAGGAGAACCATAGCAAAGAATGTTTAGCCAGCTACTAAGAGTGTGGTCACGTATCATTACACCAACCTAACCTAACCCAACCTAACCTAACCTAACCCAACCTAACGTAACCTATCCTAACCCAACCTAACCTAACCTATCCTAACCCAACCTAACCAAACCTAATCTAACCCAACCTAACCTAACCCAACCTAACCTAACCTAATCTAACCCAACCTAACCTAACCTAACCCAACCTAACCTAACCTATCCTAACCAAACCTAACCCAACCTAACCTAACTTAACCTAACCTAACCATAATTTTTTCAACACTTGGGCAGTGTGTTGTCTTCCGTGAGAGGGTCAGAGGTAAGGGTGGTCCAAGGGAAGGTTAAAGGGGTCTCAGGGGTCCAGGGGGATGCTAAGGGGGTCTCAGGGGTCCATGGAAAGGTTAAAGGGGTCTCAGGGTCCAGGGGAAGGTTAAAGGGGTCTCAGGGTCCAGGGGAGAGGTCTCAGGGGTCTAGGGGAAGGTTAAGGGTTCTCAGGGGTCCATGAGAAGGGTAAAGGGGTCTAGGGGAAGGTTAAAGGGGTCTCAGGGGTCCGGGGTAAGGGTCCAGGGATCAAATACAGCCACCACACCTGTACGTACTGTAATCTGTCCCGATTGTTTGTACCTTCTGTACCACTGTATCCTGTAAGACTCTTCCTATCACTGTAATAGCCTGCTACTGTATCCTGTAAGACTGTTCCTGTCACTGTAATAGCCTGTTACTGTATCCTGTAAGACTGTTCCTGTCACTGTAATAGCCTGTTACTGTATCCTGTAAGACTGTTCCTATCACTGTAATAGCCTGCTACTGTATCCTGTAAGACTGTTCCTGTCACTGTAATAGCCTGTTACTGTATCCTGTAAGACTGTTCCTATCACTGTAATAGCCTGCTACTGTATCCTGTAAGACTGTTCCTGTCACTGTAATAGCCTGTTACTGTATCCTGTAAGACTGTTCCTATCACTGTAATAGCCTGTTACTGTATCCTGTAAGACTGTTCCTGTCACTGTAATAGCCTGCTACTGTATCCTGTAAGACTGTTCCTGTCACTGTAATAGCCTGTTACTGTATCCTGTAAGACTGTTCCTATCACTGTAATAGCCTGCTACTGTATCCTGTAAGACTGTTCCTGTCACTGTAATAGCCTGCTACTGTATCCTGTAAGACTGTTCCTGTCACTGTAATAGCCTGTTACTGTATCCTGTAAGACTGTTCCTATCACTGTAATAGCCTGCTACTGTATCCTGTAAGACTGTTCCTGTCACTGTAATAGCCTGTTACTGTATCCTGTAAGACTGTTCCTATCACTGTAATAGCCTGCTACTGTATCCTGTAAGACTGTTCCTATCACTGTAATAGCCTGTTACTGTATCCTGTAAGACTGTTCCTATCACTGTAATAGCCTGCTACTGTATCCTGTAAGACTGTTCCTGTCACTGTAATAGCCTGTTACTGTATCCTGTAAGACTGTTCCTATCACTGTAATAGCCTGCTACTGTATCCTGTAAGACTGTTCCTGTCACTGTAATAGCCTGTTACTGTATCCTGTAAGACTGTTCCTATCACTGTAATAGCCTGCCACGCTCCTGACAGTCTAGTTTTTGTGAGTATTGGGAGTCGAAGCATTTTTTTTGGGGGGGGGGGTCAACGCTTACTCAGTCCAGTCACTACCAATCAATTCTGAGCTGACTGGTGTACTTATTTTCCAACCTTGAGGGAGACGTGTTATGGTGGAGCTGAACACATACAATATCCAGTTTTTTTGTCATCTGATTTAACATAATTCTTGGTGTGTTTTTTGTTGTTGTTAATGTTGTGTTTGTTAGTGACAGTTTATTCGGCTCTCATAGAGGTGCAGAGCTCGGAGGATCAGGTTCTGAAGAATCATTTTTGTATTAACTTAATAAACAATTATTTTCCTGAACCAATGTACCTTGTCTATTCATTATTACTGTTAAATATTTACTGTTATATCTGTAGGGCGCTGAGGCACGAGGGAGCCACGTACCTGACAACACAATGTACAGTATCTATTACGTGGTATACATGACGACTGCACGTACATCAAAATCTCTGAGCTGTGGACTTAGCTAAAAGGTTATGTGTATAAAGGTGTGCTCACGACTTGAACTACGATCTCTCCTGTGTTGAAAGCATACATTACGACGGTGTTTGAGTATTTCAGTGTTGCTTTAACGAAAGTCTCTGTGACGGGTGTCAGTCGTCAGTCAGCAGGTGCCGGCATTACCCACAAGACCGGTGGTGAGGGTTAGCCTAGCCTGCCGCTCTTGGCCGACATTGATCCCCGCTCACTAGCGGTTGCGGTACACTCGCCAGGTTAGGTCCAAACCGTCCAATTTTTCTAGCTGGCAACAGTGCACAAACGACAAGACTTCCGCCCATTGATCAGATACTCGGTTCGTAAGCTGAGATTCGCTAGCTTGAGATCTCCACCGATTCCCCAATTCTGTTGCCTCGCTTTCTCTTCACCCCCTTTCTCTGCGACAAGCTTGTAGACTCGAAATATTCCGAAATTTGTGAACAACTGTAGTGATATACAGGGTATGTCAAGGTAATGGCTCAGTGTCATAATTTCACCGAGAGAGAATTGGAGCTCATTGCATGGCTCGCCTGGGTACCAGCGTCATATCACTGTTTACCTCCCAGTCGCCTTAGCAATTCTACTACTTTTCATAAAACTATTCCAAGGACTCGAGAGAAAAAGAGACCAGTATCTTATGCAATCTGGCCCATCTCGGAATTGACGGTCTGTCGTGATTTTGGTTTTACTGTTAAATGTATTAGATAAACTAGATCGTGCAGTTCAGAGGAACATTTCATGGAAAAAGCTCGTACAGCTGCCTTTCATGCGCTAACAAGGGTCTTATGTTACTAACATGAATATTTTAGCAGACCATTCATGTTCTTTTCGTATTGAAGATACGCCATTACCACGCTTCCATATCTTCAAATATAAGTTTCTTCTGTTCCTTCCATGGTAATTTTAGTAGTGGACTAGTGGTGTTGAGAAGGAGGGGGGGAGAGAGACGGAGGGTGACTCCGCCGCCATGGCGTCTGACCCACCTCACATGGCAAGCACCAGCGGGTTCTCACTGGTACACTAAATACCACCGCAGAAAACTCCACCAAACAATTTCCCACTGGGAAAAAAATCGTCCCACCATAATAAGAGCGACCAAAATCTTACCAACTCCAGTTTAAATCCCCATACTGTACCCTGGCTTGGAGAGGTACGGCTGAATATTAAAGCCGAGTTCACTGACACTCAATATACTGGGCGAGAATCGTACACAGCTAACTAAAAGAAAATAAGCAAGGTACAAAAAAATAAGGAATCATAAACAAAAAGCAAAGAAGATGAATAAGCGCAGGGTTGAAAGTTCTGCCACGCCGACAGAGCAAGAAGCACAGCCTGGAGGATTAAGAAAGTGTTTGTTGGGAAAAATCCATTCTAAATTTAATGGCTCATGCGTTGAATAAGTAGAAGGTAGAGATAAAATATGCCGGGAAAAGGGAGAGGCGTGCCAGAGATAGGGAAAAGGCGGATAAACGTAGTGAGAAGAATATACACCGAACCTCTGTGGAATATGAGAGAGAGAGAGAGAGAGAGAGAGAGAGAGAGAGAGAGGATAAATCAAACACTCAGAAAAATGGACGAATGGGGGGGTGGGGGGGTACAGTGACGCTCTAGATAGCTCATGTTCTGCTTCATTACACTACAATCACCATCACCTGTATTACCACCATCACATACAACCACTATCACCATCATCACACTACAGCCATTACTATCTGTAATAGCACCATCCTACTACAACCACCACTGTCTGTACTACCATCATCACAATCACACTACAACCACCACTACCACCACCATACTTATCACAATCATCACAATACAACCATTATTGACACTATCACTACCCTACAACCACCATCATGACCACAACCACCACCACCATCATCACTACCACCACAACTACCAACATCACCCACATTAGTCACCAACATGTAATACTGATCTTTCTGAATAACTTATCTGATACACTGTACAGGGATTATTGTACACAGTATACTTCTTACCTGTTAAACTTACACCTGTATTGATGCATCTGATTAAATTCTTTGTATCTGATAGCTTCAAGGTCAAGAATGGGGTGCCAAGGAAGGAGTTTTTTGTTTGTTTTTGTCTTTTTTGTTTGTTTATGTTGATTGTTTTGTCTTTTTTTATTTAGTATGTCTTTCTTTTTTGTTTATTGTTTTTTTCTTTTTTGTTTATTGTTTTTCTTTTTGGTTTATTTTTGTTGATTGTTTTTGTTTTTTGTTTATTTCAGTTTGTTTTTGTCTTTTTTGTTTGTCTTCATTGAATTTACTTAGCTTTTACCCGCCTTTTCTAACCTGACTGATAATGTTTTTTGGAGCATGAGGGATAATTTTTTGAAATGTGACTTTACACAACCAATGGCCATGTCTTACCTATACCCTCATTGGTTTAGTTGTTAAGGAAGTGTTAAATGATAAACAAAAAAATAGGAAAAAGTACAAGATAATAGGAAACAGATGGTAGAGCTGCTGTTAGGTGAGGTTGATGATGTACTGGTGAGTGGACTATTACAGCACTACAGGAGGTAAGAAGGACAGTCAGGTGGAATAGTACAGTTGTTGGTCAGTTTTTATCAACACTGAAAGAAGGAAGTTTGAATCTCACCTGAAGGCGATATTCATTAACCTAATCTAACCTAACTCCTACTGATATCAGAATGCATCTCAATAGCCCACTTATGACACGTCAGAGATAAAATTCTCAAAATGGCGTCAAAACTGCAATGATAAAGTACACTAAGTGAATGCGTTCTCTTAACGCTCAGTAAGGGAAGAAGATTTCACTCACGACTATTTAAAAATGCAATATTAATATTTGTTTGTGGTTCAAGATGGAACTATAAGGTCTGACATTATAGATGAAAACAACAATTTCTCACCTTCTCGGATGTCACTAAGGAAATAAGAAATTGATCAAATTTATTTATGAAGGAAAAAGATCATGGTGAACTTGGCCCAATGTACTGTAAACCTAGGAGACGCGTCTGACAAAGCATTCTTACTGTCCACTGTAGTTGCTGATGCGGGACACTGAGCTGTGTGTCTCCCTGGCCCAACTCCTCAGACAGAACCCCTCCCATACAAGTGATACAAGACAAAAACCTTCCCACCTACTATTTATTAATATGTATTTAACACTGAACTTACATTTACACTAAAACAAAACATAATTGTAATTCCATATGATCCTAAATGTGTAAAAAAAAACCAATTAATGTTTATTAATAACTTAACCTAATTTAACATAATCTAATCTAGGCTAAATTAACCTAGCATAGCCTAATATAACCTAATCTAGTTAAAATTTACTCTTTTTCGTGTGACTTTTTTTTCCCAGTCACCACCATAACACTGCTGGCCTAATAACTCTTTGGTAGCGTCTGTAGTCTTTTAGTTCATCTACATATTAAATCAACTTGGTGTAGTGTTGTCTGGGAGGGATGCTAAGAGGAATTTTGTCCCCGGGAGATATTTTATCATTCTTGTGAGAGAAATTTGTTATAGTCATGATTTTTACCTTCTGTGTGCAGTCTTAAAAATTCGTACGGTGGTTTTGTTTCTAATTGAAGATGAAAGATTGTTACGCTGAAGGTGTCTTATGAGGGGAAGTGATGATGACTCACTAACCTATTTCTAGCAGCACTTGCCAAGTAAACAATGGTGATAAAAGTTGAAAATATATGTTTTAGTCGTGTAAAAACAGGTGAGTATACTTAATTTTTTTTAATTTTTTTTTCTTTTTTTACGGGGATTAGCCCACCCGGGCACAGGTCCCTGACCCACATCGGGGCCTGGGGGGCGAAAATGTAATAATTATTCATAGTAAATAAAATTAAAAAAAAAAAGTAAAAGTAAAATAATAATAATAATAATAATAATAATAATAATAATAATAATAATAATAATAATAATAATAATAATAAACTATAAATAAATAAATAAAAATAAATAAAATAGTGAGAAACGCTATATGTGTTGTGTTGTCAAGTAGAGAAACAATTGAGACCCTGCAATTGTGTGTAAATGAGACAGAAAGTCAGACCAGCAACCTGGGACTTGGTCACATTTTTTGTGGTGCCATATGGCAGCAGGGTCTACCATTAGACAATACATTATGCTTCCAATATCTTCCAAGGCGGTAGTACCTCCCTGTTTGATAGCTGCCTACTACCTGTTACCTGTTGAAGAGTTTAGGTTGAAGGTTGACGGAGAGATGTAAGAGAGAGAAGGATGATCCATACTCGATAAGTGAGAGGAAGGAGGAAGATAAGAGATGAAGAGGACTGACTTAAGGGAACTTTTACAGTGTGGTGGTGGAATGATGGATGTTGCTACTGGGGTTGAAAACAAAATGGAGGAGTAGATTTCATTGGTACGCTGACCATAGATAATAATATGGACCTTCTGATGCTGATGGAAGATATGACGGAAACGAGTGACTTGATCGTTGAAGAGGCCAGTAACTTCTGAGTGTATTTAGCCTAACAGTGACAAGGAGGACTGTGGGACACCACCCAACTCGTGAGAATTAAAGAGGGTGGACTAGCTGTTGTAAAGGGTAAGAATATAATTACAATGAATAATTATGCATAATAATAACTGATGTCCTTATTATTCGAAGATGGCTGTCTCTAAAGCCACTGAGGTGTGTTTGTTTAACGTGTAGCAGCTGTCACTAATACAACCACATATTAAGTTAACAAGCTGTATGTCCCAGTGTCAAGGAATAACCCCATAGAAGACCGAACACTTCAATTACACTGGCTAACCAATCCCTCAGAACACGACACGCTAATCGATTACTATCCAGGTTCCCAATTACTGCTGGATAAACAGGTAATTTTTCTCAGTGGCTGGAGCTCAAACCATGAGCTACTTGTTTGTGAAGCGAGTAAGTTGACCACTATATCACAGGTCTCCTAGTTTATGGATAAACCCGAAAGCAGAAACACATTGTTTTAGTTACACTCTTTACAATGTTGGCAATATGGTGGCTGAAGGCGAGGTAGTGAGAGTTATTAACACTGGTACTAATTGGTTTAAAGGTTTAATAATCTACTCCAAAAGATTCCCTCTCTGAACATTTGTCTCTTAACAGTTGCTAAATAAATATGTCTAGTTAGTTTCAATGTAATTTTGATTTTATATTAGATGTTGTTTTCATGCTTTAGTTAAAG